>NC_089741.1:45346857-45419357 GCF_040412425.1 Macrobrachium rosenbergii
CCGAAAACCCCAGTGTCTTCCTTCATACTACCTTCCATTCAGCCTCAACTTCAAGCTTGACTGGTTTCCTTTGAATCGAATTTTGAAAAGATATGTAGACGACAGCAAGGAAGGAAGTCAGAGAGAGAGAGAGAGAGAGAGAGAGAGAGAGAGAGAGAGAGAGAGAGAGAGAGAGAGAGAGAGAGAGAGAGAGAAGTGTAAAAATTTCCTTAATATAAATTAAAAACCATAGGTTTCTTTGGAATCGAAGGAACAGTTCAGTCACAAACAAGCACAATGGCTATAACCATACTGAGAAAGTGACAACATTAATTTAGAAGCAAAGTAACAGAATCCAGACCTCTTGAGGACTTCGTAATTTTAGCTTACTGTAAAGCCAACTGAGAATTCCCTTCCCATGCGAGTAAAGATCCGTAAAAGGTAACGCTGCAAAAAGAAATATTTCATGGAACTCGTCTTTAAGAGAGCGAAAAGTGTCACTTATACAAGCAGCCTTTTATTTGGATTTGACTTGTATCGAAGTTCAGCCCATAAACAAAAACATTTTCGTTTTCCTTTTTCTCCTGTTAGCTTTATTTTCCCATAGCCTATCAAAACAAAAAATCAGCATTTTCATCTTTTTTTTTTTTGTTTTGTTTGTTCCGTATCCAGGATCTTCATTCCCCATAAAAATCCCATAAACCACTTTTTTTTAAGGATTCCAGAATCCTGAGACTTTCATTCCATTGTGGAAACGTTTCCCCTGAGCCCCTTTGAAATCTGAAGGAATTTTCTTCTCACTTCATTCTTTTCAATTGTTTTGTTATCCTCGCGACATTATCTATGAAATAAAAATTTCGTTTTTATAAGGTAAAGCACTGAAAAATTACATACTAGCTTTAGTTTTATGTGTTAAGGAATCGCAGGGTAGGCCTATATCTTAAACAGATAAGTAAGAAATGCGTCGAAGTTTCTTCGGCGCAATCGAGTTTTCTGTACAGCCGCTACAGCGTATAATCAAGGCCACCGAAAATAGATCTATCTTTCGGTGGTCTCGGTATACTGCTGTATGAACCGCGGCCCATAAAACTTTAATCACGGGCCGGTGGTGGCCTATCCTATATAGTTGCCAGAAGCACGGGTATGGCTAAATTTAACCTTAAATAAAATCAAAACTACTGAGGCTAGAGGGCTGCAGTTGGGTATGTTTGATGATTGGAGGGTGTATGATCAACATACCAATTTACAGCCCTCTAGCCTCAGTAGTCTTTAAGATCTGAGGGCGAACAGAAAAAGCGCGGACAAAAAAAAAAGTGCGGACGGACAAAGCCGGCACAATAGTTTTCTTTGACAGAAAACTAAAAATTGAAAACGCTAGCGTTTTTCATGTCATGATTAAAAACACGTTTACCTGTTTCCTTAAAAACAGATGCCTAAGTCATATGAGGCATTACAGGAAAAGAGTACTAAAATAAAACTAGCACATTTAGGAATACTGCAGATTTTAACTGTATTTTACACCTTTCATTATAATACCATCGGTTTTACAAAATAAAGAAAAAGAAAAGCTACGTCATCGCAAATGACAGAGTACCAAAAAATAAAGAGGTACGCTGTATATACGTAAATTTCGGGACTGCAACAGAAAAGTGGCCCTATAGGACGTTACATACAAAATATTAAAGTATATATAATATAATATATATATATATATATATATATATATATATATATATATATATATATATATATATATATATATATATATATATATATATATATATATATATATATGCACGTGCACACATGTAAAAACATCATACCACAAATATTGTAGTATGAAGAAAATATCTTATATGTATTCGGTGATTCATTTCTCTCACGGGGACACTCAATAGCATTTCCTGCCCTCATTCCATTCCAGCAAACACCAGAATATATACGTTTCTCTATGAGAAAAACAATCCATTGCTAACACGCAAAAGATGCTCCACAGAATTCCCATTTTCCTTTGATGTGTTTTAAACCTCTAAATTTTCAAACGCGAAGAGACACTAAATAACTTTCCCCTAAATACTAAGCGCTCCATATCCGGCAATTCAGTCGCTTGTTTACAGTCCTTGTTAGAAATTTCCAGGAAATAGAATTCAGCATTTCAAACGTGTATATATTCAATACATCTTTCACATTCAAAGCATCCGTATTACATGAGAGGGGTCCAGTATTTATTCAAGTATATTAAAGCTTTTGTAAAATAACTAAATATTTTTTATTTAAGGTTTCCCTTGCGAATATCTCTAACGCATATCTACAGCTCACTGTGAAGAAAAATTAATGGAACTGAGGGTTAATTATGCCCAGCAAATTTAAATCTCTTGTAATTCTTAATTCTTGTTTTAGCCTCTAAACTGCAATCAGATTCACGTCTGAATGATGTCAAATAACAAAAGTAATAACAAAAGAAGTATTACTGAGAAATTTAATTTATGCGCACCCACAGAACTATCAATATAATTACAGTTTGCCGTCTTTTCAAGCGTAAGTCTTCTTAATCAGGATTAGTCTTCGTCTTAATTCTCCTGGTTTTTATCTGATTACCATTTACGTCTCTCACCCTTCTGAACGTATTCCCTCGCCCTCGTCTTATTCACACCCTTTCTTACTTATCTCCTTTACTCCTTAATGTACACACGTCTCCCCCTCAAGTACTTGATATATCTCATGCCTTCAAACATCTTTGCCTTTATCTTCTTACTACTAAACTACTAAATATATAAATATATATATATATATATATATATATATATATATATATATATATATATATATATATATATATATATATATATATATAATATATCTTACTTCACTTCGTTGTCCTAATCACCATCAGTAGTGGTTTCTGCAGGGCGTCTCAAAACTTCATAAATTATACCTTATTTATATGTACAGTTTCAAATCTTCAACGGAACAACTTAACATATGGAAAATAAATTCTTTTATATCAGCCAAGTCAGAGAATGTCTTCAATGACTCAGGTTGAAAGATGAAAAGGTCGTCTACGCAGAGGGACAGAGGAATTCTCTTCCCTCATCAAGCACAAACAAAGAGAGAGAGAGAGAGAGAGAGAGAGAGAGAGAGAGAGAGAGAGAGAGAGGTGCTTGACTGGCAAGTCAAAATAAGTTGAACAGTTTAACCTAAAGAACAGTCTTGACACAAAGAGAGAGAGAGAGAGAGAGAGAGAGAGGTGCTTGATTGACAAGTCAAAATAGGTTGAACAGTTTAACCTGAAGAACAGTCTTGACACAAAAGAGAGAGAGAGAGAGAGAGAGAGAGAGAGAGAGAGAGAGAGAGAGAGAGAGAGAGAGAGGTGCTTGATTGACAAGTCAAAATAAGTTGAACAGTTTAACCTAAAGAACAGTCTTGACACAAAGAGAGAGAGAGAGAGAAGAGAGAGAGAGAGAGAGAGAGAGAGAGAGAGAGAGAGTGCTTGATTGACAAGTCAAAATAAGTTTAACAGTTTAACTTGAAGAACAGTCTTGACGAAGAGAGAGAGAGAGAGAGAGAGATGCTTGATTGACAAGTCAAAATAGGTTGAACAGTTTAACCTGAAGAACAGTCTTGACACAAAGAGAGAGAGAGAGAGAGAGAGAGAGAGAGGTGCTTGATTGACAAGTCAAAATAAGTTGAACAGTTTAACCTAAAGAACAGTCTTGACACAAAGAGAGAGAGAGAGAGAGAGAGAGAGAGAGAGAGAGAGAGAGAGAGAGAGAGAGAGAGAGAGGTGCTTGATTGACAAGTCAAAATAAGTTGAACAGTTTAACCTAAAGTACAGTCTTGACAGAGAGAGAGAGAGAGAGAGAGAGAGAGAGAGAGAGAGAGAGAGAGAGAGAGAGAGAGAGAGAGAGGTGCTTGATTGACAAGTCAAAATAAGTTGAACAGTTTAACCTAAAGTACAGTCTTGACACAGAGAGAGAGAGAGACAGAGAGAGAGAGAGAGAGAGAGAGAGAGAGAGAGAGAGAGAGAGAGAGTGCTTGACTGACAAGTCAAAATAAGTTGAACAGTTTATCCTGAAGAACAGTCTTGACACAAAGAGAGAGAGAGAGAGAGAGAGAGAGAGAGAGAGAGAGAGAGAGAGATGGTAATATGATGGTGGGTGGGGGTTAGCTAAAAGATTAAATTTCTAATACAATCACACAAATAAACATTCGTCGTTCTCTTGCAAAAGAAGACAAGAGAATTTTGTTATTTATTTCTCGTGACTTAATTACTCCCTGCCCTCTCCATCACAATAGTATTGCATGGTGCATGGCACCCTTACGCGAATCTAGAAAATTACAAATGAAATTCATTGTGTTACCGAAGTTTTAGATGCATCATTTTAAAACTCTAATATACCAGCAAAGTTTCAGTACACCTTTGTTTCAAAGCGTAGCTTAATGTAGGACAAACAATCATTCATTTCATACTTCTCTGTGAATTAATTAACCGAGTTGCGTATGACCGCTGTTCATGGTAATAATCTCTGCCTGAGAGTAAGCAGTTCATGTGTAATTACAGTAATATTGAATTGCCGACCAAATCAAAAGCATTTTTTGTTTTATTACATCCGTTGCACCTTTGACCTTTACAGAGAATGTCGTTTAATTTTGATTCGTGCCCTAATTACCATGTTAGTTTCTATCAACCCTTCAGTTCTGAAGCCATATGTAGATTGCATTACAGCCGTGAGCCCATGACCTTTTCACATGACTTTGAGATCAAATTTTCTGTCTATGGTTGACTCTTGTAGTAATTATTATGTTAGCTTTTATGTCCATTAATTATGAACTAATATGGACCATTTTAAATCCGTGACCTTTTTCTCGCGTTAACTCTAAATTTAAATTCTTATTGAAAAACTTGCAAAACACGAAATGATGTTAATTGAAAGGAATACAACGCACCCTTTGTCACACAGAAAGGGCACACCATTAGCGAGCAATGGTATTTCATAGCAGACGCAGATTGCCATGGCAGATTCACATAATACCAGCAAAAGCGAAAGTAATAACAGATATTGATACCATTAATCAACGAAGGAGCTATATTTATTGCAGACGTAAATTTCGCTACTACGGCACACGCAGTAATTACGCTGTTAAGTCATGGAATATGAAACTGTGAAATTAATGTATGTATACGAACATAAAAACCTCGAAATATATAACGATCATGGTCGGTGCCTGACGATAAATTTGGCAAAATGATTCTATAACGAAACATGTCGTTATTAATATCGTTAATGACTGACCCCATTTACTTAGGTGTTTATTGAGCGTTACTTTATGTGTATATTTATTTATTTACCTATTTATCTATTATTCATTAGTTTATTCTTTGAAGTGACTGGACATCAATAAACGAAATATTACTCCAGGTTTTTAGTACTGACTGAGAAGAAGTGAACTGAGAGAGAGAGAGAGAGAGAGAGAGAGAGAGAGAGAGAGAGAGAGAGAGAGGTGATTTCTTTTATTTTTTTAATACGTTTGGATTTTTTATCCTATTTTGCCATAACAGATGGAATGTAAATTCTGTGTAGATTTACTACTCAATTTAACTATAAAATTAAATATTATGACTGGTAAAAGTGAAAAATGATGTATTCGACGCTTATCAAACATTAACCTCATATAAGCGGCGCCTTATAATTTTACGCAAATCATTTTGTAAAAACAAACTCTCACGGATCGATGCAAATTACGTGATCTACATATGTTCTTTTTTTTTTTTCAGCACCGGCTGCCATTTGGCGTGTTCAGATTTAGGTCAGCCTGACCGGCGTATCTTGGGCGAGAGTCGTTTATTACGGCTGTAACATACTCTTTTATTATTATTTACGCACAGACGTCCACATTTAGGCCTACTGAGTACAGAATAAAGAAACCGCTGTATTAGATCCAAAGTGTTCTTATATTCTACCAAATAATTTTGCGCTATTTCGTCTCGTCATTTGCTTGTAGTCATAATCTCTACATCTTCATTTGAAGTTTAATCAATTTGTGATGGATTGAAACGCTGTCAGATTTATTTAATTCATATATAGCTCCTTATCTGAATGACCCATTTAGCTGGTCTTGTGTACGTTAAGCAGTACTGAAAACCTTACATATTTCGCTCAAAACGACACTCTGCCCGCCATCCCCGCCCCCAACTTCCATATGAATACCACAAAAAGAATATCTTGTGAAAATATAAAGCACAAATTATTTAATTTAATTTCCTTTTTTCCCCGAAATGGAACACAGACCAGGCTCATTCTAACTGCTCATTATATAAGGCGGAGGGTTTCTCACTGCGTCAAACACAATAAAAGAGACCATGTTTTATGAGCAGTAGAAAACTTTGATTACTGAGTATTACAATCTTCTGATCTATTGCACCATACCTCTACAAGTACTAACTGAATAAAGACATTTATTTATATATGTCTTTATTCAGTTTGTATGGATTATATATTTATATATGGCATATATACGTGGAGAGAAAAAGGGCATACACAAAAAAGAGTGAGAGGTGCTTGATTGACTAACCAGACTAAGCTCAATTGTTTAATATCTTGAGGTCAAACTTATGATCTTGATTTTATGTGAAACTTAATTTAATTCTTTTTTTACTCTCGTGTGCATTAATGAAGTAGTGCTTCCTATAGCCCTACAAAAGTTTTGTCAAATGGCTTTCGGTTTTTCTGAATGAGATTTCATTTACTCTGTCTACCTAATAAAATAAATTTCGTCTTAATGCACAAAGAAAACGTATTTGAGGTATTTTATCTAGAAACTTGGAGATGAATACTTCGCACCTAAACTTACTACGTATAAAAATTGATATAATTTCTCGTGGCTTATTCCAGTCGTCTTACTGAAATTCCCAAAACAACAGAAAACTTTCGACTGAATTTATTTAACTCAGAGGTAAAATGTTCCGAGCGCCAGTCATAACAACTGGAGCTGTCATCCTCTTCTTGCTCTTGGACCTTCTGGAGAACTTTGGGACGTCGGGGTGGGGTGGGGGCGGGGCAGGGGTGGGGGATAGTCTCTCACGTAATAACAAGTGAAATATCTAAGCGACGAGTAGTTGAAACTCATTTGTCCTTTCAACAATGAAGGGGAATGAGTAACCTAAATGGTAGAGGAGTTTATATTTATGATATAGACTTCATTACTTATGCATTTGTCTGATTTTCACAACACTATTTACAAACATATATTGGCTCTTACTTTGACATCAGACTAATAAAGCACAAAATACAATGCCACCCCGTAATGCTTTGAACATAATAATAATTTTAAATATTTCTTTGTAGCAAATCCTGTTTTCTATAAAGGAGGTACCTAAAAAATGAAAAAAGTAACTCAACAACCTACTTTAAGAAAGCATGAACTCGCTGTGTAAAAAACTCCCACAGCCTCACAGCTGCTTCATATATTTACTAGAACGTTATCCACAGCACATGAAATGAAAATGAAAATGTTTGAGCGATGGTCGTACGTTTACTGACCATCACTCAAGCATTTTCATTTTTCTACAGCTCATAATGTTTCAGACATGTTCTGCTGTTCTCTTTTTTACTACTTTCGCAACAATTTCCGGACAATTTTCAAAGAAATGTTCCATTCACTTTGACCACGGGTACAAACGCCATTCCATTAAAGTTTAGTAGTAATTCGGATTAGGACCCAGATTTGGGCACAGATTTTCATGGGTATTTGGAAGTAAGGTGATTATTATCGTGAAAGCACAATTTTTACTCACCAATGTACTTATATAATTTCTTTTTTTTTATCTGTCTGTTCATCTCCTTCTTAAAGGGAACTACGAACTAATAATAATGTATGAAAATATTAAATTAATTGTAATATTAACCATATAAAAAAACGATAGTACTTTCATATGCATGCAAAACATATCTGTAAGATCACATTTGCACAGACAAAACACACACACACACAAGCAATAAATGTCGTGGAAGGGGTATTTGAAGAGAAGAACCTTTATATCCAGGAAGTAAAAGATTGGCGTGAAAGGGGCCGTGGGCTAAGAAGTTTCGTCCTCTTGTTAATGAACTAATAAATAAGTGCATTAAGTAACTCCTGTGAGAAGTTTCCTGTATAGAAGTTCATTCTCGACCTGACAGTTTAAGTATGATAGAAGTTTGTCTATTCTTTATAGCCAACCTTGCAACGTGAAGCGACTTATTGCTGATATAAATATATATGTACATATACATACATACATACATATATATATATATATATATATATATATATATATATATATATATATATATATATACAATATACATATATATATTATATATATATATATATATATATATATATATATATATAAAACATACATTTATGTAGGTGAGATGCACTTACACAAACACACTCACACACACATTATTATATATATATATATATATATATATATATATATATATATATATATATATATATGTATATATATATATTTATATATATATATATATATATATATATATATATAATATTGTATATATATATATATATATATATATATATAATATATATATATATATATATATATATATATATATATATATATATATATATATTATATATATATATATATATATATATATATGTGTGTGTGTGTGTGCGTGTGTGTGTGTGAATGTGTGAGTGTGTGTGTGTGTAAGTACATTTCACCTACGCAAATCTTTTGACAACTATTACATTACCTCCATATTCTTCACTTTTTCATTTTTCACCAAGCAAATAATTCACTTCATCACCTTCAACCTTATTTCTTCCTTTCGCACTCATCATCCCCACTTTACTTTCACACTATATTTCGAAAAAATAAATGGATTTGTTATTCAGGTAAGCGAGTTACCTTTTACCACGTGGCGAGAGCCTTGCCACACACTGCATACCAAATAAGAACGTCTTTTGCAAGGTACAAAAGTTAGGAACGGTAAATTTAAACAATTTTGACTAAAACGAACGTTATAAAAGCTAACTGCTTGATTCAATGTAAAGTAAGCGTACCTTGATGCATTATGCATGAGCGTTTGTATTTGGGCATGTAAGTTTTTTGTACACACACACACACACACACACACATATATATATATATATATAGAGAGAGAGAGAGAGAGAGAGAGAGAGAGAGAGAGAGAGAGAGAGAGAGAGAGAGAGAGAGAGGGAAACATATATATACATATATATATATATATAAATATATATATATATATATATATATATATATATATATATATATATATATATATATATATATATATATATATATATATAAGTATAAAACTTCCACACGGAGCAGATAAGATTTCATTTTCCCTTCGGGAGGAGTCGACAAGATTATTTCTTACCCAAAGTTTGACTGGCAGCCTGTGACAAATATCAAAAGGCAATTTTGCACCCAGAAAGGCGCGTGCCATTTCTCGATGAGTTTCTTTCCTCTCCATTTCCTCAAGCTTTTCTTAAAATAAAGAAGTTTGCCTCAAGGCTTTCTTTTGTTTGTGATTGTGGGGATTGTCGTGTGTTTATTGTGATTGTGTAATTTAAGTATAAACAAGGAAGATCTTCATTTATCACTTATTTTCAGCATATAAATAGTTTTGCTAGTCTTGTATTTCTATATCTGGCAATTTTAAAAAACTAAATCTGCATATGTAAAGATGGTTCAGGCCTTTCCTTATTCCTGATGAACTGATTATTAATGCAATACCAAAAACCTGCAAGTACATAAAAACGTGAATTTTATGAAAAACTTAAATCTACATTTGTAACGACAGTTCAAGGTTTTAATTATTGCTGGAAAAAGAATTAGTGTTGATTAGAATGAATGAGTAAAACATTCAAATAACCGTACTTTCTCGGTTGTTCATTGTTTTTTCATTAAACATTACATTACTTATTTTATTTCAAAAGAAATATAAGTTATCGTACTTTCCTTTGCTCCTGTAGTTGAGCAAAGTCATCTTTAATCATAAACTGCTAAATATCTAGGAGTAGACGATATTTATATCTATATTTCACAATGTCCATGATAGCAGCTAAACTTCCTCTCTCTTTCCCTCTGAAGACCACAAAATATGATTGAGGATGACTTTGTTCAACTAGAGGCGCTAGGGAAAGTACGACAACTTACATTTCTTTTGAAATAAAGTAAGTAATGTAATGTCTAATGAAAAAACAATGAACACCCGAACAGAAAAGTACGGTTGTTTGAATGTTTTATTCACTCATTCTAATCAATACTAACTCTTTTATCTATTTCCTAGGTTCTTCAATACGAAGCCTATTAGAACTAATGGGCCCTCATTTTGCTTGTTTTCTACTGAACGGGGCCACTTTCGGTACTTGGAATGCCTCTAATTGGGCCTAAGAGATGTTTTCTTTAATAATACTTGGAAGAAAAGTCTTATTCAACTCTTTATTCGTTTCAGACAATTATCTATTCGCAGAATACATTAGGCATTACTCGAACTATTGGAAATTATATATATTTATATATATATATATATACATATATATTTACATATATATATATATATATACATACATACATATATTTATATATATATATACATTACATATATATATATTTTATATATATATATATATACATATATACATATATTTACATATATATGTATATATACATACACATACATACAAATATTTACATGTATATATACAGTATGTATACATATATATATATATATATATATATATATATATATATATATATATATATATATGTATGTATAAATACATCATTTAAGTATCTCTCTCCTCCTCTCTCTCTCTCTCACATCTCTCTCTCTCTCTCTCTCTCTCTCTGCGAACAAGACCGTAATAAGAATTCTGAAACGATCGATTATCCATCAACCACAGACTCTTTGAGGCAATCTGGCATAGAGCCTGATCTCACTATGCTTCACAAAAATAAACCTGTGTGATTGTATCCTGAATTTGGAGATTTCTTTCTTTCGTTTCTCTCTTATTTTCTTCTAAAAAAAAACTAACCGTTAAGTGTAGGAAAT
Organism: Macrobrachium rosenbergii; assembly: GCF_040412425.1. Lineage (NCBI taxonomy): Eukaryota > Metazoa > Arthropoda > Malacostraca > Decapoda > Palaemonidae > Macrobrachium > Macrobrachium rosenbergii. The sequence continues at coordinate 45,357,933 of NC_089741.1, forward strand.
TTAAGATGCTTACAAATAAAAAATTTTCTTTATCAAGCCTACATATAAGTGGTCAATCATTTTGTTTTGATCAGAAAAGAACAAAGTTATGTCAGCTCTCTCTCACTCTCTCTCTCTAACCTTTTATGATTGAATACTTTTAATGATATTTTGTACATGTATTTTTTACCAGTCCCAACATATAATTGGTCAATCATTTCATCTTTATCAAGTACACAAAGTTATGTTATTTCTCTCTCTCTCTCTCTCTCTCTCTCTCTCTCTCTCTCTCTCTCTCATTCCTCTTTTTTGTATATATTCTTGATTTATAAATTAAAGGGAAAATGTGTCAATGATCATGGTCGTCCTTTTCCTACAGCCAAACTTATGAAGGCAAAACTACATCACACTGAAAGACCCATAAATTCTGGGGTTCTCAATAGTCTTTCGAAAACTAGACCATTAAAGAGAATGAAATACTTTTCCGCATAAGATATCGGAAGCAATTAAACCACAAGTGAGCCACATAAATTTCCTCGCGGACCTGTAACGACAGAAATCCGGAAGAGGAATGTCCATCAGATAAAGATATGAGAAAGAAATTCGTGTCATAAATTATTATTATTATTATTATTATTATTATTATTATTATTATTATTATAAAATACATACCGGTATATCTGGGTTCTTCAAAACCCCTTTAAACAAAATTCCACGTTTTGGTATGCGGAGACGTGTAAAATTTTTATACATAAATAGTGCATGTTGGTAATTCTTTCTTTATTTAAATCTTCAGCTAAAAATCTAATGGACAGAGTCAACGACTATACACCCAAGAAGGCTCCAAAGGAAAATCAGCCTGCAGAAAGAGACAAATTATAGGAAAAGGTGATAAATAAATATGAGGGAACACAAAACAGATTCGCAACGTCTATGCGTGACTGCGAGCGTTTGCGTCTCACCTAGTGAACTAGAGTTGACACTTATACACATTTCTGTTATAACAGGATTTCAGATTACACGTAATTATTTTAATTCCCTCACAGGTACTACTAAATAAAAAAAAATCTTCGAATACAACATATACGTTGGTCTTGAACAGCCACAGGTTTTTTATGAATTGTTAGGTCTGACTTAAATGACTTCTGAAGATCTTATAATATTCTGACCAAAAATGGCCTGTTCTTACCAGAAAGGTACCAGTTTTCATCCCAACGAAGTACCTATTCTGACCAAAAGGGCCCAAGTCTTACCAAAAAGGTCCCCGTTTTCATCCCAACGAAATACCCATTCTTACCAAAAAGGCCCTAGTCTTACCAAAAAGGTCCCAGTTTTAATCCCAACGAAGTACCCATTCTGACCAAAAAGGCCGAAGTCTTACCGTAGCAAAAAGGTCCCAGTTTTCATCGCAACGAAGTACCCATTCTGACCAAAAAGGCCCTAGTCTTACCAAAAAGGTCCCAGTTTTCATCGCAACGGAGTACCCATTCTGAACAAAAAGGCCTAGTCTTGCCAAAAAGGTCCCAGGTTGCCCCACAACGAAATTCCCATTCTGATCAAAAAGGGCCTAATCATACCAAAAAGGTCCCAGTTTTCATCGCAACGAAGTACCCATTCTGACCAAAAAGGACCTAGTTTTACCAAAAAAGTTACAGTTTTCATCCAAACGAGGTACCCATTCTGACCAAAAAGACCGTAGTCTTACCACAAAGGTCCCAGGTTATCCCACAACGAAATTCCCATTCTGACCAAAAAGGGCCTAATCTTACAAAAAACAAAGGTCTCAGTTTGCCCCACAACGAAGATCGCACTCTGACTAAAAGGGCCCCAGTCTTACCAAAAAGATCCAGTTAAGCCCAGCAACGAAGTTCTCAGTACAGGGGTAAAAATAAGAGAGGTTAAAAAAATAGGGGTAAAAAAAAGTGGGGATAAAAACATGACGCTAAAAACAGGGGTAGAAAACAGAGGGTAGAAAACAGAGGGTAAAAACAGGGGGTAAAAAAAAGGGGGGGTAAAAAAGGGGGGTAAGAGAACAGGTAAAAAATCAGACGGGGGGAAACAGGTAAAATTAACAATGGGTACAAAATAACGTAAGTAAAAAATAACAGGGGGTGAAAATTAACGTGGGTGAAAAATAACTGGGGGAAAAATTAACAGGGAGTAAAAATTAACAGGGGTAAAAAATAACGGAGGGTGAAAATTAACAGGGGTAAAAAATGAGAGGGAGTAAAAATTAAGAGGGGTAAAATAAAAAAAGGGAAAAATTAACAGGGGTAAAAATTAACAAGGGGTAAAAATTAACAAGGGTAAAAAATAACGGGGTTAAAATTAACAACGGGTAAAAAATAAGAGGGGGTAAAAATAAATGGGGGAAATAACGGAGTAAAAATTAAGTCATAAAAAATAACAGGGGGTTAAGATTAACAGGGTGTAAAAATTAACAGGTGGTAAAAAAAAAATAACAGGGGTAAAAATTAACAGCGGGTAAAAAATAAATGGTGGTATAAATTAACAGCGGGTAAAAAATAATAGGGGTAAAAATAAACAGGGATGAAAAAACAGGGGTGTAAAAATTAACAGGGGGTAAAAATAGACAGGGGGCTAAAATTAACAGGAGTAAAAAATAACAGGGGTAAAAAATTACAAGGGTTAGCAATTAACAAGGGGAGAAATTAACAAAAGGTAAAAAAAATAACAAGGTTAGCAACAACAGTGCAAAATTAACAAGGTAAAAATAATAAGGTAAAAATTAACAGGTAAAATACCAGGGGCTAAAAATAACAGGGGCTAAAAAATAACAGGGGCTAAAAATAACTAAAACTAACAGGTAAAAATAAATGGTAAAATTAACGGGTATAAAATTAAGAGGGGTGAAATATAACAGAGGGTAAAAATTAACGGGGTAAGAAATAACATGGTAAAAATTAACAGGGGGTAAAAAATAAAAGGCGATAAAAAGTAACAGGGGTAAAAATTAACAGGGGGTAAAAATTAATCAGGGGTTAAAAATAACAAGGGTAAAAAATAACAATGTTAAAGTTAACAGGGGTAAAAAGTAACAGTGGGTAACAAATAGCAGGGGGTAAAAATTAACAGGGGGTTAAAATTAACAGGAAGTAAAAATTAACAAGGGGTAGAAATTAATAGCGCTACTAAATAACGGGTAAAAATAACATGGGGTAAAAATTAACAGGGGTAAAAATTAACGGGGGTAAAAATTAACAGGGAAAAATAATAAGGGCAGAAAATAGCAAGGAGCAAAAATAACAGGTAAAAATAACAGGGGGAAATTAACAGGGTGTAAAAAATAACGGGGTAAATACAACAGGGGGTAAAAATTAACAGGGGTTAAAAAATAACAGAGGGTAAAAATTAACAGGGGTAAAAATAACACAGGGAAAAATTAACAGGGAGTAAAAAATAACAGGTGGTAAAAATTAATAGGGGTAAAAAATAACGGGTAAAAATTAAGAGGTGGAAAAAATAACGGGTAAAAATTGACACGGGCTGAAATTAACATCGGTAAAAATAAGAGGGGGTAAAAATTAACAGGGATGAAAAATAACAGGGGTAAAAGTAACAGCGTATAAATCAACAGGGGTAAAAAATAACAGGGAGTAAAAATTAACAGGCGATAAAACATAATAGGATAAAAATTAACGAGGGGTAAAAAATAATGGGGTAAAAATTAACAGGGCATAAAAAATAACAGGGTAAAAATTAACAGGGGGTAAACAATACTAGGGGAAAATTAACAGGGGTAAAAAATAACAGGGATTAAAAATTAACAAAGGGAAAAATAACAGGGGGTAAAAAATAACAAGTGGTAAAATTATCAGGGGTAACAATTACCATAAGGTAAAAATTAACGGGGTAAAAACAACGGGGTAAATATCAAAATATGGTAAAAAAAAATAACAGGGGTTAAAAATTAACAGGGGGTAAAAATAAGAGGGGGTAAAAATTAACAGGGGATAAAAATACCGGGGTGATAATTACTGGGTAAAAATGGCTGGGTAAAAATTAAAAGAGGGTCAATAACATGGGGTAAAAATTAACTAAGGGAAAATAACTGGGGCAAAATTAGTAGGGGTAAAATAATAAGGGAAAAATTAACAGGGATAAAAATAACAAGGAGAAAAATGAACAGTGGGTAAAAAATATCAGGGGGTAAAAAATAACAGGGGGTGAAAAATAACATGGGTAAAAAATAACAAGGGGTAAAAAATAAAAAGGGGTAACAATTAACAGGGGGTAAAAATTACCAGGGGTAAAAAATAACAGGAGGTAAAAATTAACAGGGATAAAAATAACAGGGGGTAAAAATTAAGAGGGTAAAAATACTAGGGGTAAAATTAACAGGTAGAAAATAAGGTAAAAACAACAGGGGTAAAAATTAACAGGGGTAAAACATGGGTAAAAATTAACGGGTACAAACAAGGGGGTAAAACAACAGGGGGTAAAAATTAACAGGTGGTAAAAAATAATAGGGGTTAAAAATAAACGGGGTAAAAAATAACAAGGGTAAAAAATTAACAGGGGGTAAAAAATTAACAAAGGGTAAAAATTAACAGGGGTAAAAAATAACATGGGGTAAAAAATAAAAGATGATAAGAAGTAACTGGGTAAAAATTAACAGGGTTAAAAATTAACATGGGGTAAAAAATAGCAGGGGTAAAAATTAACAGGGAGTAAAAATTAACAGGGGGTTTAAAATAACAGGGAGTAAAACTTAACAGGATAAAAATGACGTGGTTAAAATTTAACAGGTGTAACAAGCAAAAACAGGGTAAAAACACAATAAGGTAAAAATAACAGGGGTAAAACAACAGGGTGGTAAAATTACAGGAAAAAAAACAGGATTAAAATTAACAGGGGCCAAAATAACAAGTGGGGTAAAAATTAACAGGTGGTAAAAACAATAGGGGTTAAAAATAAACGGGTAAAAAATTAACATGGGGAAAACAACAGGGGGTAAAAATTAACGGGGTAAAAATTAACAGGGGGTAAAAATTAACATGGGGAAAACAACAGGGGGTAAAAATTAACGGGGTAAAAAATAGCCAGGTAAAATTAACAAAGGGAAAAAATAACAGGTTGTAAAAATTAACAGTTGGGTAAAATATATTTGGGGTGCTAACAAAGAGTAAAAAATAACAGGGGGTAAAAATAATGGGTAAAATTAACAGGGAGTAAAAATTAACAGGGTTAAAAATAACAGTGGTAAAAAATAAGAGGGTATAAATTAACAAGGGGTAAAAAAATAACAGGGGGTAAAAACTAACGGGTAGAAAATAACTGGGGTAAAAATAAAAGGGGGTAAAAATTAACAAGGGTAAAAATAACAGGTTAAAAAATTAACAGGGGTACAAATAAGAGGGGGGTATAATTTACAGGAGAAAAATTAGGTAAAAATTAACAGGGTAAAAATTAATTAAGGTAAAATTACCAAAAAAATAGCAGGATAAAAATTAAGAGGGGTAAAAAATAAAAGGCGATAAAAAGTAGCAGGGGGTAAAAATTAACAGGGGTAATAAATAACATGGGGTAAAAATTAACAGGGAGTAAAAATTAACAGGGGTTAAAAATAACAGGGGATAAAAATTAACGAGTAAAAAATAACAGGGGGTAAAAATTAACAGGGCGTAAAAAATAACGGGTAAAAAAACCGGGTGCAAAAATTAACAAGGGGTAAAAAATAAAAAGGGGTAACAATTAACAGGGGGGTAAAAATTACCAGGGGTAAAAAATAACAGGAGGTAAAAATTAACAGGGATAAAAATAACAGGGGGTAAAAATTAAGAGGGTAAAAAATACCAGGGGGTAAAAATTGACAGCGGGTAAAAAAATTACAGGGGTAAATTAACAGGGGGTAGAAAATAACAGGGGGTAAAAATTAACACGGGAAAAATAACAAGGGCTAAAAATTAACAGGGGGCAAAAAACAGCCGGGTAAAAATTAACAGGGGTAAAAAATAACAGGGGTAAGAGTTAATAAAGGGTAAAAAATAACAGGGGTAAAAATTAGCAAAGGGTAAAAAATAACAGGTTGTAAAAATTAACAAAGGGTACAATATAACAGGGGTAAAAATAACAAAGGGTAAAAAATAACGGGGGTAAAAATAACAGGGGGTAAAATTTACAGAGGGGTAAAATTTAACAGGGGTAAAAAATAACAGGCGGTAAAAAATAACATTCGTCAATTGTCAGTTTCAGACAACATCACCAGATTTAATAACTATGTTCACTAGTTTCAAATTCATCTTCTCGAATTGGAAAGGCTTCTTTGAAAGTTCTGCGCTCAGGTTCCAGAGTACTGGCTGGAAACCCTGATTCAAAACACATAGGGAGGTAACAGCCAAATATCAGGTACTCTTATCATTTCAAAGTGATCTTAAGTACTGTAAACATTTGTAACAGATGAAATATTTATCTTCCGCACGAGAGAGAGAGAGAGAGAGAGAGAGAGAGAGAGAGAGAGAGAGAGAGAGAGAGAGAGAGAGAGAGAGAGAGAGAGATTAATGTCAGCTTAGCAGTTGTATTTTTTGAAATGAGAAAGACTTTATCCAGAAGTTGCACCCTGAGAAAAATAAATACAAAAGAATAAAGGAAAATGGAAAGAGTTTTCGTTTCTTTTGAAGTCAGAGTTTTCTGCAGTTTATCACAAACCGCTCATGACGGAATATTTTTCATAAACTGAGGGTACTTTTAACTGTAAAAGATGTGTTGTTAATACTTACAGTATTAAGAAAAAGAGGAAATAAGAGAGAATAAGTAAGAAACAAACTCTCCTTTTCAAAGATATCTGGGCAAATAAATTCAATCCTAGTGCGGTCTGCATCCAAGGAGAAAAGTTATGTGAAAAGTTTAGGGAATTTGTGTTTTTGATTCAGCATTACAACTTTGTATGGATTGCTTGTGACAGGTGGGAGTTTCACTGGAAAGTTTTTACCAAACATTGTTAAAAGCAGTGACTTCAATTTAGTTATTTGAAAATTCCCGAAACTGGTTTTTTAAAACAAGCGGTAGGTGTAAAAAGATTTTGTAAGAGCATTTTCTTTATAATATAATTGGCTCTTCCTAAATTTGGTGTCCATTCAATATCTGAATTGTTTATTTCTGCTTAGCGATGGAATTACTGACGTATTAAACATGTCACCTTTGTAGATAATTTAATTTTTTTTATTTGCTTAATCTAAAATATCGACAAACTGAAACGAAACTAAACGTTCTTTAAAAGCTGAACATGATAATTCTTTTGGTTAGTTAGGTTTACAAGCAATAATAGAATAACATAAAAAAAATATTTTTAACATGGAATCATTCGTTACTGTTAACGTGCTATGTTTCTATCGAAAACGGAAAATAAAGCTAGCCTCCTAATTTCTTCTTGAACTTCTATGCATTCTCTTTGCACACTGCACATAAATGCGTAATTTATAAATCCATTTATAAAATAAGAAAATAAAACAACATAGGAACCATACAATAACTTCCAGAAACATTTAAAACAACCTGACTTCCCACAGAAAGTTCAGAAATGACTCGTAGATTACCAAAGTTAATTTAAAGGAATTCTCTCCGTGGGTGAAAAGGAAAAATTCAATTGCCCATCACCAGCAGAGTGAAGAGATTTAACGATATGTAAAGAGGTTACACATCTTTCTTTATCTTTCAGTTTTTGGCAGAATTCCCTCGTGGCAAACATCCAACTCTGAATTCGGCTTCCCTTTGAACTTGCGCCTGGGAAAGAGCCATCTCTCCCAATGCCGCGGGAACTTTGGATAAAGGTAGAAAAGGGAAGAAAATATTGAAGATTATTCGTGCTTTCTCTTACTTCAGTTTTCGTTATTTGGGTTTCGCTTTGTTCTCCTTCGTGGTTTTCACTTAGTGTGAAAGAACAGAAACCAAGTAATAATGGTTTCGAACCAATGAGGTTCAATGTTTCCTCTTTTGAATGTTGGTTTTTATAGCTTCTTTGCTTGTGAGATCAAGCCAGACTGGAAATGCAAATTATCATTTTGATATTTTTATTCGAATATCGGTTTCATATTGACGAAAACCTTTCCCTAAAACTTAACAATTACCCAGTTCACAGACTGAAGCTGGAACTATTGCTATCATTTATGTTTGTGAATATCATTTGACATTGCTATACTGGAAAATACGAATATATACACACGTGTATATGTACATGTATGTATATATACTATATATATATATATATATATATATATATATATATATATATATATATATAAATATATAAATATAAGAAAAGGTAAAATTAGGTCGTGATCCTGGAGAAAGCGACAGACACGTGTCTCATAAGATGAAGTTTTGGAGAAAGCAGAGACTTCAAATATTTTTATAACAAATGTATTGAATGAAGTGCTGCAAGATGGTAAACATGCACGAAATAAGCTAAATTACGAATCTATCGACACGAACGCATACAGGCGTCTGTATGCAAATCTGTTATATCAGCACGATTTTTATATTTTATCGAAGCATTCCATCTGAAACTTCCTCCGTTCCATGAACTCACAAGGAACACTAATCCTAAAGATGCGAACGCAATATTCTGCACGATAAGAATTGGAACCGGCTCCTCCTCACTGAAGCAAACGACGCTATCAAGAGTATCGCAGTCATAATGTAGGTCTCCGAAGGCGTGGGAATATGAGAGGCAATTAAGTCTGAATTATGACAGGGAGACAACAAGCAACCTAAACAAAACGATTCGAAGATAAACAAAAGAGATAACAGTTACGTTCGGTTCAATGCTGCGTGTCGTCTGGACAATGGCTTTGCTTCTCGCCACATTTTAACCGATTAATCTCGAAAGGCTGGCGCGTTTCATTCTACTTTGGAGATGCCGGTTTATGCCTGTCTGTTTCAGTGTATTCGTGAGTGAGAGCACAAAAGGCATTAACGTCTACATATTACCGTGATGATATTGGCAAGACAAAACTAGACAGATGTGGTAATTGTAAGAGATGACCCTGATGAAATGTGCAGAAACTGAGACTTGTCATTTTTGTGTTTCAGGGAGGGGGGAAAATAATAAATAAGCTTGCTTAAAAGGTATAATTCTGAATTTCCTTTTCCTTCGCTTTATCATTTTTAGTGTCACAATTAATACTAGAAATGGTGTCTTCAAAAACACCATCACTTCAAAGTGAAAATTCTGTAACAGAGAAATTGCCCTCTGGGAAGAAGGAGGAAAGAACACTTCAACATCTGATTCAAATAAAACTCGTAACTCGTTTCACATGAATAATAACAATTCTGAAAGAGTATGGACGCAGAGCATGTACATTCGGCAAGCGAAAGTGGAAGATACAGTTTTCATTAGATTTCGTTCATTGAATTTAATTTTTCGTACAGAAACACATAACTTTGGTAAATTTACTCTAGAATATGAAAATATAAATGCAAATTATATCATATATGTTAAATCTGCAAAACAAAAACGTTTCAGATACTTAAAAAAACACTCATGCATGTCCGAAGTAATCAGAATTTCAGATGACTTCGTTCAGAGATCTAAAAGATAGTGTATGGATATCTCGGTGTAGAACTGTTTCTATCAGAACAGCAATATTTACTGTTTCCTTCATGAATGAACAGGTTTATTATTGCATCATCATACAAGGTAATGATAATTTCTTTAATTTTACACATTCATATTTGTATTTCACGTGTTTAAAGGTCGCTGGAATTAATGGCAGTAAATGTTTGACAGCTAGGCTGACTCAAACGATTTAAATCCGCAAGAGCTGTTCTATGATGCGGTATCGCCAGGTGTTCGGCGGGAAAACGGGTAACTGATGTTTCTTGACGTTGCCAGGTTTCTAACTCTCTCTCTCTCTCCATTCCATTAAAACATACTATACAAATATATACAGTATCGCTCAATCACTAAAAGGAAAAAAAAATATGAAATGAGTAGCTCAGGCCCAGGCTTACACAACAGCAATCCCCTCTCTCTCTCTCTCTCTCTCTCTCTCTCTCCATTGCTAAAACATACTATACAAATATAGTATCGCTCAATCACTAAAAGGAAAAATAATGAAATGAGTAGCCTCACATGTAGGCCTAGGGCCACAACAGCAACCTCTCTTCTCTCTCTCTCTCTCCATTGCTAAAACATACTATACAAATATAGTATCGCTCAACCTCTAAAAGAAAAATATAATGAAATGGGTAGCACATACAGGCTAGGCTTACAACAGCAGCTCTCTCTCTCTCTCTCTCTCTCTCTCTCTCTCTCTCTCTCATCATAACACTGCATTCTCGTTCCCTTTATTGTTCTGCCGTTGACATTGCTCAAATTTAACTCGATTTCATTATAGCTCATTGCTCGATTATGCAAGCATTCCGTGCGTTATTGTGGTTCAGCAAATTCATTTGTGCAAGGTTAACTTGGTAGGTTACGTCGAAAAATGTTTATTTTGCTCAGAACTGTCGCTGCAAATTACAACTTGGAATGAATACTGTAAAGCTTACTACGCATTCAAGCATCAATGAATTCAGAACCGTAGAATGTGATTGAAAGTAATAGGATTAGGAGGTCAGGCAAAACAAACACAATAAGATTGAAGCTCCTCCTTTCTAAAGTTGCCAGATGTCTCATTATTGAGCAAATGTCCGAAGATTTAAAAAACTGTATCCCTACCTTCTCACTGAGTGTACATACATACAAATTTATGTAATAAAACGGGCTATATAAATGCCTTATCTGCTCTCATTCTCTCTCTCTCTCTCTCTCTCTCTCTCTCTCTTAAAATTAATCATAAGCCTTGCAAGTGCAAAATCCCAGACTCTAGTCAGAGACGGGGTCCACAGCTTGGATGAAAACATTTGATATTAGCATTCTAATCTAGGACACTGCCCCCCCTCTAGCAATTGACATGTGTGCTGTCCAGCAGTCTTTCATCAACCTCTAAGAAATGCCTGTGCAATTTACTGCCGACCATAAGCTCATCTCATATTACTAATCGGTTTCAGTAGCCATATTTCTAAGACCATCTTTGGAGGAAGCAGATGATGATAACGTATCTCAAATCCTAGATACTAATTTTTCAATGTCTTTTTAAATGAAATCATCTCTTTATTTCTGTCGTTGGATAAACTTGAATATAAAGTTAAGGAGATAGTTTACATTTTAATTTTTTCGCTGAACATATACTTCAGGATTATATTGTATTGTAACCAATTAAAATTACGCATGAGAATGTAAAGTCATTCTCAGAATAACGGTCAGTTTAATATCAAAGTAAAAAAAAAAATACCAGAAAGAAAGACTGTAACGTAAAGAAGAATTAGGCTACCTGCTTCTACGGCCAACTGAGTAGGAATTCTCTTCTTAACAACACCTTATATATGTATAGACTTCTCTTATCTGTTTATGTTCTTTCGACTTATTCATTACTTTATATCTCATTTCTTAGTTCTCTTTTTTCTCATATGGGCCTTCAATTTCTTGGAAGATGCTTAGCTGGTTAATGGAACATATAACACGTTTCCTCTGGATATGTAATTATGTTGTATAATAAGAATAAATAATAATAATTATGCCACATTTTTAAACACAATGTGTATCCAGTTAATTTCCGATTTGCAACAAACTCACCTAGGTGAACTCATCTCTCAATGACCGTGTTAGTGCTTCGTGATATTTCTCTGGGAACAACCTGCGTATCTTTAGTTTTCATGCTGATATTACTGAAGTTCGTATAATTTTTAAAGCGACATAAATTTAACCTGTCACAGTATGTTCGATAAAAGCAAAAATAAAAGGTAAAAATGACGAGCTGAAGTTAGCCAAACAAAAAATTTCTATATTTTACATTGAAAAATATTCCTAAAAATAAAACTATTAGAGAGATAAAAGTTTTGAATACATTCTACAAAATTAGAACAAATAGCCTTGTGAACAGTATGTCGTTTAATGACATTCATGGCACCTGCTGAGCTATGAACAAATTTTTTAGGATTCTCTTTTGGTAACTTGCTTATTACAATGGTTCTTGCCTACTATAGTATTTATTTGATTATAGAATGGATGTTAAGTGTTCTTGCTAGAATACTCGGTTTGCTGTCAATAAAGAACAGAAGAGTTATAATTTACTGCAGCACGTTTAAGAAGAGCAAATAACAGAAATAGAAGCTCAAACCAAGGGGCTGATATTAGCACAAATAAAACAATTTCTTTGCTCTGAAATTCTTCATGAAAAGTGAATATATCTAATGAAAAAATTGTTGATAAACTGTCTTTCCAATGATAGTTCATTACTTTTTATGCCAGCAGCTGTGCACCAAAGCATACTACCACAACTTTTGACAGTACAGTACACTATATGCATTTATTAAAAATCGGTCTTAATTACTAATGTCAATTTCATACCTACTTTTTTCAGAACTCAGTATTTAACTTTAATCAGCAATGGACATATTGCGCACGATGTACTTTATAATTATAAGCATGATGCAATTCCCAGTTATATATAGAGTTTTATATTTTCGCCATTTTCAACAGCATAGATACAGTACTCTAGTAATATAGAATATTTTAAAGCTGGAACATTCTAGTAAATTCGCACATTCAGTATTAACAATAATTATTATATGAAATAACAGCAAAGATGAAACTCAAGTATTCACAATGCGTATATGAGTGTTTATATATATATATATATATATATATATATATATATATATATATATATATATATATATATATATATATATATTTTATATATATGTATATATAAATATATATACATACATGTATATATATATATAATATATATATATATATAATATATATATATATATATATATATATATATATATATATATATATATATATATATATATATATATATATATATATATATATAAACACTCATATACGCATTGTGAATACTTGAGTTCATCTTCTGTTGTTATTTCATGTAATAAATTATTGTTAATATTGAATGTGCCAATTCACTAGAATGTCCCAGCTTTAAAATATTCTATATTACTAGAGCACTGTATCTATGCTGTAAAACTCTATATAACTGGGAATTGCATCATGCTTATAATTATAAAGTACATCGTGCGCAATATGTCCATTGCTGATTAAAGTTAAATACTGAGTTCTGAAAAATGAAGGTAAGAAATTGACATTAGTAATTGAGACCGATTTTTAATAAATGTACATAGTGTACTGTACTGTCAAGAGTTGTGGAGTATAGAGAGAAAGATATATATATATATATATATATATATATATATATATATATATATATATATATATATATATATATACACACACACATACATACATATCTTGCACGTGTGTGTAAAAAGAAAAATCAAGGAGTTCTGGAAAGTAAATTGAAAAAGAATAGTATAATGCGACTGAAATAATCGGCTACTGCTCCAAATAATTTGGTACAGAATAGATATTTTCATCTGTCCAAATATTAAAAATATTAAAAATCCCTTCACGCAAAAGCGTAGCATTCTTATCCTTAGTGAGACTATTTTACTGGATCTTGCCTTGTTATGTTCAAAAGATTACGAAGAGTAAGACCGGAACATGAAGATCAACAGCAAACGCTGTGCAATGCAATCAGAGCAGACAGCACCTTTACTTCCTTTCTTTTCTTTTTATTCTGTCAATGCGCCACTCCATGACCTTTCTCCTCCATCTTATCTCTCCATGAACGAATGGCACTCCCCTCAATTAGATAGATAAGACCGATAGATCAGGCTCAAGCATAGTGGTCTGCACTGTTTCCCTTATTTTCCTTTCCTCCTGTTCTCTCCCACCTACGCACAAAGCTCTTTGCGTTTACACCATGCAAAACAAAAGGAAACTAGTAAAAAATGCGCCGAAGTTTCTTCGGGGCAATCGAGTTTTCTGTACACCGTATAAACAAAGCCACCGAAAATAGATCTATTTTTCTGTGGTCTTGGTATAATGCTGTATGAGCAGCGGTCCATGAAACGTTAACCACGGCACGGTGGTGGCCTGACGAATATCGTTGCCAGATGCACGATTATGGCTAACTTTAACCTTAAATAAAATAAAAACTACTGAGGCTAGAGGGATGCAATTTTGGTATGTTTCAGAGGTTTTTAAGATCTGAGGGAGGACAGAAAAAGTGCGGAAGGACAGACAAAGCCGGCACAATAGTTTTCGTTTACAGAAAACTAAAAGGAATGCAAGTTTTTCACAATATGGAAGAATTTGGCAGCGCTAACTTCGCCTTGCTTCTAAAGCTAATTCCAAACGAGACTGAATTTTCTGTTGTTTTTTCTTTGAAAAGAAAATGACAAGAGAATTTTGTTTTAATTGGAAATCATTTTACTTTACTTCCCAAGTTCCTTTTTAATCGGAATCCAATAGAAAGCGCTTGAATATTTTTATGAATCATAATGATAGTCACTCATCGTCGGATTTGTACCCCGAGAAAATTGGGACCATAATTACCCACATGGGAGTTTTCGAACATGCCTCGTGATCCACTGTCATCATTATGTGCACTATGAACACTTTCACCGAACTGCACAATATTTTGTTTGAATCTGCTTATTCACTCGAATGAAAAGAGACATAAGGCAGGTAGGTATTTAAGTGGCACTGACTCTCAAGTGAGAGAAAAAAGTTGCTTCTATAACCAAGCTGGCAACTTATTTGTATCTTAGATGTGAATTCAAACCCCGCTCGATTGTTGAAGTTTAGTTCTGATTTATTTGTAAGTTACATTAACATCCAAATATTTTCCAGGTAAGTCGGTTCTACCCTGGAAAATATAAGAACATCCATTTCCAGCGAAAACGGACACCCCGTTCTTAATACAACGATCCAAAGAGTTTGTCCTGAACCCCCTTAATTTAATCAAGGCTCTTGTTGGCATTCACCTCTTGAACGCTATGCTGTTGAAATGCCAACACGAACTTTACCTCTCTTTTCATGCGACCCCCATCGACACGCGCTCTCTCTCTCTCTCTCTCTCTCTCACACACACACACATACACGCACAGACACACACACAATCACACATAGAACTTAAGCTTACTGAGGGTATCTGCAATCAAGTTTGCATTTTTATTAGCTAGAGCATATTACAGTATATTGGCAACGCCCGGTGGTGGGCACGAAGCGAGAGGGCATTTCTAAGGCTTACAAGCGTATATCGCCGATTCTAATCTTGATCGCGAGTATGATTATCGTTACTCATTTTTCAGGTAATCGTTATCAATACACCAACGTGACAAATCTTTAACATGCTTGGAAGATAATCTCATAACTTAAAAAGAAATGTTTGCAAAAAGGTTCATAATCTTTGCTTTTTACCCCGTACAAAAATTGGACACAGACCTCACGACCTGTATACCTATGTGAAGCTACGAATATTGATTTTCATGATAAATGCTGGACTACACAACATAGAAATACAACCACACAGCCTCAAACCACACTTATCAATCTCTTAATCCATGCTAAATTTCGAAAATCCTATTAAATCTTAAGTTTTACTTCTTTCTAGCTGACCTTACATAACAGTTCATGCATGAACACTTCATTCCATGAAAACTGATCTTCCCTAAGTCACTTCCCTACTTTGTCATCTCTTAACAACTTCGCAGGTGTTTTGCTGTTCTCCTCGCCGCGTCTGTGATACGATTGCCCTGCCTCTGATTCAGTCAGCATCACCGAAATCCACCACCTTCATGCATTAACCATTATTCTTTTTCCTTCCACCCCATATTCACTGCATCTTCTTGTTTCCCGTTTTTCCTAACTCTCTTTCCCTCAACTTTCTCCTCGCGCGAAAATTTCCGTTCTCTCGTCATCTCCGCAGATTATGTTCACTATTACAAGTCGACACAGTCAGCCGTATAAACTCTTGTTCCATATTCCATTTACACTAAGTTAAAACACAAAGTTACACTCTAATCTTATGCCCGTTCTCTGAACCACCCTCAATATTCTATCTGAATATAAATTAACCACAAAAATGTAAACGCTTATGTGAGATATTTAAACCACACTAATCATTCTTACGTTTGCATATTCTTACATATTCTTCACTTTCATCAAAGAAAACAATAGCATTCTTGATAAGCTACAGTCTATATAATACAGAAATCTCCAAGCATCAGCCCTGTCCGTTCTATTACAAGCTTTCTAGCACATACAAATCTTCAATGTATTTTCAAATAATCCCAATCAACTTTTTCATAACAGAGTTTTCATACAAGTGTTTATATTTTAAGATCACACCCCCACGATTTCATTAAATGGAAAAATAAAAATTCTCGAGAGAAGAGAGAGGGCATAGTTACCTCCGTTGTCTAATGAAATATTCAACGGACATAATGGAGCAGGGTCAAGAAGAAAGACAAAATTCGACTTTATCAAACGTTGGTTTAATTAACCTTTACACCCATCAGAGACAGGAAGGAAAGACGACAAGGAGGGGGAGTGTTTCCAAAGCAAAATATTGCAACAAATCATTGAGTTCTTCAAAATATTGTTAACGAGAGAGAGAGAGAGAGAGAGAGAGAGAGAGAGAGAGAGAGAGAGAGAGAGAGAGAGTTATTACCCACAATTCAAAGTGTACAGCCATATAAGGTGATATGTAAATATGCTACAGCGAAGATGGTCATTACTGAGGAAGAGTCAACTTCCCAAATTGTCAGACCAAGCGAGGGAAAGAAATCCACTCTTCTCTCTCTCTCTCTTCTCTCTCTCATTACGCAGATGGCACTTACAGAAGCTACACCGTATGGGACATCGAGGGAAAAACACCGGGTACAGAAAAATATCGGAGTAATCAGAGATAACATCTGACATTAAAGAATAAATAAGAGTAGAAGGAGATTGACGTTCCACCGAAGAAAATCATTACCAGGTTCCATGAGGGGGATATGAGAAATGACATGGAATGAAAGGGCAAAGGGAAGAAACGCTGACGTGTGACATGGAAATGTGTTAAAATTTTTAGAACACAATGCAAAAAGATGAAAGGACGCAATAGCATAAAAAAGGATATAATGCATTAATTACAAGTAGATTGAAAATTAAATTGAAGCTGAATCAAAATAAAAATAACACTCACTTGAACTACAAATCACAGTAAAGCGATACTTTCATCGGTAAATAACAAAATAATGCATGAATCAGCATTTTTAAATATGAAATGCCTGTAATGTTATTATTCCACTGATAACGTTAATTATCGCAACGTCAACTTGAATACGGCGTTTTATTTCAAATGAAATGACCCCGTTTCCGGGAAATGATACGAGCCTAAAGCCACTCGCCTGCCCAGACCGACCATTTTATGCGAAATTGGTGCGACGACACGATTTATCCAAACATGGTTTGGCCTGCATATTTTATTCGATTTCATCAAATTTCTTTAGTCAGGCTATAGGATGTGGGTTTTCAATGACTAATCTTCTTTTAACTCAAAATATTTCTAAATACATACTTCAGGATGAACGGAAAATATGTTTTATTTCAGTAGCTATGAGAACAAAAAATTAACTTGCTGACTAGTAAGATAAAATGCACTCGCAAAATATGTTCAACAGAGTAACAAATAAATAATTATTTTCTACATTGTCTTAATGCTTGAGCATTTTCTTAATGCTTGAGCAAATGGTTGAAAGAAATTTAAAGAGGTGCATTTCCAACACGACGGACAAAGAAGAAATTCTAAACATTAGTATTGTTCCCGAATGAAACATAAACGAATCTGAGATTCTTGTTCGCAGCATACAGTAATTCATAACCTGTCACATATTTCTTAATGAATGTAATATATGTAATAGTTAATGTTTCGTGATAATATACAATACGATTACATTAACATCTCAACCACAGCAATGCCTTGATGATAACTGCATCTTATATGTAATGACTCTCATCCGGGTACACCTGTCAGCATCTCATAAATTACATTTATTTCGGCCCCTTTTATTTCTTGATGAAGGTGATGAGGGTGAAGATGGTACTGAGGAGGACATATTTAAAGTTTCCTTTATGACTGTACTCTTTCCATTGTTGCTGCTATTGTCTATTTCAAGGTGATCACTAATATACGTAGTTAATCACGAGAATACAATCATGAGTGATTTATGCCTTGTTTCATCGTTAAGTCAAACTCATATGGGTTTTTCTGTGGGATGAATACCACTAGTGCCAACTTTATATAACATGAAATTGAAAATCGACAGAGATACTGAATATGTTCTAAAGTAACAATTATATATCCCCCAGATAGCTTTGCGCATTAAGAAAGAAAGAGGGTTGCAATTGAGTAGCATATTATAGCGATTTTTATTTATTTTCTCCCCTCCCCTTTTCAAATAAATAAACACGGTATTAAAGACAACATCCACTTGAACCCATTCAAAGAGCATTATATTCACGAAGACACAATAGTTTCAAAGACAATCCTCATCGTACCAAGAACGACAGACGAGAAAGAACTGACCCACTATTTGAACAGATATAAACTGAAATTTAAACACACTGAAGAAATACACACAGCTCATGAATAAAAAATGAAGATCAGAAGCTTACTGGAAGATATCCTTACAATCGAATGAAGGATTAACCTTCAAAGGATACGAGGGAAAGGAGGAAGAGGATCTCCTTCCGACATCGCCTCTCAAGGATAACGTATACAAAAGGGGTCTGAAATCCCGACGCAGCGAACGTACCAAAGGTCCTAGGAGCATCGCAGAAAGCGAGCGATCAGGGAAGATCAGAAAGAAGATTAGTATTACGTAGAGTGGCTATATGCATACAGGTACTCATAATAAGTAACCATATGTAAGTGTGGACACGAGAGTGAAAGTTAGTTTTTACCTTCTGTACGAGAGGCGGCTGTTTTCATGGCCGACCTGGAAGTGCATAAGAGCCAATGTCGGGTTCTGGAAGAACAACGAGATAGCATTATGTAATTATGTCGTTAGAGTAGCTGTTTCGATATATAGTTCTCTCTCTTTACTATGAATGATAAAAATATTAATAATGAACTATAACTTATCCAGCAGAATGAATATTTTTCAATGTCACTGTCACAGTTTGCCATTGCTCATCCTGTTTTTGTAAACCCACTGTAAGCTTTTTGGCACACCACCTACTCAACATGCAAGACATTCATTCACATAATAAGCAAATAATAGACTAATTTGTTACAAAAAAAAATGTATGGATGACAATGTCCGTCGAAATACAAAATTGTAAAATCAAGATTAACTCTTTCGTGACTACTACTGTTATATCTATACTACTTTTTCGTTAATTCCATTATCCTGTTTGAACTCTACCTACTGGTGTTCGTTCTTCTCTCACTAAAGTCATTAAAAAACTCATTCATTAAACTGAAACCGTATAGCACCTTAAATCTAATGACGATAAGTGAGATCCTTACTAAGGGTAGAAAAAAATACTTTATTAAACATATTCTATATAAGTTATTTACATATCTACATCATCTCACAGATTTCAGGGATTTCTCCAGCTTTCATCGAGATATATGGTTGCGAGACCAACCTGAATTTGAATTTCAATGACCTAAGGGGATTGGTGTGGATTTGGATCCACAATGGCCGAGGGATTTGATCACAGGGCGAGGCTTACGGCGTAGTGGCAACGATCTCTTACGATGGATGTCTGTCCAGGTCGTGCGAATGTTGCAGGAAGGTATCACTATACTCTCTCTCTCTCTCTCTCTCAAGTGAAGAGGTGATAAATAAACCTAGTCTGGTCATGGCGTCAATAAAACCGTATTTATACATGAATATGTAAACTTTTGATTTCTTGTTTAATTGATTCTTATTCCTGAATATACCCGTAAGTCCAGAGAAGGGACAAGATCCTTCAGAAATGAAGAAAAAACAGTAAATCAAATCAAATGAAAGATATGAAAATATCTGCCAAAAACTGTGATAGCAGTTACTCTGGGTGAGCTAAAGGTTAGGCTGTTAAACTTAAATTGCTTGAATGCCAAATGGGAGATTTAAAAAAATGAATATTCTTGGTGAGGTTATGTTCAATATAATACTGAGCCCTATAGTAGTAAAGGCAAGAAAGGCAGCTGAAGACAAGAAACAGCTATTCTGCAACAAAAGTCTTTAGGAAAAGGAAGCAATTGAAAAGCACAGCAGGGTTACAAAATATACCAAAATAATGTAAAATGACGACTACAAAATTATACGTTATCAATTACGAGATGGAAAGAGATCAGAGTCGGCTTTAGAGTAAAATCAGTTAAGATCATTTTGTCTCGCCCTTGGAGATATATCGTAAACCCACGAACAAATCAGACGATAATAAAAGTGGTTCCTAAACTACGAACCAATTCAGTTAAAACGAAGTAAAATCCCGAGGACCGAGAATGGAAGCCTAACGAGTATCCTAACAGTGTTCGGGCGAAGTGTGCATTCTGGGATGCTGACCTGTTACTGAAGAGATCTGCAATACGAAGAAACAACTCTAAAAGATGTATATTCAAATTTCGTCTCCATTCGTCAGATAACGGATACTCAGCTATAAGAATAAGTCTTAATCACAGCTGAAAAATGGCGAAGAGGTGAAACTTGAAAATAAATGGAACAAATAAGAAATAAAAAAAGCGTCTTCAGAGCAAAAGAGCAGCCCCTTAACAAAAGCCTGATAATGACAGTAACAAAAGCCAAAACAAGACCACAAAGGGAACGCTACTCTACAGGATCATACGAGCACCCGGAAAATTAATTAATGCCTGTGGGATTAGTCCTGTGATGTACTTTCGGAAATTGTTCAGCTAATTAAGATGTTAACCAATTACCGGGTCTGGAATGGGGGTGGGGGAGAAGGTTTCCCTCACTGAGTCAAAGGTGTTTTACTGACATTTCCCTTGAGTGCATACGCTTTACGCTTGTTATATAATGATGAATATGTAAAATTTATATTAAAAGATACATTTCCACAGGCAGAGAGTAAGCCGTTTGCATGTTCTTACAAGTTCTTAATTAAATCTCCATTTTAAAAAAATATGGTAAACTTTCAAAAAATCCCAGACGGAAATTTATTATAATACGAAATTAACGGACTGAACGATGTTAATCCTCCCCTGTCACTGTGTTCCACCGTTTACTAAAGAAAAGATGCTCAGAAGAAAAAAGGAAAGACAAAAAAGAGAAAGAGAAAAAAGGAAAAGAATTCACAAAAGGCAGACCTAAAGAAATGACAAAAGAGGAGCCTGGAATTAGAAAAAGAGAAAAGCCATAAAAAATAATGGCGAGTAAAAGGAAATAATGCCGACGAGAGGAGAGGAGGGGAGAACAAAAGAAACGGGGCGAAATTGGAAGGCTCAAAGGGCCAAGCTAAAAGGGAAGTGAAGAGTACAAAAGAAAGAGCAGGAAGAATGAAGGGAGTCAAGATGACACAATAGAAATGAATAGCATAATGTATAATAAAACTTTTGAACACAGATAGCCTCTTTACCGTGTGTGAGAGAGAGAGAGAGAGAGAGAGAGAGAGAGAGAGAGAGAGAGAGCGATGTCTTTCATACGCGATTTGGTATAGATGTTAATGATGATAGTGAAATCCATGCAATAACTGAGTATTTTACGTGCCCGACCACTGTGCTACATAATCCACATAACCATACAAGACTTGTTGCAAGAAAAACACATTGAAGATATTTTGGTCCTTATGTCTTATGTACTCTATATGGAACGATGCTATCATCTGAAGTACAGCACACAATCAGGCAGATATGCAGTCAGAAATACGACAGACAGAGAGACACAGATAAGACTTATGCAGACAGAGGAGATTAAAAAAAAAAACATAGACATATGGAGCCAAGATAGAATTAGAATATCAGTAGAAAGAACTTTCAGCACAACAAAAATCTGCTCAGATATTCACAGATAAACGATATTCAACTATACATTAGAGGTGAATTTATCAAAAACATCTGACGGTGAAGACCAGGTCTTTAAAACTATGTATAATGAGTGACAAGCATAAAGAAGAGAGAGAGCCAGTCCAGTGAACAAAGCTGTTGATGATAATTCCAATATTACGTTTAATATCAATGGTACAAAATTCATCGTTACTACACAGAATACCACCGACTTACCTAAAACTTACTAATAACTTGAAGAACCACATTTGGTCCTTGAAAAGTTCACTTATAAATCAAGATTTCAATTTATATACTTAATACCAGGGCTATAACAGAGAACACGCAATTCAGCGTTCACCAACTTATCAAAAAAGTATTGTACAGTACCAGTAGAAGGTCTGTGTAATAACTTATAGTTTAAGCCATGTAATGAAAGAAACATATATAAAAGTGTCCGATACGGTGAACGTTGGACTGTTCTCATGGACCGAGAAACTGAAAATGAAAATATCAGAAAGAAAATTCTGAGCCTAGAAGAGGTTTAAGGTTGAAGTAAGGGAAGCAAGAGAAGACAGGAGCGGGTCTATTCCAGTCCAAGAGGCCTCCGTGGCACGTGCTCTGCCCATGCGTAGGGAACGGCACTGGAGAGGGACCTGGGTACACAAGCATTTAAGAGAATAAACAGCCACACACAAACAAGACATAATGAAGGCAAAAAGGCACGAGGAATTGTTTCAAAAAGCAGGAAATCAGTGAAGTGTTTCTTTTCCTGGAAACTTCCAGCATAAAAGTTCTAGACATTAACAATGTGTATTTGTTTTTCTTTCTTGTTTCTGGGTTTGAGTCTGCATCCTCTTAAACCGGACAGCAAAACATACATCTTCTGTCTACGTGTTCTAACAGAGTAGCTTTCTCTTCTCTGTGTAGAAGAGGCAGGGTGATCGCATATGTAAACAGCATTAGGAGAAAAATGGATTTGTAACGATACAGATTTATTTTACGCATACACACAAGCGCTCACATAAGCTGTGAGTTATGAAAGCTGGCATAAAGCAAGTGCCTTTTGAGTTACTCCTTTCGAGACCTGTTTCATTCCATCAAATGTCAACATCGAGGATTCTCTCTTTCTTTAGTTTTCTTTGACTGTTACAAAACTACACCCCGTAATAGACGCATCCGCCGCCTCTTTTGATGTAAGGTCAACTTTTTTTGCTTCCCTCTTTGTGTGTTTCAATGGGTCTCACCTAAAAGTTTAATAAGTGGCTGTGTGTTTTAATATAAAAAGTTTCACCTCTATCACAGGGTGGTTCCCTACGAAAAACACTACGGTCACTGCTACCAGTCATATGCACTATATATATATAAATATATATATATATATATATATATATATGTATAGCATATATTAATAATATATATATAATATATATATATGTATATATATATATATATATATATATATATATACGGAGTATATATATAAACAGCTGGTTGCAAAAGGTATCTAAATTCATGTTTCCTTTCCATACCCTCGTTGTTTTTCATATCCTTTTTGCTACGCAATGTATCATAGAAATCTGCATGCATGTTGCTAATGCAATATAGTTCTAATAAACGTATAACAAGAGAGCGAGTTAAATCGTGAAATAATCCACTTTCGGAAAGTGTAAAAATATAGATTTTCCTTTATGGCCTATTTCGTCTGAATAGCGTAATCGCTCTTCCGGAAACTTTGGAGAAGCGCAGTAAATATACCTCGTTCCCCCTCCCAGGATCCCCAGTCTTTCTAAAACGAACATTTATAAACTGCACCTGCCAGATGCGTAATGCTGTGTTATTCATAGTCCCTTTTTTAACCCCTCGAATGAACTCGTGCCTTTGCAGTCAAATATATCTCCAGGACTGAAGAGAAGGAGTATCTATTTTATTTACATTATCATTCGTTATAATCATCCCGGGATCACGTTGATGATGGGAGAATTAATCCGGGGCAAAAATAGGCCGAAATATCAGTGGCCTGGTTTGACTCTACAGCCAAGTGGTGGATTTCTTTTCACGACTTTGAGAGTCTCAATAACAATAAGTAGACCATTTCGTCGGATGGAATGGAATGGAACATAAAATTTAAGACTAAGCCCAAGCACTGGGACCTACGAGGTCATTTAGAGGTGAAAGGGAAATTGAGAGCAATGAAAGTTTGAAAGGTGTAACGGGAGGAAATCCTCGCAGTTGCACCACGAAACAACTGTTAGGAGAGGGTGGAAAGTAAGATGGAAGAATATGAAGAGAATACGAACGGAGGTGCAGTAAAAGGAATGAAAGGGGTTGCAGCTAGGGGCCGAAGGGATGCTGCAAAAAAAAGTGAATAAAGTGCACCGCGTGAGGTGCACTGACGGCACTGCCCTTCTACAGGGACCATTTCGTCGGTTTTTCCAAATTAATAACGAAACTTAAAACACACCGACACTTTACACGGCCAAAATAAAACAAACTTTGATGAAAGCATCAAAATAAATGTCTCCAAAGAGAAGCGAGTTCTCAAAGCAGCGTTTTATTGACTGGGTTTCCCTTATTTGTTCCTTTAACGCCTTCAATTTCGTCCGAGCCGCTGCTTGAAACAATTGCTTCCTTAGCGTTCTGACACGCCCTTTCATCTTTCTCCTTTTATTTTCTTGGTAATTATTCTCACTTCTGTTTTATTCCGTGACTTTCACGCAATTTTCTTTTTATCTCTAAGGTTTCTCTTTCAAACTTTAATTTCCTCTTTCACCTGATCAACATTTTAAAAATTTTTCTCTCAAACTTTTCCTTTTCACTTTTCATCAACCTTCCGATTTTTTCTTCCCTTTACCTTTTTCCCATTTTCATTCAGTACTCGCCTAAAAAAATAAGAATTACTTTGCACATTATCCAGCTTTCGAAGAAACAGGAAATCAGGGTAAAAGTGAAGCTAATTCCAGCCCCGCAAATTGCAATCTACGAGAAATAAAGCTACCCGATATAAGTAGGATTTCCGAGCAACTTGGTTTCCATTTCCATTAAGAGTTAGGAAAATCAGCAATTAAACAATTAACCATTATTGGGTTGGTTTTCATGGTATTAATTTATTTTAATATATTTTTATAAGAATGAACACAGTTGAGATGGATGCTGACAGAGCTTAAAAAGTTAATTTTGATAACATTTACTCATTCAATCTCCCTCACAGAGAGAGAGAGAGAGAGAGAGAGAGAGAGAGAGAGAGAGAGAGAGAGAGAGAGAGAGAGAGAGAGAGAGAGAGAGGCTGGTTAGTCAAGGGAGACTTCATGAGACAGACTTCAATTTGCTAAGACAAAAGTCTGAACCAAAAGTCATAATATGAAGTTGGTAACCGAATGTAAAAATCAAAAACTTTCTTGCTGCGGTTTTAACGCCTCTGCACTGACAATATTTTCTTCTTGTATTAAAAGTATGTAATAAATATAAGCATTTTACTCATTTATACCTGGTTTCATTATCCCGACAAACGTTTTAAAGGTAGGTACTTTCCTCACGCTCTTTCTTAATTAAGCCGTTTTCAAAAAATTAATATATTCAGCTAGAATTAAAATAGCAGATTAAACCAACCCACTTTACTCTTTACCGTAAAACCACATCAGATGAAAACCTAAAATACGAGCATTTACTTGGCCGGAAGATGAAACAAATATTTTATGAAAAAAGAAATACCGAAGCGCTGAATATTAACCTCTCCACATAAAGGACAATATTCGGGAAATCATCGCACACAGCAATATTAATACGTTACACTGACACAAATGCAATTTCTCTCTCAAGATTCACAGAATTCTGACGCATTTCAAAGTGAAATTATCCAATATATCGAGTTCAATTATGTAACTGTTCGCTCACAAGGCCATCAGAGACGTGAAGTTACAGTACATGGGGAACGAAGAGACATATCGTCATTTCCAAATTAACTGCGGAAGAAGGAAATAAAAAATAACGACTGCTTCATCATTACATATATTAAAAATCCTTTTACACACAACATTATATATATATATATATATATATATATATAATCTATACAAAAATACATACACACACTCATGTATCCATCTATCTATCTATTCATCTATATGTATATATATATATATATATATATATATATATATATATATGTATATATATATATATATATATATATATATTGAGACGGGTCTGAAATACGTATTTTAATTCTATACCTTCGTGCATAATCTTTTGCCCCAAATCCAACCTAATGATCATATCCTTATCAACAAGCTCTGCTTGTACGCTTAGCAGTCACAATAAAATAGCATTCTTATTCAAGCAATGTTATTCTCTTTTTCATATTATTATCTATAAGTACATTCTTTACAGTGAGCGATCTTTCGTGACCTGGAATGGCCTTTTAGTCATCTAAACGCTTGCACAACAGAAGCTCCCTAGTAAGCAGATAAAGAAATGTCCTCCAAAGTGTACCAAGTCATTTTTGCTAAAATTCAGATCTACTGCCATCCTGACAGTAATCAAATAAAGAAAAAATAAATATAAAATATATATCCTTTCTTTATCTCTTTACCCAATAAAGAACAGATGATAACGGAGAAGCGTCACCCATAAGTTTTTGCTGCCAAACGAAAGAGACAGTGAATAAAGTACCAATTATTTTTCTCCTTTTTTTGCATTTTTACTAATTGTGGATGGCAAACACACAAAAGAAATACGAACAGCCAAGTAAAAAACATCAATTACCAACTGATATTTCAGCATCAGATGGAAGGGGCTTTGAACATAAAACTGAGCTAAACTAACAAGGCTAATCCCTCTACCAATGGCAAGGTAATTATTAGGGATGATCAATGTTATTTGAGCGTTGCAGTATTCCAGCTTCAGGGAAAAAAAACATGCAGTCATTTGATGCGGGGAAAAAAAGGCAGGGATTAATTTTAATTTTAGTGGAATAGTAACGCAAAACAAATATGAGATAACAATTCATGTTTATCACAGAACATCTGTATTTGGAAAGCGTAATTACATTGTCTCTGATAATTGATATACCTGTAATATGTTTATTCATATACAAAAATTGGTATGAAATACAGTTTGCGTCACAGATTACAAAAACATCAACTGAGGAATGAATTTCAACCGAATTCAATGCTAATCACTTTGCTTACTTTATCAAGGACTATAATTAACAGGACGGAAATTAGTAAGAGGTTGCTGGGAAGTATAATCATGGGAAAATGCGTCTGGTTGATCTAGAATGTGAAGCTGCTGCCCATTTTGTTTCCCTGCTTATTCAACCTGCGCTCTCTTGAAAGGTAAGCACTCGTCAATTAAAAAGATAAATTCTTTAAGACACTACCTTTGATCTAAGCAGACTCGACGCGCGTGAACTCTGTACACAAAATTAACTTCACTGGTACAATGGCAGCATGATTTCAGCTGCACTAGAATTATTTTTATATATGATCTGGAGAATGGAAGAAAAGACTGAAATTAACATCGTAGGTTTTTTTAATTCCAACGAAAATTCTTAGAATAACCACCATTAATTCTCAGAAAATGAATCCCTCCATACAGAGAACTTTATAAATATATCATGATAACAGAAATGCTTTCCCCGAATATGAATGAATGTAAATTACAACATTTTCTTTGAGACAAATATTCTGCAGTTATATCCGTCATGTTTCTTTTCTGCATCCGCGTTTATCCTTTAACTTATTTCTTGAAGCTTTCCTCTCCTCCCGCCCTTATTTCTTACTTCCTTTAACAAATATCTACTTTTATCGATGAACACTCCACTTTGAATAAAAAACTTTGTTCAGTCATTCAATAAAACAGAAAAGAAAAAACTAATCACTCAACAGCGGATGTTTTGTAGCATTTCCACATTCATTTCATGCACTCCATGACACATGACATATATCTGAAACGACTTACTTTTTACTTTTTAATGAAGGTGAAGTAAAGAACCGTTCACGTGTTATATTACGTAAACAGAAATGAAAGAAAGAACTCTTCAATGTCAAATATGACACGTGTATTCTTAATTATTTTTTCTCTTTTATTCCCTTGATATGAGGAGACATAAGGCTAATTTGGATAAAAATAGTTTCTAAAGATCGTGTAAGAGAGAGAGAGAGAGAGAGAGAGAGAGAGAGAGAGAGAGAGAGAGAGAGAGAGAGATATTAGAAGACTGCCTGACATAATACATCTTGTGCGGCACTCAATAAAACCGCTTGATTTCTGCAGTTAACGTAGCCCTGTCTGGTTGTAAGCTACCATCCCTGATTAAAGACATTATCATTAATACAATACTTCACTATCAATCATATCAGATTTCCATATTTTAACGTCTTATTGTTATCGTTCGTAGAGAATATCAAATTCTAAAGGAAATCCGAAAATCCATCTAACAGCAGATTTTGCAGTCATTCTGGAAGGATGAATTATCCAAGTTTTTCATTTCTTACTGTTCTATTTTAATTCCCAAACATCACCATGAAACATTATAAAACTCCAGATTTTGAGAATTATAGAAAACAAATTTACCTCAACAACTGTGAAAGAAAAATCTCTGGTATCCATTTGAGAAATGAATTGAGGCTGAGGAAAAAAAAAACCGTTGCCACTATAGCTTGGAAATGAAATGTACATCAATACTAATTTTCTTTTGTTACGCAGCAAGCTTTCTAACTGTAATTCTGTCAAAGAACTTTAATAATTAAGAAAAAAAAAAAAAATGAAGCCCATTCGGCAATCTTGACGAAAATGCAAACTATTAGGCTGACTCCGTCCATCGTTAAACAAACAAAAACAAAAGTGCCAATTCAAAATCTTGGTCTGCGTTTTAACTGCCCATTTTTTCAAAAGAGACTCTGTAAGATAAATATAATGAGTCAAGTACGCTACGCAGAACAAACACGAACACGTAAAAACCCGAGGCTTTATATTCACTTGTCCCCATCATGAGGCGATGAGGCGAGAAAAATGGTACAATTAAATTGCCCAAAAAATATTATTATTCAAGACTTACGCGAGAAAACGTATGTCCGCTATTACCCCCGAGACAGGGACTTGCCCCAACACAGATTGCCGTTGGCGTTGGCAGGTCTTCCTATACCTCCCGTGACAGGATGGTGAACGGGGATCCTTCCAATCAGGCAAGGAATTTCGGGAAAAATTGTTTCTTCAACGTTTATGTTGATGTTGCTGCATAGATTTGCGCTATACTTTACGCCAGCCCCACGATCCTACTGTTGTAAACACATGCGTATGAAAGTAAAAACACATAGTCAGGTGTTTGTATGTGTTGTGTGTATGAATGTACGTATCCATATATGTGTATATATATACATATATGTATATATATGTATATATACAAACACACAACACACACATATACATACATATATATATATATATATATATATATATATATATATATATATATATATATATATATATATATATATATATATATTAACCTTATCACAAATACAATTGTTCTGTGCATTAGTAGAATTACTAAAAGGACCTCATTCAAACTGGATGGTATCTATTGTACGGATACTTGATAATGTGGACTGTTTGTCCAAGAAAGCTTGTAACTTTTTGAATAAAAACTCCATTAGATACCATCCAGTTTGAATGAGGTCCTTTTAGTAAATAATATATATATATATATATATATATATATATATATATATATATATATATATATATATATATATATATATATATATATATATATATATATATATATATATATATATATATATATATATATATATATATATGGTATACACCCTAGTGAGATACTGTAATAGAAAATCATACCATTCTGACATGTCTGCATGGTTCGAAAGTTAATAAATGGCAAGAGGCATGTGGTTTGCCGCCCCATACCTTGTGCTAATGTTACAAGAAAAATCTAGTGTTTGGCTTCCGAATGTGAGTGAATGTGCTGCAGAAGAGAAAAATGTATGAGTGTTACTTATTGCGGAAGAGAAAGCAGGATGGAAAACTGACTATAACTGTCTCCTGCGATGCTATGACAGTCGTTCTGATATTGTAAACATTTATTAGCCATATTCCTCTCTCTCTCTCTCTCTTATACACGACTGTCCGGATCTCTTCATTTTGTTATAACAGTTGTTCTGCTCTTCCATGTATTAGTTAGCCACATTCTCTCTCTCTCTCTCTCTCTCTCTCTCTCTCTCTCTCTCTCTCTCTCTCTCTCTCTTGTACACGATTGCCCAGATCTCTTCATTTTGTTATAACAGTTGTTCTACTCTTCCATGTATTAGTTAGCCACATTCTCTCTCTCTCTCTCTCTCTCTCTCTCTCTCTCTCTCTCTCTCTCTCTCTCTCTCTCTCATACACGACTGTCCAAATCTCTTTATTTTGAAGCATATAGTAACCTGTGTCTGCATGAATATATGCATATATTGTCAACCTTTTCAAAACCATTTACAGGCTGCAATCGGTCGAAATAAACACGCTCCCCATATAAAAATCCCGTCCAATAGAAAAGGACACAAACCCCTTTCAAAAAATCAAACTCGCTTTTCTGATATCAGTGACTGGTCCCAATATGCTAATGGCGATGATTTTGACGTCAACAGTCAAAGTATTTTCAGTAGGTTTTCATACCTAACGTAATGATAAAAATCACGAAAATCACTGACGTAAATCAGTATGCGATGATAAATCTTGTTTTGATTTTGCTTTAAAATTTTAAATGATGCAATGATCCATCCATTTTGTTTGATAAACTACGCTACGACAACCGTTGATGCTGACTGACTGATGACCATAATGCGAAATAAACTACCCGTCAATTGAATAACTGAAAACGTTCAAAAGCACACGTTTCGTCCACTGCTGCTGAATTTACGAATGTATTCAATCAGAGTCACTGTTTAAAAAATGTGGAAATTCATTATCTTTATCAATAAATCAAAAAGGCTATTGGCTTGCTAACCAAGTGGCATATCATAAGATACTCATTAATAGTGTAAGCAGTTATGTAACTCACGTTTCAAAAAACTATATACATGGTAATCATTAAAATTCACTGTCACAAAACTTAACACTTTCAGGGGAAATAGGAAGGGGATATGGGAATAGGACTAGCAAACACTCCTTTGCAAAATCACTCGATTTGCAAACAGAAAAACAGTATCTTTTGGAATCAAACAAGCAAGGGCTGATATGTTGAGGAAAAAGGTTTTCCTAGGATCATAAAGAAAATGCAGATAGATGCTTAGTGTTCACTGGATTAATTACTCTTAAAATAATTGTTTTTATGATTGCTTGCTGAAATTGCGGTGCCCCATGCTTTAACAAAACCAGTTTCCTATATCTTCGTGTACTTCTCGCTAATGCTCCCATGAGACATTCATCCCTGTACATTCTCGTTCATCTTTCCCCTCTTGTATCGAATACTGGACAATGTTCACCCTGAGTACAACAACCTTTATTGCAACCCCTAAAGCTTCACCTGCATTTATTAAGTTCTCCAACTTATATTTCTACAAAACACATTAGGACTTCTTTGCAACTTTACACTGTATAACTTCACAGAACACTGTACAATTTATAGCTTTCCAAAAAGGTGTACTGAACTCGTAATTCGCTTTCCCACTGATCTTTTGCACAAAACGCTTTCCCTCAATTTTCAGTCATCTGCATTTACCAGTCCATAAAATTTTCTGAGAGAGAGAGAGAGAGAGAGAGAGAGAGAGAGAGAGAGAGAGAGAGAGAATTTTAAATGTAATAAATACATTGTATAAATGTCTATTATCAGTTAAATGTAAGAGCTACCAAAACTCTGCAAAAGAGCGAATATCAATAACAATCTTTACATCACAAGTCAAACCCAGTCTTTTCTCTCTCTCTCTCTCTCTCTCTCTCTCTCTCTCTCTCTCTCTCTCTCTTCTCTTAATCTCCTCAGTTATACGGAATAAAGTTAAAAAGTAAAACCCTTCATTCCATCTGTAGCGACATAAACGGGGAATAGAAACAGAATATGGAAGAAAAGGATAAGGTAGGATAAAAGACAAGAAATGAGAGAAGGATTTAAGGAATGGATACTATTGAAAAGACTTAGCAAAGGAAGAGGGTAAATCTCAGATGGAAGAGAGAATTAAGACGGATCAAGCGTTTCATGCGGCTTCTAAATATTTTCCGATGCTTTTGCACCAGTTAAAAGATAAAACGATGGATGAACTTTCATACATTTGGGCATCACTGCCTGCTGGTATAACTTTACTGTCTTTGTGAGTTAATTTTTACGTTTGTACAAACGTATATATCTAGTTTAACGGTACTGGGAATGTTGCTCAACTGTCTCACGGATTCCTGTTGTCTACAATATTCAACATTTCTTCAAACGCACAGGAATTCTGTCGGGTGGAAATTGCTTCGCATGATAATAGCATTTCTGGCTCCCTTATGTGACTGTATGATTATGCTGAATAATCAAAATAATAATATTCAGTAAATGTGCCTCCCTGTCGAACTTCCCTGTTCCATTGGTATTTTATTACTCGCAATGTTGGATTGTAGAACATTTTCCCTGACGGTGTTGTGCAATTAGAACCTCAAAAGTTCAAGCGAAGATGCGATGTACCTGTAATACTACCCTAAAACAATTCTCCTTGTTCTTTATTATCTCATTTACATTTTTATCAATTTATCTATTAGTTTATTCATTTTTTCTCTAATAACTTATCTCTTCTTTCTGTATTTCCTATTACCATGGCCCCTACTTTTAATTGTGTGTGTGTGTGTGTGTGTGTGTGTGTGTGACGTTTCCAGCCGCCCTCAGCTTTGTAACGCTTTCTTCCTCTGTTATCTCAGATTACTATGGTTGTATAGCTGTCAAGAGACTAAAAACCAGCGGACACTATCTTTTCCGTTACTTCACTTACCACTGGCATACAAATATTTATAAACAATAAAAAAAAAAAAAACAGAAATTTGGGTAGGAAGAGTAAGCGAACCAATCCCTTTTGTCGGCATCTCACTCGAAAACATGCGACATAAATTACGCTGACAAACGAAAATCTTCAAATTGCATTTCTGACGCTCGGTGATATTCGAAAAATTCCACGGTGCAAATCCTCACCATAATTCACGGCACCAATAAATCATTGCCATGAATGCGATGCAGAAATTCCCCGAAATGAAAGCGATTTATGAAACTAGAGTATCTCTCCCAAAACACCATTATTTAAGAGCTCCATATCTTTCCATTAAAGGAAAAAAATGTCCGTTGTAATCGATCTACTGCTGGAAAATGACAATAATAAATTAGCAACCAAGCTGGAATAGTATCTACCTTTGCAGATTAGAAATCTAACAAATACAAATGCATACAGTTCGTGTCTTTGCCCGCCGACATTGCTTTCCTACGGTTCTGCATGACTAACATCAAGTTCCGAGCGATTCCCAAGGAAGAAGCCAAATAGCAATCACTTCTGCTTGATTGCGTTCGCTTTTCAAGCAAATTGGTCTACAGATATCAAAAGATTTTTGAAGCTGTCGATCGGTAGCAAATGTTTGTATTTGCCGAGGCGTAGAATGTTTGCAAACTACTATGTGGGTTTACAACTAGTAATCACAGGATGTTTGTTAATACTGTAGATATCACAGATATTACTAACTATTACTAGAATTCTAAATATGAGATTGCGTCTTAGATATAATACTACTCTTTCATTTTTACCATAAGGTATCTACCATGGCTCGGTCAGCCTACTCTTGCATATAGGCGTACAGACTGATTGCTCGGGCTCTCAGATGATTCCAGAGCCATCTGACGGGAAACCACTGAACTAAACGCGCACGACCGGCAGTCACGAACACAATACAATGGGATAAGGGGAAAAAGGTCACAAAAAAGTATAATTAATCTTTCCAGACGACTCGGATCCACGCCAGGGTTTGGAGCGATTTATGGAATTAGGATCAATAGGACCGGAAGGGAAGGAAATTCTAGGATACAGGTGGCAATATTCTTCACGCTGGAAAAGTTACTGAAGATAGAGAAGCGTAGAGTTGAGAAAAAAAAAAATGTATCGCGTAATAACATTACCGGTTTAGACGCTGTAATCTTTGATTATATGAGGATCCCAGTGGATATGCATGAATTTGTATGCACGTGTGTGTGTATTTATGTATGTATATTATATACATACATTCATACGTACATATATATATATATATATATATATATATATATATATATATATATATATATATATATACATACATACATATATATATATATATATATATATATATATATATATATATATATATATATATATATATATATATATATATATATGCTTACATATCACTAAATAGCGTGTGACAATATATTCAGCTAAGGCCACAGGAAAAATAAAAGAAAGAAGTACCAAGCGCTTTCGTGTGATTTCGACCACATTTCCGAGGTACAATGTGTTGAAATAGCACGAAAGGGCTTGGTACTTTCTTTTATTTTTCCTATTTCTTTCTTTATTTTTCCTGTGGCCTTAGCTGAATATATATATATATATATATATATATATATATATATATATATATATATATATATATATATATATATAGTATGTATATATATATATATATATATATATATATATATATATATATATATATATATATATACACTCAGAGGTAAAATAACGAAAGATGTAGTAATCTTTCCTAAAACATGTTAAGTAGAATGCAACTGTCAGAGAGATGGGGGATCTAGTACGCTAAAAATTTTCATCACAAATGAAACCTCATTAAAACATATCCCTCAAAATCATTAGGGGGCTTCACTTCCCCCTCAGGTGGCTTCCTGGTTCTAAAAGCGCTGATCCTCTGAAGTAGCTTAATTCAAACATCCCGAATTCCACTTCTCAGAATTATATGGCGCTTCATTAGACGAATGTTTTCGCGGAGAGAAACTTCCTCATTATACGCTTACCTGCACAAACACTCGCTCTTCTTTTCTTCATTCTTAGTAGATGACGGCGGCGGGGGTGGGGACGGGGCGCCGGTTCCTAACGTAGCCTTATATTCTTTCTGTTTAGAGTTTGCTATGAGTGCAATATAATTTGTTGCTACTTCATGATGGTAGTAGAAAATTAGTCAGAGAAGGGAAGACAGGTCGAGAAGTCATTTTTAAACAATAATCACGTTAGTTTAAGACAATTTGAAATTTCTGGCATATCTGTTAAGTACTGCGTAACGCTGTCTGATGAAGGAAAAGTTAAGCGTTGTGAGGGTGGTGCCTGAGGGGTTCTAGGCCCTATTTCTATATACAATCGAAATATCAAGATGTTAACTCTCTTTCTCTCTTTCTTCCTTCTCCTCCTCTCTCTCTCTCTCTCTCTCTCTCTCTCTCTCTCTCTCTCTCTCTATAAATCTCTCACACACACTCACTGTAAAATATATATATATATATATATATATATATATATATATATATATATATATATATATATATATATATATATATATATATATATATGTGTGTGTATATGTATATATGTATGTATGTATGTATGTATGTATGTATGTATGTATTATACTTAATTTTCAGATTCCTTTAACGGAAAAGAGATGCAAAAATCCAGGTTTCCTCAGAATAGCTTATCACCTTTTCTCTGCAAGGGAAGTCCTCGAAATTATGACGGAAAGTCATTCACAGCCAAGACAACTGACTGACAGCGTCCTGCAAACTCTTACCGGGCGAAATTTCATTTAACTTTCTCCCAGATAATCCTCATCAATATTTATATGTTAGAATAGGAAATTGTCTTTCGAGAATGGGCACGGACTTTGAAAACAATTCAACTTTAGATTATATCAAAGCAGCCAAATTATTCACATAAAAAAATTCAACCCTTAATCCATTTAAAAAGAATCTCAACCATCAACCTTGTGTGAACAGAAAGTTGTTAGTTGAATTTCTCTGTTCAAAAGCAGCTGCCAAAACTTAACAAATCAGCATTTAATATTTGTCTTCAACTGAAAAATATAATGAACTAAAACTTTCAAATCTGCACATATGGTCGAAACACTTGGGCGCAATCTGTTTTGGAAACAGCTTTTTAATACCTAAGTAAGCGACTAATTGCATAAAAATTTAGCTGCTGATGGCGAACAGACAGACGGGCACGATACCCAAATCAAGCTCGGTCACTGAACAATACCCAGTGTTAATGGACTCCAAGTGTTACGTAATAACAAACTTACCTTTTGCTTGTACCTGTTCCAAGTTCTTTTTCCCGTTTACATCAGGTTTCGATTACATAAGTGCACCAGATTGCCCGTTCCATCGACCCTTGCCAAAAGAAAAAAAAAGAAAAAAAAATACAGCCCTCAGAATTTCTTCGAGCCAAGATTTTCCCTTCTCTAACTCGCTCACAGGAGCATAAGCAGTGCAAGGGAAAGTGATAAAACGAGAAAAAAAATTCTATGTCCTCTAACAAAAAAAAAAAAAAGGAAAACAGTTAGGATATAAACTGATATGGAAATAAGAGAATTCCTGAGGTGATACCTCATTCCGACCGAGCGAGACTTCAATTACGGCCAATGTAACTCCCATTACAGACTGACTGGCATTCACACAAGGGTGAAGAGTACGTTTCAGAGACATGATGCGACGAGAGAGAGAGAGAGAGAGAGAGAGAGAGAGAGAGAGAGAGATCTGCACAGTATTGGTAAAGAAGAAAACGGGGAAGTCTCTGCCAGCAAACACAATAACCACATGACACAAAAAGTCGCGCAAAAAAAATCACTGTACTTCATCCAAAGTATATATTCTATAACCCTACATAAACGCTTTATGATGAGAAATGTCTATGTTCATTTCTCAAATCTGAAAAATGATGATTTTATGACCAATCACTGCTCTAATTGAAAACCATTTTATAGTTCACTTTCATAACAAATATAATGCAATTATTTTCAGTAAAATAAACGCATATTAAAGGATTAAAATGGACGATACATCCTAAAAGAAAACAGAGAAAATTTTTATGTTTTACAGCAGTATAAAAAAAAAAACACTATGAAACTATCATAAAGTTGTAATGCTAGCAATAAACTACCAAACTTTATAACCTGCAAAACTCCAATGAAATAAATAAAGTGTTGCAAAGCTATTACTTTGCAAATTCACTCGCGCCAAAGCATCTCTAGAGCAAAAGCATTAATTTAGCGACATTTTTACACGGCAATTCAACACAAGTTAATGGAATGAAATATGGTCGAGTGATTGCGTTAGCTGGTTCCACAAAGGCTTTGCGCAAGCAGTATCAAGTTTCTATTATGCTTCCAAATGGAATTTACAACCTCAAAGTCGACGGCTGGACAAAACATCCCCATAATGGTAAGAGTGGAAGACCTTTCATTACGTCAACATTATTTGATCAAGCTCTTGTCTCGCTTAGGTTATATTTGTGATCTAAATGTTTTCTTGTCTTTTACCTCTCAATGTTGAACGTTTGAAAGCAACGCATTTCTTTTTATTTGTTAAATTGTGCAGTTTATAACAATGTATTCAGCCGAAAACGATAGTTTTTTACGTGTTTTTTAAAAGCCCTTAACTCCGAGTCTTTTACATTGTTTAATGGGAGAAAACAGATCTACAGTTAAGTAAATGTGCAAATATATTTTAATTTTTAACAAGTAAAACTATTTAGAGAGCTTTCGAGAATCTGAATTATTCTCCTTTTCAATCTGATTAAATAAAAGTAAATTTAAAATTAAATATCTTTCTGCGCATAAGGTGAAAATGGACATTTTTCCACCTATATTCTTTCACTTTTGTAGTGCGTATCTCAGTATTTTTGAAATTATACTGATTACACAATAAGGAACACTCAAACTCACATAAACATGAGGAAACTACATACACAATCACATTTATTTCCACTGCGTTTTAAGCGCTACCGGAAAGTAAAATAACAAGAAATAAGAGAGTTTCTCATAACATATAAAACACTGTTTGACAGAAATCTCATCTGACACTTGCATATAAACTTCACTTGAGATATCAGGAGCTGGGTAGTGCATGACTGTAACCTTTGCAGCATATTTTTCATTTTGCAGCTTTGTGTAAATCCAAAGTGCTGAAGCAGACCATTGCATTACCCTAAAACTGTAGAAAAAGAGTATGAAAAGTACTTCTCCGAGACTGGCGAGCATTAAGAAACCCACAACATCATACTGGATTGCTAAAAAAGTTGTTAGGCATAACTGTAAGAAAAAAAATGGGCAACAAGAGTAATTTAAAGATACCCTCAAGAACAGTGCTGTAATAATCAAAACTCCTAAAAGACAGGAAGAAGTAAATCATAAATAACTACCCCATTCTATCCTGTTTTGGTTTTCATGTTAAAAAAGAGATCAACAGTCTCACTACCCCATCCGCAGTCGATGACTGCAGATGGCTAATGTAGAGACTATTCTAAGTAGAGACTTATAATATCCTGAATATATCCTAGTAAGAACTTACCTCTTTAATTCAAAGCAAATCTCAAGCATGCACTTGCTCGCAAAGGGTCTCCAACTTAGACCTTCGTTGGCTAGGCTGCCAAGTTACCATAATTGCTCAGTTGCAATATGGCTTAATTAAGTAGTCCTCCACAATCTCCTTCGTTTGTGCCATTACACAAAGACTGGGGTTAACAGGACATGTTTATTCTACTTGGCTTCCCCAATGTAATGAGCGTAACTTTGTGTGAGCTCCCCGACTACCCACAAAAGCGGCATTTCTGAACGGAGATGCCTCTGAAGAAGGAAGTCCTAGAATAACTTCCCGCTAGGCAGCTTTCGACACCATTTGATCTAAAAAGATCTTTACAGTATTACACTTGCGGTTGCGTTTTTCCTTTGCTGCTGACAGGTTTTAAGACAGCTGAAATTCCACAGCTCTTGTCCGAAATAACCCCTGAAAAAATATCGTGTTTTGAAAATGTTTTGGAATGACCAATTTCATATGGCATAACCATGTGAGGTTCCACAGATATTCATATGCCTATAACTAATTCAGATTCTTAGGAAACATACACATGTTAAAATATCAGTCTGAGCGCAAAATACGTTAATCAATAACTTAGATATCCCAGATAACAGATATCGAAGCGTTCCAGTAATCTCATTATTTAAGCCCCGATATAAAAACATAATTTTTTATATTTTTGTGGTGTTATTTCTACTAATAAATCCTATTTTCTTTTTTGGTCAAAATTTTGATTAACACATTAAGGTATTACGTTAAGCGGATTCTGGTAGAAAAAACAAAGCATTTCATGTTAAGCTGATCGAACGAGCACATAAGCTGTATTTTCAAGTATAAAGAATTAATAAAAGACTATTATAAAACCATGTCAATTCCAGGCAAATAATTCCTCGTTGGACAAGTCGGTATAGTTCTCGGCTAGCACTCTGCTGGGCCCGCGTTCGAGTCTCCGGCCGGCCAATAAAGAATTAGAGGAATTTATTTCTGGTGCTAGAAATTCATTTCTCGGTATAATAATGTTCGGATTCCACAATAAGCTGTAGGTCCCGTTGTTAGGTAACCAATTGGTTCTTAGCCACGTAAAATAAGTTTAATCCTTCGGGCCAGCCCTAGGAGAGCTGTTAATCAACTCAGTGGTCTGGTTAAACTAAGGTATACTTAACGTTTTTTTCTAGGCAAATCATTAAGCAACCACGCCCGAAATAACCTTTGTTTTAATATCTATTAGCGTAAATGAGCTTCATTCAGTGCAATTATTTAACAGCTGAATATTTTCTATCACTGCATAACCTTCGTCAGGCGCCTCTGGGAGTTTTCCCCTTCCACTACCATTAATGTCCTTCGGCGATTGACCGGAATATTTTATTCAGGGGATCAGGCCGGAGCAAACTCAAAGGGGAGGAAATCGTCCCGCTTCAAACTTTATTATTCATGGAAACTTTATTCCACCTGACACTTGGACATTTCAGAGTAGAAAACCGAACAAGGAACAAGTATTACATCGATGTTGCTGGCGTTCACAAAAAAAAAAAAAAAAAAAAAAAAAAAAAAAAAAAAAAAAATATATATATATATATATATATATATATATATATATATATATATATATATATAATCAGATCTCTCTCAACTAACAGCCTTAGCCTTTCCTAGAGCTTGGCTCCAATGTGTGTGTGTGTGTATATATAATATAATATAATATAATGTATAATAATATATATGTGTGTGTTTGGATAAAAATGTTAGCCTTTAAGGAGACCTAAATTGTCGTTATCAAACCATTTTTCATGTTTTTGTTTTCCTAAACACAATGCAGTCTGAATTACATTATCTTCATACTGGATAACTTTTTAACAGCGATATGAAGGGATCAATTTTCGAGATTTTGCCAGATTAAATTTGTGAATGAAGAACTGGAATGAAAATATCGTAATTAATATCTAATGATAAATTACAGTCAGTCCAAACAGAACAGCTAATTCATATATTTTATACTGCATTCTTTTTAACTTATTTGAGCTACTAAAAACAGCAAAACAATTACATACGCACTCAAAAAAAAAATCCTATTTCACTTGCTTATTTCAGGCCATAATGTACAAATTTCTCATTATAATTACGAATGCCTTTAAATTAAAGACAGCGAATTGCTCATCGTTTCATTTACTGCCTCCCCTAAATGCTTTCTAAAAAGTCGTAACCTATTTCTGTTCGAAAGAGCACTACATCAGTTATTCTCAATAAGAACAATACATTTCTATATTTGATACACATTCCAGCGACTGCGTCTCTTTCCTGATCGTCATAAAACTGTCGATTGCTCATTTATATTCATTGATTTAGAATTCCCTTTTATTTCTTATTCTATATTCTCCTGTCTCTCTTTGTCATCCTCGTTGCATCCCGCTTTGCTTCACTAAATCTAATAATAGTATTTTTGTTGTCCAAATCAGAAGGAAGGGAAATGACTACGGAATTTGTCGGGAAAATTGTTTGTTTGTTTTGAATTTGGGTCCGCTTTACCTGTTTGTTGAAATTTCATAACTTGTTCTTTTCTGCTTTATAAAGTTGCGTGGGCAAACTCGACATGGAGTACTTATCGTCGACATGTCATCGACACGGGTTATTATTTCATAGATTTACGTTATAGAGTTTGCTATTCACTTTATCTTCGTGACTGGATTGCAGAGAGTTGTATGATGAAGTAAATTCACCATTATCAAAAACGAGAATACCATTAATAATGATAATAATTCAGCGGACAATGTTGATGAATATTTCCCCGATATATGAAAAATGAGTAGAATAATACATCATTAAAAAAGAATTGAATAAGTAAATAAATTAACATTTCTTTCTTCTTCTCTTCATATTTATATTTCTTTACACCTTTATTGCTTATTCCTCCCTGATATGATAATAATGAATGGTTTTTTACATAAAAGTTGTCTGCTAATATAATAGAGAGTAAAAATACATAATCAAACAAC
This sequence comes from Macrobrachium rosenbergii, assembly GCF_040412425.1. Classification (NCBI taxonomy): domain Eukaryota; kingdom Metazoa; phylum Arthropoda; class Malacostraca; order Decapoda; family Palaemonidae; genus Macrobrachium; species Macrobrachium rosenbergii. The sequence continues at coordinate 45,399,377 of NC_089741.1, forward strand.
ATTTAAGTGTAAAAAATGTTCATAATCATCATACAGTTAGTGAATATTATGCAAAATGTTTTCGAAAATGTATAGGATTTCAGTCAGATCAGGAAGCTCGCTTCCGACAGATACAGGCTTTTATTTGGGTGTCTCTCTCATTAATTAGAATTGTCAATAAGATCTCTCTCTCTCTCTCTCTCTCTCTCTCTCTCTCTCTCTCTCTCTCTCTCTCTCTCTCTCTTACAGCGATGTCAAACAAATGACGATAAGAACATCTCGGGACGCTTAAAATTAATTAACGACCTTAATTATATTGCTGACAGTTATTAAAGAGAACAACAACAGAGAAATTCAATTTCAGAAAACATCTCCCTCTTTTATGGCGATCGGACTTTTGCAGGTTTATGTATCATGGACAATAACTTTCTCACGCTTTCTCCTGGAATTATTAAAGACCCTGTGTCCTGTGCCACCAGTATTCCAAAACAATAACCACCGCCATCATCATCATAATAATATTCACCACACAAAACGGAAAATATCCCTCTGACGAAGCAAACCATTTCATATCATCTTCATTACCAACTGACGCCAATTATGAAAATTATTATTCCCTGGCTCGTCTTTCCTGGCAATGATGGGGAGAGATGAAGAAAACATCCCTCCATCATCTTCTTCTTCTTCTTCTTCTTCTTCTTCTTCTTCTCCTCGGTGATTAATTAGTAGGAGGTTCAAGAGCAATTCTAATTATCTGGGAGTGATTCTCTTGCGCTGGTAGGAAGGATTACTCGGCCTTAATGAGGAATGCTTACTTACTCTCCAGCTCAATCTCGCTTTACATAACAGAGGAAGACTTTGAGGCATTACCATCTGTTGAACCAATTCCTTTTGTTCTGCGCTCGCGAGGCTGACATATGTTTGGGAAAGACTGAATAAAACTAATGAGGTGTACGTCATAACCAGAGGGAGATACTCTTATGATGCAAACCGTATGTTTTGTGAGTTTAAACCTTTAACAGCAGAGGTGTTAGAAACTTGAATGTCAGCATTAACGTCCCAAAAGAGTATTATATATACGCCATTTTCCGCAACAGACGGGTTCGCAGGCTTGCCGTGTCAAAATTGAAATGAACTGAATTCGTCAAAATGAGGTTCCTTTCGACATAGAGTCCATCTGCATAATTTACTAATGAATAATAGGACATCTAAAGGATCCCTGTGTACCAGGAGGTTATCAAAATCGTGGAAAAACACACACGTATATAAATATATATATATATATATATATATATATATATATATATATATATATATATATATATATATATATATATATATATATATATATATATATATATATATATATATATATATATATATATATATATATATATATATATGTATGTATGTATGTATATATATATATATATATATATATATATATACATATACATATATACATATATATATATATATATATATATATATATATATATATATATATATATATATATATATATATATAAATATATATATCCCTCAAATGTCCCTCTTATGTGTCTATTTAGGACAGCGATCCTTTGCGTTGCTCGAAAGAACAGCTATCAATCAAGGTAATAAAGCTGCCAACAACTGACTTCGTGCTAGCGCCATCTTTTTCAAACGTAGTTATCCGGTTCATTATGAATTGTCTATATTTGTTTCTTTTTTTTCTCAGCTGAGTTGCACATAAGTCAGGAGCATTCCAGTGAACGTGTTACATCCCTCCCATATGGAGGAAGGACTTGACTATTTAATTGCATGTAGATGATCTTGCCTGTACACAAAATGAGTGAGATATATTTGGACTCTTTCCTTTAAACTTCTTTTTTTTTTCCTTCATTAACACATTCTTTGGCTGCTTGTCGAAACGCGAAATAAATTAGAGTGATTGAAAGGAGTCTTCAACTTAGGTTATTTTAAATACCCTTAAAAAAGTTAGAAAAGCTCTCTCTATGTTAGCAAGATAATCCTACCCTATCAAAAAGATACCTGAAGCATCTACAACACATTACATCACAGCCTCATGGCGAAGACATTCCTTTGCCCTGGAAATTCCCCTATCCTTTAATCCCTTACTATTCGCCGCCTGGAGGTCTGCTGGTAACCACCTCTATGTCCTCCATCATCTTTCCCAAACTTCTGCCTTTAGCATTTAATGGGCAATTAGGCGGCTTAACTCCTCACCGAGTCCTGGGACGCCAAAGGTTTGTTCCTGATTACAGCAGGGAATTCAGGGTATTGAATTATGCGTTCCCCAAGGACCTTCGTCAATAACGCGATGCTGGAAGTATCCTTGGCTATTTAGTCTCGTATAACTGGGCTAGTTTTTTCCACTTTCGTTATTTATCCATCCCTATCTACCTGACATTATATATACATACATACATACATACATACATACATACATACATACATATGAGTAAAACACACACATTATATATATATATATATATATATATATATATATATATATATATATATATATATATATATATGTGTGTGTGTGTGTGTGTGTGTGTGTGTGTGTGTGTTTGTGTGTGTGCGTGTATTTGATATTTTCAAGAGCACCTGATGTGTTTTCAATTGACCAGAAAATTTAAAAGATTCTTCCCAACAGGTTTCTATAAATACTGCACATGACACAGCCCTAGAATCACAACAGAAAGCGATGTGGGATTCGTCCAGTTTAGTTATTTCCTCTAATCACAGGAAAACCATAACGCCATAAAAATAAAGTCTTTTTGTCTCCTAAACTCTTCCTAAAATATGAACTGCACTAAGATCTCGAATATTCATTCCCAGACAAAAAGACGAGAGGGCATCGATGATCGCCTCTCTTCCGAAGGCTAAAATTGCAGCAAGGTTAAGTTAAATAATCGATCGGTATACGAACTCAACATATATGAATGATGGGAAACTAACCTAAATTCTTTCGTGAGGCCAAAATGAAGCCAGTACAAAACAAAGAGTGTGAGTATATTTCCCCACTGGTAATGACACAATTTAAATCCATTCGAAGAATAACATTACTAAGAGTCCACGTTTACTACAAAACTAAACGCCCTGGAAATGAATTAAATGACCATTTTCAGTTGCGGCGATGAGGAGCATCAACAAGAATCACTCTCCGCTAACCCGCCCACGGGAGAATCAAAGATGCCTAAGAATCTCGCTATCAGAGAAACTTGGGTTTGTTCCTAATAGTAGTACGGAAGGGCTACGGAGGGACCGAACAAGGATGATAATGATCCAGATATGCCCAACTATCCCAACGAGAAGCTCGTTGCAACGAAGCTCTACGGCTGAACTTCTTGGGCCGAAGTTACGAAGTTTGGCGTAGAGCTCATGCATGAGCTAGTCTACCGTAATCCAGCCTTGAACGTTACATTATGGCGAACGCCCACACATAAACACACACACACACACACACACATACCCACGCACGCACACATATTCACACAAGCACTACAGCGCGCAAACATCCACAAATACATTGTATATATGTGTATGTGAGTATTTGATTGTAGGGACTGTGAGTTTCGGAGCTTGCGCGCGCGCGTGTGTGTGTGTGTGTGTGTGCATAAGTAAAATCTATACTCAAACTTGAAAAACAAATTTTTAGTAATTTTTGGTTGGATAAGCTGAAAATAAACTAATTCACCAATGCAATTTTTTTTCCTTGCATCAGTATCATATGACAGTTCGACTTTTATTCTAAAAATAAAATTCCTTAAAATTTTATATAATTTTCAAATAATGGCCACACAAAAACTTGATCTCTTTTCACATCTGACTGGATAAAGTTATCTCAGGGGAATAATACTGACCTTTCAAAGCAGTGGCACTGTTGCTTAAATCCATAACAATGAAATTTAATAAGGAGAATTGATCCACAATGGCCCAGTCGTCAAGAAAGTGTCTTTCACTAGACCTGACCACATTCTACCAAAGCAGAAATACCCGACCACCCAAGCAAATACTAAACTGGTAAAACCCAAAGCATTTTGTACTCAAAGGGCTCGTATTGCGGGACAAATGAACACAAATGTTACAAAATCTCTAAGGATTTCATTTTAAATTTAGTAACCTAAACATACCTTTGAGTAACACCGACATTTTTTTCTAAACTTCGTAATGCTTTGTTCGAGGTTCCATGTTAATGATTTTTGTGTGCGCTTTCATTTCAAATACGACAAAAGTCCTCAAATTTTTTCCTTTCATAGATGCACGGATATGGCGAGTTCTAATAATATACAGGAGACGGTAGGACAACACCAAATGACGTCTTTGCAAACATAAGGGCAGAATAACCCCAAGTGACGTGACAGTTATTATGTTATGAGTCACATGACGATGACATATTTCAAGGATAATCACGACATTCATTTCTTGGGTGAACAGCATTTGTATTCGTTTCATACTGAGCACAGCAGTATTCATATAAGCATCATCTTATATATAAACATTTAGTTAATAATAAAGATTTGGCATAATAGGGAATAATGCCGATGACAGTTTCGCACAAAAACAGAGCAATTTTACATAAGCACCCACAGCCATAAACAAGCACGCTTAAACATATAGCACCAAAAGAATAGCAAAACATGCCATTAATGTAAATACCGCTGATGACTGTGGACGTGATAAAGGCACAGTACAAATCTGCTGCATACAAAACAGCTGACGCAAATGGCCAAGGAAGGCTCTGGGCGAATGAAACAAAAGCCATCAACTGGCGCCACAGATCCTACTCTTTTCTCTCCTCCTGCGGACTCCAAGTACTGCAGTAAATTCACTTCGAGGGCAAGCATGCACAAGCTGAACTTAATTCGCAGAGACTTGTATTCTGATAAGCTTTAAATGAAACGTATAAGCATATAAAATAAAATACACAAAATTTTTAACTGAAAAGTTTAATCAGAAACACGACAAAGCATGAATTAGTGCACAAGCTGAACTTAATTCGTAGAGACTGGTATTCCGATAGACTTTTAGTAAAACTTACAACCACATAAAGTAAAATACACAAAACCCTGAACTAAAACAATTTTAATCAGAAAGACACCAGGCATGAATTAATGCACAAGTTGAACTTAATTCATAGACTTGCATTCTGGTAGACTTTAAATCAAACTTATAGCCTTATACAGTAAAATTCACAGAATCCCTAATTGAACAATTTTAATCAGAGACACGACAAAGTGAGTTACAGCTCAAGTTAAACTTAATTCACAGAGAGTTTATATTCTAAAATACTTTAGTGAAATGTATAACTATGTACAGTAAAATACACAAAATCCAGATCTTAATCACAATTTTAATCAGAAACGCGACAAAGCATGAAGGAAGGCAGAAGCTAAATTTAATTTATAGAAACTTGTATGATGAAGGACTTTAAATAAAAAAAACGTATATCATACAAACTAAAATAGGCTACACAAATTTGAACGCAAACACACTTTGAAACAGAGATACGAAATACCTTGAATTAAAAATACAACGTTACCTAAATAAACTAGTAAATAAATGAAAAAACAAGCATACTTGGCCTCGATTAAACACACGCAAGATAGAGACCATACATTTTGGCCGCAGACCTAAAATAACTAGTAAATAAATTTAAACATGCTCAAGGAATTAAAAAAACAAGCACACTCGACCTTCCATAAGCACACTCGGGAAAGAAAACCTACATATTTGGCCTTAGACATACACATGCCTAAACTCACCTCGATCAACTGCCTGATTCCTAGTGAATAAAAAAAAATAATAAAACAACTGACGAGCATTAAAAGCTGTTAGGACTGAGCGAGTGGAGAGACGTGCCTGCTTTGCTGTAGTCCCTAATGGACGTCGAGAAACAAGGCACAATGGAAGAAGAAGAAGAAGAGTGCAGAAGGAATCTGAAGAGAAGACGAGAGAGAGAGAGAGAGAGAGAGAGAGAGAGCAAGGATGAAACAGAAGGACTGTTTCTTTACCGAGCAGTTGTGATATCTCTTGACCACTTAAAACAATTGTGACCTCACAAAATCTTTCACGCTAAGTGGTAAATTGCCGATGACTTTCTTGTCCTCTCAACTATTTGACGGGCCACAAGCTATTACATTCCAAGGAGTTCGCTTATCATAACTCTCTCTCCATCACACACATATATACCTACATAGATATACCCATACACTCACACATATATATACATATACGTGTGTGTGCTGTATATGTATATATGTGTAAGTATGTGTGTGTGTGTATATATATATATATATATATATATATATATATATATATATATATATATATATATATATATATATATATATATATATATATATATATATATATATATATATATATATATATATATATATATATATATATATATATATATATATATATATATATATATATATATATATCTAGATAGATATGTGTATTTGTGGGTGTGTCATCAGCATTCAGTGTTCTAGCTGAGTAAACTTAAACACACTCGTTTTTCTTCCAAGAAACGTTTATCAGTGCAAGTTCCACGAAATGAGTTTTGCATCCTTATCATGACCTGATAATGAAAAAAATGAGAATGTATCGAGAGTCCAAATGAATAACCAGAATGGCTGCAGAACGAGTACACAAGACGAGATGTCAAACTTCACTAAAGTAATAAGTACGTGCTCTAAATACAGGCGCAAGTTATCTAAAGTATGGGTAATTTCTAATGTAGTTTTGTACAACAATGGTAATCAGAAAAAGACTATAATTGTTACGTAATCTCTATTTCTTCTACACACTGGTTGGGATCTAACCAAGCTTATCAAACCTATCAAAGCAACACCAAAAGTGGAAGGCCTTCATTACCACTTAACACTGAGTAGTAAACGTCAGTTCTCTTCATGAAAACATTTATTGTTCATACTGTCGATACAGATACTTCATGGAGCACATACACTCCTGGCACAACAGGCTTACATAAAAGGAGCGCTTCCCACACACACAGACCGTTCTTGCTTGCAACATACTCTTTACACAAAACCTATCTTCTGTATATTTATATATATATTACACTAATGTGCAACAGCTTTACTACATATATAATTCTCTTACCTCAAAAAGAGAGATTTCTCCAACGTGTATAGCAGGTAACATTCATACAACAAAACAGCCTGCCTTCACATATAACTTCGTGAAGCTCAAAAATGATCTCCGTGCAAGAGAGACTACATACGTAACAAGTCAGCAATCGAGCAGCGAGAAAATGCAATTAAAACCAATCAAAATGGCAGCATAATGAGACAGGATTAAGTATCAAGTGAAAACTGACAGGTTTCCTGGAACTCAAAAATTATTTTCACCCAGAAACAAAGCACACTGAACGATAATAACGGGGTCGGTGTAATACTTGAAAAGATGCAACATTTCATAATAATAAATTATAAAGATAAATTAATTGCTACAACTGCAGAAGAAATTTATCGAAAAGGAATCATATATACAAGAAAAATATTCCGGTGATACCTTAAAATATGCAATATTCAAAACGATCAATCATAATCATAAATGAATAACTAACATGTATAAGAAATTCATCGAAAAGAAATAATCAAACGGTAAAAAATAAAAGGAAAATATTCCCTCGAAACTCTCAAACAACAAAACGCAAGCCACTCTAAAGAAAGTAAGAAGCAAGGTCATGAGTACAGCGCCTGAATAAAAGATAAAATGAAAAGCAATCTCGGGGACTCTATTTACTGTGACGTCAGAGAGAGAGAGAGAGAGAGAGAGAGAGAGAGAGAGAGAGAGAGAGAGAGAGAGAGACTGCGTTCCTCGACCATTTGAATCCTCAGGCGCAAATATGCGTAGGCGACAACACAGAACATTACTGGTAAGTCAGTTGTCGTTGGTCGTAAATGAAATGGTTTACCTACTGGGGCGTACAACATTAAAGTGTGCTCGGCTGAAGAACTCGCCAGGCGTTGCAATAAACATGATATACGCTAGAATTATTTTAAACAGAGTAATCGTATTGACACTAAGTATAATATTTTAAATTGATATTAAGTATATTTTAAACAGAGTAATCATAATGATACTAAGTATAATATTTTAAACAGAGTAATCATAATGATACTAAGTATATTTTAAACAGAGTGATCATAATGATAGTAAGTACAATATTTTCAACAGAGTAATCATATTGATGTGAAGTATATTTCAAACAGTAATCATATTTATACTAAATATGTTTTAGACAGAGTAATCATATTGATACGAATTATATTTCAAAGAGTAATCATATTTACACTAAATATGTTTTAAACTGAGTAATCATATCGATACTAAGTAATTTTGAACAGTGATAATACTGAAATGAATTTTTAAAATTTTTCATGAACTATTTTCTTTTTTTTATTTCCTCTTTTCCTTATAATACCAACATTCAAGTGGAAATCCAAGTATTAATGGTCGGCCGCTATCGTTGTTATACTCCTCACTTGACAAAACTTTTTCAGTGACGTATTGCGTACCAGCTGACGTCATCGCGAGAGGTGCATACAAGAACTTTCAAAGCAATAACTCAGCTTCAAAGCAATAACTCAGGGGATAAGTATTACCTCCAAGGGTAAAAATGCATCTTGATTTTGATTATACACTACTTCTATATTTACTACATCTATAAATTCAGAAAAAAAATGAAATTTGAGTAACTATGGAAAGTAGAGAACCAAACAAAACAGAATTTCAATTCAGTGGATAAACATAACTTTGCGAATCTGTAACATAAGGAGATAAACACGTTATTTCTTATGAATTATCTTGAAAACAGGGTGGAAGATAACCTACGTATATCTATTTTGGCCATAGTTCAACCGAGCCACAAGAGCTGATGTTCAACACATTTCACTGCTTTAAACTGATAGCTTAGGAACTGATATGTCTGAGATGATCCAGTTCTGAAGAGAGAATTACTGTCTCGATGTCCCAGATCATTTCATCGTTTCTGTTTTAAAATAAAGCATCCATTTTGCATTTGTGCTGCAAATAAAAAAAAACAGTACCATGTCACTTCACTGATTCGCACAAGAAGTTTTTAGAATATATACCTCAGTGAATTAGTAAATGTATTTGTGCTAAGTACCACAAGGGATATGTAATTTCTTGTAATTTAAATAATTATATATATATATATATATATATATATATATATATATATATATATATATATATATATATATATATATATATATATAATATATATACACTGTATATATATATATATATATATATATATATATATATATATATATATATATATATATATATATATATATATATATATATATATATATATACATATATATATATATATATATATATATATATATATATATATATATATATATATATGAAATTTTATCACACCGTGATTTATATGCAATCATTAATCTACAAATGTCGTTAAAAAAAAAAAAAAAAAAATATATATATATATATATATATATATATATATATATATATATATATATATATATATATATTACGGTAATCGTTATTAATTTAATAGATACACCTTTCTATAACTGAAATTTTCTTTCAGCTTACTTATCTCGTAAAGTTCACTGAAGTATTACAATAATCATAATTTAAAATAACCATTTTTTTTTACATAAAACCACGCCAACAAAATCAGTAATTTAAAGTCTGAAAGAAAGCAACATGAAAGATAACTACCTAACAAACAAATTATTATATTTTGACAGAAAACAAAGAAGCATACACACATTGATCAAACCCAACATAATCGTGCGTTTGTTTTATATAGACTTGATGTCATTACCACAAAAATAATGCGCATTTGCAAGTGCAAACTGCATTGCAGCTTCCCCCTTCGGCCCTTGAACACGCGGCGAGCTCACGTCCCCCACACCACTTCCGAAGAGGGGAAATAAAGTGTGTCCGAAGGGAAACAGAAAACAAATTAACGGAGATGCATCGGCAATAAAAAATAATAGGAGGGAGTGAGAGAGGAGCGCAACGATTTTTGAAAGGAAGAGACGTGATAAAAGAGAGAGGGAGAAGGAGATAATGCAACTGAGAGAGGAAGAGAGAGAGAATGATTGTTGTCAGATAGGAATTACAAACATGGATATCCAAAACAAACAGAGGTTGAGGTATCCGCGTGAAAGGGTACAGTATTTTTTTCTTACAGGTGTAGCATCCTCCAGTCCGAGGAAGAATGTTGTGCCCTTGAAAATAAGAGATCTTACTACATGTAAAATGCAACTAAAACGAACCCTTTATAACAAAATATTCTCTCAATAGCTTTATAATACGAAACAGCATCACAAATATTTGTTTGCATCAATGGCATTTTTCACCATTTGGGATGAGGGTACTAGACCCCAAGTCCTTTCCTTGACCTAAGCAGATGCTGGTAATTATCTACATCTGGGTGGACTAGTTGGAGTTAGGCCAGGAGGGATTTTTCGGGCCTAGCAAACATGATCCAAACGCTGCACCACCAAGCAACAATACCCTTTACTATCCAGATAACGAGATTTCCATTTTTCACCTTTGTTTTCTCTCATTTTTTCCGATCAAAGAATATCAGGGTGGCAGTTTTACAAAACACTGACATGAGATTAATGGAGATTCGACTAGAGTATACGAATCACGAGACACAGATCAGGGGAAATGTTAGTCGTGTTTGAAAGGAACAGCGAAGTATAGAACTTGACAAACACCCTTGTTTGGGATAAACAAGAAGTATTTCAGCGAAGAAATAAAAGTTCACTTTTCCTACCCTACAATGATTGAAAAATTCTAATCAAGACTCCATAAATAAATAATACCTTTATTGGATTTTCCACCCTATCTAGCAGCAAGCCTTCTGTTATTCTTACAATCAATTTTTCACCCCAACAATCAAGCTTTTTACTGTTATACCACAAAGGAAAATATCAACGTAATACATAACGTTCTTGCAAAAAGAATATTATTACCAGAAATGGTCAGGTATAAAATTCAGTTGAAATACACGAAATAAAAAAGATAATTAAATGTTCCTGCAAACGCTTGCCAGGATTGCCCCTTCACGTACATTACAGGTACGGCCCCCCACCTTCCTTAGTCCACAATGACGAGAGGAGAAGAGAGTCGAGCACTATTGGCCCCTTCAAAGGGAGCAGGGAGAGAGACCCAGGGCCTAATGGCTTCGAGGGCCTCTCGAAATGGGCAGCTCCTTATGCCGCACTGTTCCTTAATTGCAATCGTGAACTACTTGAAATGGTATCATACAATTCACTGGATTCTGGCATATGAAGTAAAATTACAAGGTTTTTTCCTCTACTCTTCCTAAGTATTCCGTTTACTGTAATAACTTACGCATACATATATATATATATATATATATATATATATATATATATATATATATATATATATATATATATATATATTATATATATATATAAATATATATACATATATATATATACATGAAATATCTATCTATATATATATACATATACAAAATATACATGGTATATCTATCTATACATAAATACATACACATACATATAAATATATATATATATATATATCTATATATATATATATATATATATATATATATACATATATATATATACATAGTCGTTCACTTGTGAACTTCTTTGTAAAAAAAAGTCTTCTTAACAAAAGCGGAGCCGCATCGAGAAGAAATACAGGTACTAATTAACAATTATAACTGTCAAAAAGCGGGAAATAACTCATATTAATGAGCTACAAATTAAAGGACAGCTAATTAGAATATGAATAAACTAAAAATGGAAATGGTTTCTCATTACTTTAGCGAATAATCAATTGATCGTTTAAAAAATGCACAGCCATTGCAAGAGTGGATATCGTCTCTACATCACTCGTCTGGTGAGAAGTTACTAATAAATTTTATTAAAAAATGAAATAACAGGAATTGCCTTTGATAATTTTCAAAGTAATTCTTGAAAGGGAAACATACTGGATAATATAATGTTTTATTTAAGGAGAGAGAATAATTTCAAAAAATGCTCACAAATTAAACTAGATAATAAAAGCCTACATTTTAATAGCTCGGTACAAATGCGGCTACTTACGTAAAAGTACCATGGATTTCTTTTAAATCCACTACATTAATCAAGGCACTAAATATTGCAGTTTTACTGCACTGGAAGTTTTAACATGACTCCTGTATGTTTTACATATGTTATGTTGTGTGCTTTTACAATAATATACAAAATTACCCATTATATACATATATATATATATATATATATATATATATATATATATATATATATATATATATATATATATATATATATATATATATATATATATATAATAGTCAATAGGAATATCAGTGAATTTGTCAGAACAAGAAGATTCAGATATTAGTAAAACAGTCAAGTTTCATTTTATGATGTGAGAAAAATTAGCCCATTGGCAAAACAGTACAACAAGCACCTTTCAATAAAAGCTATCATATTATCAGAGCGACCTCTCCGTTATCATGATCTTCATTATCATTATCTGAATTTTCATCACCAATGGCCCACGGTAACCTATATAGGACACATTAAATTGATTTAAAGAAAATACCATCCCCATTTCATCAAACGAAAAACAGAAGCATAAGAGAGGCCCCGAATATTTAAAACTCTTGTGAAAAATTCAATTACCGATTTCTGATTTGTTTACCTCAACAACCCGGGAAGTAAAGGAAAAAATATGGGGAATATTCTCCGGTAACTTTCCACGTCATTGGTTACGATCGCCGAACGACCGAACGTCAACAAACCCAGACAGTCATAATATTGTCGACGATTTCTTAACTTCCCAAAACAAACATCGAACCGAGAGATCCCTGCGGCGAAACGACTTCTGGAAAAAGTTATAAATTATCCGTAAAGGTGCGCTCGAACAAGAGTGATGTTAACATTCAGTGTATTTTCCGGAGAGAGAGAGAGAGAGAGAGAGAGAGAGAGAGAGAGAGAGAGAGAGAGAGAGAGAGAGAGAGAGAGAGAGAGAGAGAGAATATAAAAAACGCTCCAGTAATGGCTTTACAATTCGGCGCATATATATACATACATATACATATACATATATATATACTATATATATACGTACATACATACATACATACACACACATACATATATATATATATATATATATATATATATATATATATATATATATATATATATATATATATATATATATATATATATATATATATATATATATATATATATATATATATATATATATATATATATATATATATATATATATATATATATATATATATACACAATCGCTGAATAGTGGCAAGTATTTGTTCCTTAGTAGAACGTTCTTAGGTGGTCAATATTTCGTTGATTTGTTTCTTGCCACCACATACTCCCAACAAAACAAGTCTAAGATATTCATCAATGCAAAGTGCGCCAAGCAGCAATTAAACCCCTTCCATGATGCAAGCGCTTGAGCAAGCAAGACTTTCGGAAACTGGCCTTTCCCGAGCCTAATGCAATCTCCAAGAAATTTCCGGACTCAGGATGGAACGCTGTCGACGATATCCAGGACTCATTGCAAGGACGTTAAATCTCTTCCATCCTCGGAGATGGGACCGAGATTTCGTCTCAGTTTAAAATCCTCGCAAGTGTGGCAATATTTAAAGTATATAGTTTTAAGTATATTGATGGATCAATACTTACTATTCGCAATTGCACAGGTGTTGCAAGATTTACCGTGTATGGTTTAAGCATATCGTTGGAGCAATATACGCTACACGTGTGGCAACATTTCAAGTATATGCTTTAAGCATATTGATGGAACAATATTTGCAATTAGCAATCTCCCAGGTGTTGCAATATTTAGTGAATGGTTTTACGCATATTGCTGGAACAATATTTACAACTGGCAAATCTCACAAGTGTTGCAATATTTAAAATATATATAGTTTTAAGCATATTGCTAAAAAAAATATCTAAAACTGGTAATCTCACACGTGTGGCAATATTTCAAGTATATGATTTTAAGCATATTGCTGGAACAACATTTATAATTGGCAATCTCACAGGTGTTGCAATATTTTAAGTATATGGTTTATGCATATCGCTGGAACAATATTTACAGCTGGCAATCTCGCAGATGTTACAATATTTAAAGTGGATGGTTTAGAACATACTGATTAGCATTATTTATAAATGAAATCAACGCCTTTGTTGAAAGGACAGTAAGGTCTGGGCAAATTAGTTTCTTGTATTTTGATTAGGAAGACGATAACCCAAACAGGAATTAAGTATAACGACGACATTTTAAAATGAGCCTCCATTAAAGTGCAAGACCAAAAAAATGACAAAAAGGTGCTTAAAACTCGATTTCTCTCACTGGAAGCACTGGAGAGAAATATTTAAACTGAAATAACTTTAACAATTTTTAAAAAATAATACAAGAGTTTATCTAAGCACGCTCGAGGAAGCCTTTAGAGATTATATATACCAATTTCCTCATTGAATTAACATTCCCAAGTTTTTTGCGAAATGCTTACTAAGATTTTCGAAACGTCGAAAAACGCTGGCCACCGCAACTGGTCGAGCGATCGCATTAAAAAAAGTCAAGAGGGCGTTTATTTCCTTCTCTACTTGTTTAAAAAGTTACGTCACGGGCTTTTATTCCCCTGCTCCTTTCGTTCCCGTAGTTCCTTCCTTCCTCTTCCCTTACTTTTCTATAATTCTATAATCGGAGGCAATCACCATTTGCTTGTTTGGAACATTCTCCACGGAGGATAAGGTACTAGGAAATCTGCATCAGGAAACGACTAGGGAAATTTATTCTAATGTGCTCGGGGTTTGAGAGAGAGAGAGAGAGAGAGAGAGAGAGAGAGAGAGAGAGAGAGAGAGAGAGAGAGAAATTTTACGTTGTGGATAAAAACAGAAAGGCGTTTAGCTTAAATACAGTATATATATGTGTGTGTGTGTGTACATACATACATACATACACACACACACACACACACAAATATATATACTGTATATATATATATATATATATATATATATATATATATATATATATATATATATATATATATATATATATATATGTATATATATATATATATAATTTATATGTGTATTTATATACTGTATATATATATATATATATATATATATATATATATATATATATATATATATATATATATATATATATATCTATATATATATATATATATATATATATATATATATATATATATATATATATATATATATATATATATATATATATATATATATATACTGTATATATATATATATATAGTTACACAGTCTATTACCAAGAATACAATATTAAATTTTCTTTTACAGCTGCGTGAAGGACCTAACAGTAAATGCCTCAAAGGATCTGAAGCGTTGATAATAAGGTATTGTAAACTGATTGAATGGGAAAGGTGGAGGGACGGGGGAGGGCGGGACATCACGGGTGTAATGGGACAATGAATGAACGTTACGTAACACACAACATATATGACATAATGACACGTTTCGTAACATGAATGTGATTTCCGGGTTGTTGTCCGTCAATAGATGCCGATTTCTTGATTAACGCTCTTCTACAGATGACGACAATTTACTAAATATCTTGCTAATTTCCATGACAGCTTAATATGGCTTTAACCAGGAACTTCTTTAAGAACTCGCCTCCTCGCAACAAGACAGTTCTTAATCCTTACCTTTATGACGCCGAAGCTGCACAAAGGACCGCTGATGAAGACCGGCAAGGGACGCAAACGCTATTGGCATATCTTCCAATTACCAATTAGTGATTCGGAGTAATGAGATAATATGTATTTCAGTGATGTCTTGCTGGTATATGCAGGGACACGTACATGGTGTATGTGTGTAAATATGTGTGTGAAAATGTGAGAGAGAGAGAGAGAGAGAGAGAGAGAGAGAGAGAGAGAGAGAGAGAGAGAGAGAGAGAGAGATCAATTGCAGGTAGAGAGTAAAGTAACTCAGTGATAGAAATGATGACAAAGGTTATGACGTTTAAGAAATAATAAATACTGTTTTTTTATCCCTTTTGAAACACATTCTTCTGTTAATTTAATTTCTTCAATGCTATCTTCCTCATGAACTGAATACTAGTTTAGTTAAAATTCTCTGATTATCTACTTTGCTAAAAAAATACAATAAGAAGTACCATGTATTTTGAAGTGGGGTTTAAAGAATTATTTTACAGAAAACTTGAGTTATCGACACCATGAGAAAATCGATCCACAATGGTCACGTATTTCAAAAAAAACATCGTCATTATTATTTAATGCGAGCATAAATTCGTCTCGAACATGCCACGAAAGTCCATTAATAAATTTATATGAACAAGCTTCCGAAGACAGCAGGATATCCATACGAAAAATGTCGTAACACCTCAAAGAGAACTACAGTATAAACAAGAAAAATTAAATAACAGTAAATACATTTCAACAAGCAAATATATTAATAAAAAGTCAATAAAAATTGAAGAATATTTCCCAACAGTGGCCTTCCCTCTTCAAGAGTAATGTGAATAATTTTTTAGAGAGCAGGCCTCATTTTTTTCCTTCATCCATCTTACTTCTTTTTCCATTTTGGCGCGAGTAGATAAGGTCATTACTTTACTCGTGATTGATGGACTGATATAATGTACACTCTAACGAATAATTAATCACTGACTTATGCAGGTACTGACAATCGTCCGTAACAAGAGCCCAACTGACTTTACAAGAAAACCATTCAACCCTAACAATTTCAAACAAAAACAAATTTCAAAAAACGGTGCCATAAACGAAATATCAAAAGTAATTCGCAATCAAAACAGCCGCCACAAGAGGACCAGTACAGTAATTCACATGAGAAATGATAACACGAGTGACATTGATTACTATTCTGAACAATACTTAAGACAGGAAGGTGGAGTTGCAGATTTGGCTGTCCAATTAAATCGCCCTACACAATTGGAACGGACTATGAATTTAACAGAGAGAGAGAGAGAGAGAGAGAGAGAGAGAGAGAGAGAGAGAGAGAGAGAGAGAGGACATTAAAAAGCTAGGGTGTTTCCTCAGCCGTTGTTCAATTGGTTTCAGTGTGCTAGTAACAAAAAATAGTTGGAAACAAGGGTTTCATCAACGGTTGGCCCTGTCTCTCGTTCGCTCTTATTTTTATTATATTTTCATTGCTTCAGCCTATGTGTGATTAGATGTTGTTTACTTTAATAAAAAAAAATTAACAGATTTACATGGGGTTACTGGAAAGCTGAAACATTTTCATTCACTAATCAGGTCAGAATAATGACATGGAATACCACAGCTCTCTGCAAACTTTTAAGCCACAATATTTAATTTAATATTATTCAAGAAAATAGGGGTGATGAGAATAATAATGACACCAACAATTACAATGAGAGAATAACGCAAATAATAAAGTTTCTGTATCAACTCCAACTGAAGGGTAAAAATAGAAAACAAATTCCCTTAGTAAACTCCCAGTTCATTTTTCGCCAACAATAACAGACAAAACTTTTGTCCAATCGAACTTTTTTTTTTTTAAATCCTTGACTCTATTGTCCAACGAGAAAAAAAATCTACTCTGCTGCAGAATGATTTAAGAGTTAAATTGTAGTGCTTTTCGTTCTTTTTTTCCTCTTAAGACGTGAGTGGCTGACAATGTCGAGGGGGGGGGGAAGCGGGGGAAATGACGAGGGTCGGGGAGGGTGGAGTGCTAGGCAGCTCTAGAACCACTAGCAGCCTGGCATAAATTCATTTCTTTAATCTTTCAGCTCGAGCCGGGGGGTAAAATTTAGTGAATGCAACTGCTACAGCAGATTGCATACAGGAGTCTGCATTCTGAATGCAGGCCCATTTTTCAAGTTGGAGTCACAGCTATTTTGGGACGCAGAATGCACAAAAGTATACTAAGACAAGGAAGTCAATTGAAATGCGAATCGCTAGCACGGAGTAATTAATGGTGCCTTTTGTTAAGAAATACAAAAACTTATATTATTATACTATCGCTAGACTCTCAAGGAGCTCGCCTGAAGCATCTGTTGTTGAATTGGTGGTGAAAATGGGAGTAATGAAAGGTTAAAGAAGGTGGACAGCTGAGTAGTTGGATACCAAAAGAGAACTAATGAAAAATAAACGGCTGAAAGCAATGCAGTAGGAGTCGAAGAAACGGTAAAAAAATTCACTGGTCACACTCACTGTGTGGCATTCAAAGCTCAAAGCAATTGTTATCCTTGTAGGGTGTGGGCATTTGTGTGTGCACGCGCTAATATACATATATACATTATATATATATATATATATATATATATATATATATATATATATATATATATATAAATATAAAAGTGTGCACACCAAAAATAGCTCCAGCAATAATCATCCCTAATTAGCAATATCAGCAAAACGATTATTACGATTACGCCGGCAGCAACAAACAATTGGTATCACTTTCAAAGCTGGAAACCTCATTAATTCCATTACCTTTAATAGGTAGGAACATATAATTCATAATAATTCTGATAACACATAATTATGACAATGGCCAATTACAAGGTATAATTGGATAGCTTTCATTTTTACGACGTGTTTTCTAAATCGTATTTATTGTACAAGGCTGCATAAATAATTACTCTGGCCTGATAGTTCCTAAACGGTTCTGTTACAGTAAACAGATTAATTCTAATCAAATACAGGAATTGACAGTCGCAGAAAGAAATGAAGGGATAATCTTCTGAAGACACATTTATGATTTTATTTTTCATTTCTAAACAGCTTCTAGGAAAATCTTTATATCTATTTGAAAACAAAATCGTAAGATAACCGTTTTATGTCTCTAATGCTTCATATAAAAAAAAAGAATCCGCCATCACAGACAAGACGGCTATATCTAGTTATTTAGCTTCCATGCACAAGTTTAAACAACGGGTCATCAGCATGTTAAAGTTATATTCGAATATATCAGAAATACCAAGAATGTAGAAAACCGTCTTTCCTCGATACTAAAAGTTCTAATGCTAACAAATATCAAATGGTTTCATATCTGAAACGTTAAAAAAAAAATTACATCTCTCTCTCTCTCTCTCTCTCTCTCTCTCTCTCTCTCTCTCTCTCTCTCTCTCTCTCTCTCTCTCATGAGCATCGGTATAAGAATTCGCTTTCTCTTTTGCTGGCTGTTTATCTAATGAATCGATCTATTCCTGTCTCTTTCTCTGTAGAAAGTAAACGAACTGATAAGACGTAGACATGAAATTATTCTTAAGCAAGAGAGAAATCATATATATGTATGTATGTATGTATGTATATACACATATTATATATATACAGTATATATATATATATATATATATATATATATATATATATATATATATATATAGATATATATATATATATATATATATATATATATATATATATATATATATATATATATATATATATATATATATATATATATATCCTCTTTCTTTCCTAGGTGCAGATTAACTTCAGATAGTGCAGCACTTAGAAATAAGACATTATTTTGAAGGAGTATTTTTAGCTCATCTACATGAGCCTAACGTGGGCGAATAATAGCCTAAGGAAGGTTCTTGTGAACGAAACCAACTAAGTCATTTTAATGATAGGAATTTTTTATGCGTAAGATCATCCAAGAGAAAGGCACCAAATTATTTTTATAAAAAAATTACGTCTTTATGCCTTGACTTTCTCCTTGTTCTCGTGTGTGTGAAAGCAAAATACTTAGGTACCAATATCACCTTCATTTTCTTCTTATCTTGTCCATTACCTCTCTCTCTCTCTCTCTCTCTCTCTCTCTCTCTCTCTCTCTCTCTCTCTCTCTCTCTCTCTCTAGTCTATGAATACCCAATCTCTCTG
>NC_089741.1:45424357-45426857 GCF_040412425.1 Macrobrachium rosenbergii
ATGGCTGCCTGTTCTTCCTGTAGCTCAAAAATCAAAGGAAATATACTTCACATATCCGCAGCCTTGAACATACGAAAGAATCTCATGAACAACACGCCAGCCGACTTAATTATACAGTATTACAATGATATTCACACCCTCCTATCACGCCTTCCCATCTTCAGGATTTCAAGGCCATTCCTTAATAGACATATACGCTTACGTATTTCTTTCGTTCTTAATTCTCTCGTAATCCTTTAAAATTCTTTCAGATGCCCTCATTTTTCCTAACCTTCCAAACTCTGTTTTATGAACCCTTTCATTTTTCCGCACAATCATAATTATCTTTATAATTAAACGGCAAATACAGCTTTCTCTTAATGAGCCGATAACTAATCTAACTTTTTTGTCACCATTAGCTGTAAAATTATACTTTTATGAATGAAAATAACTCAGAATATAATATTAGTCAGTAATTTATTGTTTCTGTTTGTTCTGATTTCCATGAAAAATACAAAAGCATAAATATTCTGTTATGGAAAAGTCTTCGTAAGGCAGAAACTTTGCTCTGAAAGATTTTTAACGATGAGTGATGTGGGTCTGAACTCTGGCGCTTAGGTGAAGGAGAGAAGTAATGATTAAAGGATGGGGGCCATATTGCTAGGAGGAAGAGGGGGAGGGGGGCAGGATTCGTGAATTATAACAAAGGTGACAGGTGATGGTGCGTTAGTGACCGATGAGCCCAATGAGACTATTTACATGTGTTAGGAACCGTTTGTTCAATTAGGTACGAAAAAGACTGGCGATATATCTACAATGAAAAAAAAAAATCATTAAATCCCTGTTGCTTTTGATCTAAAGGTGAACGCAAACATTTGAAAATTAAGTTGATTTTCAAAAGGAAACTTAGACGAAGCCACAGTGAGAGAGAGAGAGAGAGAGAGAGAGAGAGAGAGAGAGAGAGAGAGAGAGAGAGAGAGAGGAGGATTACAAGGCTGAAAATATTCTGTCATACTATCTACAAAATACCTGATATTTACTTCACACTCTACCATTTTCAAGTTGATAAAGTACATAAAGGAGACTTGACTTCCTTTTGGATTTTTCAGACTCTCCATTTTCTCAGTAACTTTCTTATCAGTCTGACAAAACAACGAAATACCAATCATGCCACAGAACAGTAGGGAGGAGCCTCGATGGCTCAGTCGGTTACAGCAGCAGCTTCGGACTTCGTAGAGGTCTATGACGCGGGTTCAAATCCGCAGCCGACTGATCAGAGGCGGACACTTTGCTATCCGTGTAGACACCCCGGGATTATGTATGCCAATCAACGATAGGTTTGCTTAAAAAGCAAAATGGGTGTTACAGACTAAATACACACACAAAACAAACACTCCAACATCTTCTAAAAAACATATAAACATCTCACGTCTCGAACTCTCGACCTACCCGGCGCAACAACTTCTCGCTGGGGAGAAAGGGCGTTGGGTCTGGTATGATACATGTACCATACGCTACGGGGGTCTAAGCTGATGTCAGGCAGGGCAGCCGATCGAGACTACGGTCTACCCCAAAGCCGTCAAAGTCCTTCAAAAGAAGGCCTCATTGCTTACCCCCTGACAAAATGGAAAAAGACGTTAAAAGAAGAAGAAGCCACAGAACAATAGGGTTTATAATGAAAACAGTATAGTAAGGTAATGTTTCTAAAAATAATGTAGGGTATTAGTTTTGGACTAACAATCATGCAGTTAAGTATAATGTTTTTGACGGGCAACTAAGCAGTAAAATATCAAGTTGTAATAACAATTATGCAACAAAATATTGAGGAATTTCAGAGATATTTCCTGATCAATCTTTCTTTAGGAATTTTAAAGAAACCAGACCTTAGCCATTCCTTGAGCAGTCTTTCTTCCCAAAGTCAAAATCTTAACTCTGCCCTTCCCAATGCATGAATTCCTTTACGAATTCATTAAAATAGCGAAAGAACGTAAAGCAAGAGATAGTTTGAAGAAAGTCTGGAAACCTAACATACACTGGAAAAAGTTTTGTCAATTACGTTATTTT
Organism: Macrobrachium rosenbergii; assembly: GCF_040412425.1. Classification (NCBI taxonomy): domain Eukaryota; kingdom Metazoa; phylum Arthropoda; class Malacostraca; order Decapoda; family Palaemonidae; genus Macrobrachium; species Macrobrachium rosenbergii. The sequence continues at coordinate 45,426,401 of NC_089741.1, forward strand.
TTATTTTCTTTTTTTTTTTTTTTGATGCGAGAAGAGCACTTATGCTTGCTGCTATTAACATTACTCTCGGAGTTTTATTTGCTCAGTAAATACAAGCAAACAAAAGTACAAGTAAACAACGTGAGTTATTAAATCAAATAAATAAATAAAACTTCATTTTACTCATATAATTACGCGATTTAACACAACACACAGTGATGAGGTTGTTTCATATCACAGTGGCAAATTTCACATTGGTTAAATTTCATATAGGTATATATGTATGGATATAATAAGCGCTCTTATATGCGTCAACTGGCTGAGAAAGAAGGAAAGAATCAACAATAAAATATTTAATTGACATACAAAATGGCTATGAAAGTCATTTGTAGGTTAAATGAACCAAACTGGTAAATATTATAGATGCTTAACCCTATGTAAATTTTTATTCAAGATGAAAAGAATCAGTAAGGTCACA
>NC_089741.1:45429357-45491857 GCF_040412425.1 Macrobrachium rosenbergii
AAGGAGCGGACTCTAACTGAGGATCAAGTGGACAGCTTGCAGCGAGAACTGGAGGCTGCCCGTAGGAGGAACGACAATCTTAATAAAATTATTTATGACAGGATAAACAAGGAATGTGGAAAATTCTTGACAACGGAAAAGTTTGATAAAGAGATGCGACACATTCAAGATCTTTTGGACCTGGCAGAGGAGGCTGATGTTAAGATCCAGGAAGCCGAGAATAAGGCGGAGGCTATCGGCCTAGAGAACCAGAAACTGCAGAGGAAAGTTTTGCACGACGAAGAAGCTTTGGCTGAACACCAGAGGGAAATTCTCGAACTAAACGATATGAATATGGAACAGAAAAAAGAGCTTTGTGAGAATAAGCATCAGATTCAAGAACTGAAAGACTTTAATGTGGCGATGGAAGAAAGGCTCTTTGAGAATGAGAAAGAAATTGAAGAAATGAAAAGGCAGAACTCCCTGAAAGACGAAAAGCTAGAGGATTACCGGAAAATAATTGACGAGCTGCAGAAAGGAAGGGCAGGTAATGACAAACGAACAAAAACACAAGAACTTGAGATACAAACTGCTCTGAGGGAGGAAAATCTTCAGGAATATCAACAGGAAATAGAAGACCACCTGAAGGAACTCGAAAAGAGGCAGCAGGACATCGACGAGCTTTTGTGTGGAGACCTGATGAACGAAGAGGAGCTAACTAAGAGGGACTTGAAAATCGAACAGATTATGAAGGAGGTGAAACAACAAGAGGTCTGCCACTTGGAGGTTGCAGGAGCTCGCTTCCAGGAAATGATGGATGCCTTCGCCAACCAGATCTCCGAGCAGGAAATGGAAGTTATCTGCCTGCGCCAGGAAGTTCAGCAGAAAAACAACTTGCTGGAAGAATGCACAGCCCAGTGGGACAGCCTGAACAAGAAGCTGGAACGAGTTCAGGAGGAAAATAATCATCTGAAACAGTTGGCCACTGAGGCTGAGGAACGACACAGAACTGCAGAAAGACTTGAACTTTTCATTGAATATCAGAAGAATGAAAAATTAGTAACTGATAAACAAAAAGAAGTTGATGAACTTACGAAACAATTAGAAGAGCTTGTTCAGTGTCAGAAGGAAGTAGAAGTTCTTAAGAATGAATTAGAAGAAAACCAACTGACTTTGGATGAACTGGTGAGTCAAAATCAGAGAAAGGAGACTGTAGCAGTTGCCTTACAAATGGAAACTGAGGAGTTAAGACAAAGGTTAGAAGAGAGGGATAGAGAAGTGGATAGGCTTCTTCATTATGCCAAGGAAGCTGAAGATCTTGTAAAGGAAAAACAGATAGCTCTGGAGGAATTACAAAAAAGGAACCAGGACATTGAAGATGAACTAAATAATACGGACTTGAAAATTGAAGAGATTATGAAAGAGGTGGAACAAGAACAGGCCCGCCTATTGCAGATCAAGGGAGCTCGCTTCAAGGAAATGATTGTTGACTTACGCAACAAGATCTGTGACCAGGAAATGGAGGTTGAATGTCTGCGCCAAGAAGTTCAGCAGAAAAACCAGGAGCTGGAAAGAGTCAATGAGGAAAATAATCATCTGAAACAGCTGGCCACTGACACTGAGGAGCTAGGACAAAAATTAGAAGAGAGAGACAGAGAAGTGGACAGGCTTGTTCGTTGTGCCAAGGAAGCTGAAGATCTTCAAAAGGAAAAACAGATAGCTCTGGAGGAATTACAAAAAAGGAACCAGGACATTGAAGATGAGCTAAAGAAGAGGGACTTGGAAATTGAAGAGATTGTGAAAGAGGTTGAACAACAACAGGTCTGCCACTTGGAGATTATGACAGCTCGCTTCCAAGAAATGGTGGATGCCTTCACCAACCAGATCTCCGAGCAGGAAATGGAAGTTATCTGCCTGCGCCAGGAAGTTCAGGAGAAAAACAACTTGCTGGAGGAATGCAAAGCCCACTTGGACAGGCTTAACAAGGCGCTGGAAAGTTAATGATGAAAATAATCATCTAAAATAACTGGCCACTTTGGCTGACAACACTCTGCTGGAAGGCATGAAGAAATGGGAGGGAGACATACAAGGAATCACGAATCGGCTGAGGGACTTTCTCTCAGAAGAGGAATCGGATGATGGGCAGGAGACATGGAAGGACTAGACAAACTAAAAACTGACAACAAAGAAAGCTTGCCCGAATAGAATCAGGCACTCTGGAGTAATATATATATGTATGTATATAACACATCACCACATACACACACACACACACACACACAGAAAAATACATATATACACATGAAGCCCCCCCAGTGTATATATGTAGACCCACACAACACATACACACATATATATACACACACCCCCAGTGTGTATATATATGTACAAACACATATATATTCACACTCCCCCAGTGTGTTTATATATGTACAAACACATACAAACTTAAACACATACACAAATACACACATACGGGACCCCCCATGTGTGTATATACATACAAACACACACACACATAAATATATACATACATATATACGTTGTCTCCAGAGGGATTCGAACTCTAGCCTGGTTCAGAAACAACCACAGGTCAATTTAGAAACAACTTCCCTCCACCTCCCTTCGCCCAGCCCATCTAACTGACAAGACGGGAGATCTCTCCCTACTGGCTAGGAGTAATACAACTCACCCAGGAGAGTATGGCCAAGCACCAGAGGAGCTGATTGGCTGGTGCCAGGTCATAGGAGTCCTGCTCGAAGGATGCCCTGCCTGAAGTAGCAGGCAGCTGAATGACCATCCCAGGGACACGCCTTTCTTTTCTCCTAACAGTGGTAGGGAGAAGAAGGGCTCCTGGGTCACCTCCATGACAGTTTCTGTCAGAGGACAGCCTTCACCTGCCGGAGGTGTAGGTTCGATGTCTTTGACCAGGATCTCTGTGTTCTGATGATCTGCAGCGCTGGTGGGGCGCTGCAGACCGTTGGGGGGAGCATGGAGATCCTGGACAGAGACACATCAGTCATCTATGCCTCTGATAGGTGAAGGCCGCTGCCATCCTCCGACAGAAACTGTCACTGGAAGGTGACCCAGAGACCTTCTTCTCCCTACCACCATTAGAGAATGCAAGACGCGTCCCACAAATTCAACTACCTTCCACCTCCCTTCTCCCAGCCCATCTAACTGACAAGACGGGAGATCTCTCCCTACTGGCTGGGAGTAAGACAACTCAACCACGAGAGTATGGCCAAGCGCCAAAGGAGCTGATTAGTTGGTGCCAGGTCTAGGGAGTCCTGTTTGAATGACGCCCTGCCTGAAGTAGCGGGCAGCTGCAGAACCATCCCAGGGACACGCCTTTCCTTTCTCCTAACAGTGGTAGGGAGAAGAAGGGCTCCTGGGTCACCTCCAAGACATTTTCTGTCAGAGGACAGCAAGGGCCTTCACCTGTCGGAGGTGTAGGTGGTCGATGTCTTTGTCCAGGATCTCTGTGTTCCTGACGATCTGCAGCGCTTGGTGGGAGCGCTGCAGACCGTTGGGAGCATGGAGATCCTGGACAGAGACATCAGTCATCTATGCCTCTGATAGGTGAAGGCCTCTGCATCCTCCGACAGAAACTGTCACTGAGGTGACCCAGGAGACCCTTCTTCTCCCTACCACCATTAGGAGAATGCAAGACGCGTCCCACAAATTCAACTACCTTCCACCTCCCTTCTCCCAGCCCATCTAACTGACAAGACGGGAGATCTCTCCCTACTGGCTGGGAGTAAGACAACTCAACCACGAGTATGGCTGCCGCCCAAAGGAGCTGGATTAGTTGGTGCCAGGTCCAGGAGTCCTGTTTGAATGACGCCCTGCCTGAAAGTAGCGGGCAGCTGGGGACCATCCCAGGGACACGCCTTTCCTTTTCCTCCTAACAGTGGTAGGGAGAAGAAGGGCTCCTGGGTCACCTCCAATGACAGTTTCTGTCAGAGGACAGCAAGGACCTTCACCTGTCGGAGGTGTAGGTGGTCGATGTCTTTGTCCAGGATCTCTGTGTTCCTGACGATCTGCAGCGCTTGGTGGGAGCGCTGCAGACCGTTGGGAGCATGGAGATCCTGGACAGAGACATCAGTCATCTATGCCTCTGATAGGTGAAGGCCCTTGCCATCCTCCGACAGAAACTGTCACTGGAGGTGACCCAGGAGACCCTTCTTCTCCCTACCACCATTAGGAGAATGCAAGACGCGTCCCACAAATTCAACTACCTTCCACCTCCCTTCTCCCAGCCCATCCAACTGACAAGACCAGAGGTCTCTCACACTGGCTGAGGAGTAAAGACCAACAATTAAAACATCAACCTCCCTACTAAGTGGGGAGTAAGTGACAACAACCACGTATCGCCCAGCACCATAGGAGCTGATTAGGTGGCACCAGGTCTAGGGAGTCCTGTTTGAATGACGCCTGCCCGGAGTAGCAGAGCAGCTGCAGAACCATCCCAGGGATGCCTGCCCATTTTCTGCGGTGGTAGGAGAAGGAAGGGTCTCCTGGGTAACCTCCAGTGACAATTGCCATTGGAGGACAGCAATGGCCTTCACCTGTTGGAGGGGCAGTTGGTCAATGTCTCCGTCCAGGATCTCTGTGTTCCTGGTGATCTGCCGCATTTGGTGGGAGTGCTGCAGATCTTTGGGAGCATGGGGATCCTAGATGAAGACATCGGTCATCTCTGCCCCTGATAGGTGAGGGCCATTTCCGTCCTCCAACAGGAACTGTCGCAGGAGGTGACCCAGGAGACCCTTCTTCTCCCTACCACATCAGGAGAATGGCAAGGCACGTCTCTGGGATTCAGCTCCCTTCCACCCCCCTTGTACCAACCCATCGAACTGACAAGATGGGAGATCTCTCCCTACTGGCTGGAAGTAAGACAAGTCAACCACAAGAGTATGGCCCAGCACCAAAAGAGCTGATTGGCTGGTGCCAGGTCTAGGGAGCCCTGCTTGAAAGACACCCAGCCTGAAGTTAGCGGGCAGCTGAAGGGCCATCCAAGGGATGCGCCTTGCCATTCTCCTGACAGTGGTAGAGAGAAGAGGGGTCTCCTGGGTCACCTCCAGTGACAGTTTCCATCGGAGGACAGCAAGGGCCTTCACCCCTTCAGAGGTGCGGTGGTCAATGTCTCCGTCCAGGATCTCCATGTTCCTAGTGATCTGCAGCACTTGGTGGCAGCACTGCAGATCGTTGGGAACACGGAGATCCTGGACAGAGACAGCGGCCCTCTATGCCTCTGATAGGTGAAGGCCATTGCCATCCTCCGACAGAAACTGTCGCTGGAGCTGACCCAGAAGACCCTTCTTCTCCCTACCACCATCAGGAGAACGGCAAGGCATGTCCCTGGGATTCAACTTCCTTCCACCTCCTTTCTCCCAACCCATCCAACTGACAGGACGGGAGATGTCTCCCTACTGTCTGGGAGTAAGACAATTCACCCATGAGAGTATGGCCGAGAGCCGAAGGAGCTGATTGGCTGGTGGCAGGGCTCAGGAGTCCTGCTCGAAAGATGCCCTGTCTGAAGTAGCAGACGGCTGAAGGACCATCCCAGGGATGCATCTTGCCGTTCTCCTGACAGTGGTAGGGAGAAGAAGCGGTCTCCTGGGTCACCTCCAGTGACAGTTTCCATGGCAGGACAGCAAGGGCCTTCACCTGTCGGAGGTGAAGGTGGTTGATGTCTCCATCCAGGACCTCCGTGTTCCTAGTGATCTGCCGCGCTTGATGGGAGCGCTGCAGATTGTTGGGATCACAGAAATCCTGGATGGAGACATCATCCACCTCTGCCTCTGATAGGTGAAGGCTCTTGCCATCTTCTGCCAGAAACTTTTTCTGGTGCTGACCCAGGAGACCTATCTTCACTATAAACATCAGGAGAACGGCAAGGTGCGTCCTTGGGATGGCCCTTCAGAAGCCCACTACTTAAGGCAGGGTGTCCTTCAAACAGGACTCCCGAGAACTGCAGCCAGCCAATCAGCTTCTTCGGTGCTGATTGGATGGGTTGTCTTACTCCCAGCCAGTAGTAAGAGATCCCCCATCTTGTCAGTTGATGGGCTGGGAGAAAACCCTCCGCCATACTCTCGTGTATGATTAGTCCTCCAGGGCAGTAGGGAGAGCTCCCCCACTTCATTAGACAATTAATAATAATAATAATAATAATAATAATGAGGTGAATGGCTCCAGGGATACAAACAGGGAGTATTTATGATCAAAAACAGGTTTGGAAAGAAGGGGTCAATTTCTGATTGGTCGGCCATATTCAGGGAGCTCTCCTATTGGCTGTGAGTCAAGCTGACTGACATGGATGCTAATTGGTTGGCACCCGGGGCTCAGCTCATCCCTCAAAGAGGAGGGTGCCTGTATTGTACTACTCTCTCAGGGGCATGCCTCATTGTTCTTCTGATGGTGGTCAGGAGGAGAGTTTTCCAAGTAACATTTAGTGAAGGTTTCCATTGTAGAATAGCAAAGGCCTCCTTATAACGGAGGTAGTGGTGGGCCAAGTCGCCATCGGGGATTCTGGTATTCTTTATGATCTGTTGACGCTGTGGGTAGTTGTCGTGTTCCCTCATGCAGCATTTGTACACCTTCCTTCATGCAGATGGGTGGCGTTCCTCTTAGAGGCAAGTCGTTTTCATAGCAAAGTTAGAATGCTGGCCCCCATTATTGTCTATCAAATACTGTGCAACATCATTCTTACATTGGTATGACAACACAATCAGGTTTACCTGCCAGTTCACCCACGACCGTATGACAAATGAGCGTCTACATATAAAGAGTAGAACTGTCAGTTGGACAGTCAACTCAAGGTCATCACCCTCAGTTCTTGCCTAGCCTTCATTGTGGCAACACTATATGGCAGCAATGGAAACTCCGCTGGCTGGTAAGGAGATGGGGCTACATAGACTAGCTGCTGCGGCAAGCCACTTAAAAATAGGAAAGAAGCAAAAAGGGGTAACAGAGTATGGTCTAAATATTGTTTATTAAAGAGAGATGTCTGTTCTCATACAAAATTAATGGATAAGGTTAAATCAGAACTGGGGGTTGGTTCAGTTACTTATGAAATTGATCATGGAGCCTACTTTCACTAGTAACACCTTTCGTAAAAAGGCAGGACACTGGCCTAGGCCTATACCAAATTGTCTATCACATGGAAATATTTTTATTTATATTTTATCATAAGATTTGGACTCACAATGGTCTACAAATAACATCGCAAGGTCTAACAATGAAATGAATTGGGCCTATACATAGTTTATTCATATTCTGGTCCAAGCAGCTGAGATTCTTCCCTGGCGAAATCCAGCGGCTGACTGTCATAAAATCGTTGCATACCTGTCCACACATGTATTAAGTCTTTTAACGAATTATGTGCTGGCCGGCGAAAGGTATATCCAGTGCAGGTGACATTTATAATGACGTCGGTGGTTTCCACATTTAGATACAGAGGGTATCTGACGCATTCATTTGTGCCTTCTGATCATGGCCAAAACGCATGGAGACAATGTAACAGAGATGGATGGAAGCATTATGATCCTTGAACATTGAACCGGGTGTGTCACACACTTCCGGGAGGGGTTGACGCGGGAGGAGGCATGTGCACTCTAATGGTATATTATGAGGAACATACAATGGCTATTCACTTCGACTTCTGGCTAGGTGTGATTTGCTCTTTGTGCAGTGTTAGTGGATAAGAACAGCCACTGGAAGAAACGTTTATTTGCAGCCACAGGAAGTGAGTAAGATAACTCATTAACACTTATATTTTTCCCAGATATTATGTGGAATACCCAGTTCGTGCTGCAGTGAAACTCCTCTGTTTCTCCATAATGCATATTCCCGTTCTGTTCTCCGTTATGCATTATTCTGTTTTAAATGTCTTTCCTTTATACATCATTTCAGGTTTTAATATATATGTTTCTTTTAACAGGAATTCTGGGTTCGTCCTGTGAGGACAAATATTTTGGAAGTGGTGTTCTTTTAACATACTCTATGACATTTATTTTGGTCTAGAATAATTATGACCTTTTTATTTTCTTTGGTGACCAAGGTGTTAGTCACTATTATTGGTTGGTCTAGAATCATTAATTCGATGGATAGTAAGTCTGAATTTCCTCTAGTTATGATTTCCATTTTTATGGGGTGTGAGTCACTCCATGTCATGACCATAGCTTTTGCTGAAATACTTTCATTAAATTTGCAAATAAAGTCATTTTGTAACTCGGCATTTTATTCCAGTAGGCCTTTGTTTGAGGATGGATTCAGTGAGAGGAGTCGACGAGAGAGAAAGGATGTGCTGACCCAGTGCTGGCCATTGCTAGGAGAATCTTAGGGATGTAAGATGATATGACGCTGTTCTTAAAACAGATGCAGTAAGGGATTATGACCCTATCTGACCTTGTGTAGGGTCAAAACACATGCAATCACCTGTCAGTCGGTCGGAAGAACTTTAGGTAATTCCATCAGCTCCTCTGTTCTGGCGAGTGGACTGACTCCACCCACAAACTGTCGTCCACATGTAAGTTTTAACGTCAGTTTCGATGAACTGACAGGTAGACTGATGGGTAAACCTGATCGTGAATACCCGGCCTAAGAGGATCACTGTCCGTCTGCATGAAGGAAGGTCTACAAACACTGCATGAGGGAATATGGCAACATCGCCCAACACCTACAGTGTAAATAATACCAGAATCCTAGAGAGAGAGAGAGAGAGAGAGAGCAAGCAAGCTGTCAAAGCTAATTGCCTAAATTCCTAGTAAACCCAATTTAATGGCTGTACATAGTTATACTGACAAAATAAAAACTTTTAATGCTGATGCACGAACTCTCGTACCGAGCTTTGAAGGCATGAAATTACTGTAAATTCTAACAATATTCCAAGGCCACTTGTTACCATTAACGAGAAACTTGAAGCCTACGAAACCTTGTTTGTGTAGGATCGACTGGCGGATTAAAAGTTAAAACAAATTTTATCTTCGGAATCTCCAGATCATAAATTCTCCACATAAATCTGAGACAAGTAATATTTTCTGTAATTAGAAAAGATCGTTTATCAGTAAGGTGTGATGAGAGGATTCGGGAATAATGCTTCCCCTAAGCCTCTTGAATAATTCAACCTGGTCCACTTCACATTTATCCTGGTTTTAGGAGAGTTATCCATTAACAGTTTTCATTCCTAACACCGGAGTAAGTTCGGGTTGTATACTAAAAGCCATTTTCAGGAATGAAAAAAATTATCATAAAACGAAACTTGCATCTTCAACAAAGTCGATGACCACCGTTGTTTGAGGCAAATTTTGAGAAATCAGTCAAGCCTTAGAGAATCTTTCTTTTTTTTTTTTGTGGAGACCAAATTACACTGTTAGAGCTGGAAGCTGGACGTTTTTTTTTTTTTAGTCAACGAAAGAAACACAAACGCTCAAAAATAATTCACGTGCACTCTTGAGAGTGGACACTATCATAACTTATAGTACTAATGATAGGGAGTGTATAAAAACAAAACAGTCAATAAATAATATTGATTCAATGAAGTTAATAAGAAAAGAATTAACAAAAGCTTATAGCCTTCAGGCAAGAAACTGTGTGTGTGTGTGAGAGAGAGAGAGAGATTAAGTTATCTAAGAGCCAAGCAAAAGAAAATCATCCATAGAATCAGGCCAGCCACATCTAGTTCATCATGGAAGAAAATTGTTTCCAAGGAATATAAATGGATTCGTACCATTCTACATCTTCATATCCAGAGAGAGAGAGAGAGAGAGAGAGAGAGAGAGAGAGAGAGAGAGAGAGAGATAAAACTAATTTTGGGAATAATATAAAACTGGTGACAAGAGGTGCTGAGGTTTCACAAAAATAAAGGAAACAGAATATCTCAGGACACAGAAATCTCTCTCTCTCTCTCTCTCTCTCTCTCTCTCTGTACGGTAATAAGGTAATGCTGCAAAAAATATATCTCACGAGTGTTTTTTTCATATGAAGCAATTTACGACAATAACACAATTAAGTGTCCTGGCTCTCTGCCACGATATAGATTGTCATCTAATTCGAAACCCCTCTCTCTCTCTCTCTCTCTCTCTCTCTCTCTCTCTTAATGAAAATGGACTGCGTAAATGACGAAAATAAAAAACGAAAAAAATGACAGCACTGAATAAGAGAGAGGTGTCGCCAGGAAAGTCATTTCTGCCAACAGCCTTATTTGGGATTAAAATGTCCCAGAGGGTAATGAAGCAACGTCTTTTGTCGGCACAAATGCAAAATATGAGTGGCGTTGATGAAAACTGGGCTCAGAGAGAGAGAGAGAGAGAGAGAGAGAGAGAGAGAGAGAGAGAGAGAATAGAAACCCATGGGAAGGCAAAGTAAACACGAAAATCCAGCGTAATTAATATGTGGGCATGAGAGTGCGATGCAGCCTATTCTGCAAACTTGCAATGATGAACTTGACGTCACCATGGCAGCAATGACGAATATTCAATTTTTACAAAGAAAAGGAAAGAAATGTCTCATCTCACGAAATGTTAAAATATGAATGAAATGGTATATAAGTTAATAAACAAAGTGACAAAATACTGATGCATTGATAAATGAACAGAAGAATAATTCAAATCAGATATAAACCGATACAGGGCGACTCAACTTCCTACCTACATTACAAGTAACTTACTGGAACAGCTGCAGGAGGACCTTCTCGGCGCCGAAAACTTTTATAATTATGCCGTTGTTTTACATCGCCTAAACTTTAAATGACGACAAAACAAAACTTCTAGACATTTTTCCATAGTCTGAGACAAAAATCGATACCAAGAAACAAGCATTACTCTGTTAAACAAATGTTTTCGTCTATATTTTCAGCGCTCTGTACAAGAATACCTCCCTTCACTTACACACGATAATTATTTTTAGGCCTTGTCAGCGGCAGTCAGAACAGTCCTAATGAAGTCATATACATTATTCTTGCCAAAAATTTAAAGATAACCACATACGGAACTATCTTTTAAATGCAACGAATATTTTTCTTTCCTTTTCTTCAAATCAATGTTTAAAATTCACACGTTTCACCTAATAATTTATGTCATTATTTCAAAGCACACCAAAGTGGTCAAGTCACTTTGCATTTCAGCATTTGCTGAATACGAAGATTTCGGGTTTGTTTACGACAGGCATTTCAAATCCAGTGTCAATTTAAGTCTGTCGAAACTTGGCGAGAAGAAGAAGAAGAAGAAGAAGAAGAAGAAGAAGAAGAAGAAGAAGAAGAAGAAGAAGAAGAAGAAGAAGAAGCCTGGAGCCAACTGGAGTGTGTTTGGATTCTCGAAGGCGACCTTCATTGACAGAAAAAGACTTCTATCAGCTTCCCTGTCACCGTTCGTTTACCTATTTACCTAAGAGGAAAATCTCTCTCTCTCTCTCTCTCTCTCTCTCTCTCTCTCTCCTTTTTCCCCTTTCTTCTTATTTTGACCACATGTATCACAAACAATGACAGTCAATTTATTGACAATGTGAATTCATTGCTATCATTAAACATTGACAAAATAGGACCAACACCAATATTTTACTTAAAGGTATTATTTAGACAAGTAAAAATCAATACGGTTAAATCCTAGATCATAAGACAGATGTCAATGTCAAATCTATTTCAAGTGGTTAATACATATATTGTTTAACCTACCTTCCCTAGTGCTTCATTATCCATAAGAAAATATACATACGATATTATAAAACTTTCTCGGTGGATTAACTCAGTCTGACGAAACAGAATCATCAAGGAGTTGGATGAGGCAGAATAGATCCCCTTGCCGAGGTATATGTATATTATATATATACATAAATACATACATACATACATCTCTCTCTCTCTCTCTCTCTCTCTCTCTCTATCTATATCTCTCTATATATATATCTATATATATATATATATATATATATATATATATATATTATATAATGCAAGACAAGATAATCTTAGTGAGATGACTAAACTTGGATGAAACTGCGTAACTGATCAACCTGTAACTAGAAAACCCGTTTAGCTTAATATTTCTTATTAGTCATTTCAGCACACTCGTGCACTTACAAAAGACAATAGCTGTAGCAATAAACATTGACAGCAGATGGTCTTAGCGGTAATGAGGATATATAACTGGCGATATAATTTTGGTGTCGCTAATTGCCTTCGTGAATATATGTAACTGTGAGGCTTCGGAAATTAACGGGTGCTGAAGCAGAAGCACGATATCTCGGGCCACACTTTATGACAGAAAATGGTCCCTAATCAGAGAATCTGGGATCCCTGCCTTCCGCGTCAAAAGGCGGGGGTGTCTGTGTAAATTGTTTCATTATGTGAAACGAGCAATACCTGTTATTTATGGAGTAATAAAACCAACGCCGTTAAAATAACTAGAGCTCCGCTGAACTATATGAGACTTCATTCTATCACTGAAATTTTGTCAAAACCTACATCGTCGATACAGTTAATTTCTAAATCGTGTACATATTGCTCAAAAAAGTTCCTGTTTGACAGCATTTACACTATATATATATATATATATATATATATATATATATATATATATATATATACATATATATATTTATATTTATATGTATATCTATATATATCTATGTATGTATATACATATATATATGTATATATCACATATTACCACAGGTGAAAAACAAAAGTAGGGCTGTAGGTCCTGACCGGTTTCGACTTTATTTCCAAGCCAGAGTATTAGAAGTCACAAAGGAACAGTACTGACAAACATACACAACCGTTAGAGACTACATATCCACCCACAGGCCGGTGTCAAGGTAGGAGTGGCCTTCAAAACTTATTTGGCTAAAAATCACAATATACTCTGGGACAATACTGTAAACATACTGACCATAGGCGACATCAGATCCACACCTGACAGGCGTCTGGGAGGCGGAGGTTGGAAAACCTCATTAGCACTACTGCCCTGCATTGCTGTGTTTACATGAATATGATAATCTTATTTTCATACATCTCTACTGCCCTACTTTAAAATTTAAACAATTTACAAATTTCTTTTTGATATATTATATATGTGTATATATATATATATATATATATATATATATATATATATATATATATATATGTATGAATATATATATATATATATGTATATATACATATATATGTATATATTTATATATACATATATATGTATATAATATATATTATATATATATGTATGTATATATATAATGTATACATTAAGGCTCTAAGAAGCAAACCTATTTTCTACCATCTACACTTTGGCTGTTGGATCGTGGACGAATTTCCAAATCAAATCAGAGGAGCGCCTATTAATTAAAGGATTGTGGACTTACGCTGGCAGGACATGCCCACCAATAGCAGATAAGCCTGGTCTCACGAAGATGTTGGCAGTCACTCTTTCCATTCCTTTTTAGGCATATGGGCCCAGGAAATGGAATATATATATATATATATATATATATATATATATATATATAATATATATATATATATATATATATATTTATATATATATATATATGGCAGCCGATCGAGACTACAGGTCTACCCTGCCAAATCAAAAGTCCTGTAAAGAATATCGTATATATATATACAAAAATGGGAAAAATACGTTATAAAGAAGAAGAAGAAGAAATATATATAATATATATATATATATATATATATATATATATATATATATATATATATATTTAATATTCTCACTGTTCTGCGTGGTGATAAAAATCTGCAAGACAGTAACACCATACCCTTTACTGATTATGAAAAAAAAGAGAGAAAGAAAAAATATATATATATTAACAACACAACATGAATTTGTATCATTATTTTCATGCTCCATATTTCCATAGAAATCAATAAGGTGTCTGAGCCTTGTGGACACTGTGACTCAGTTATTCTTTAGGAAAAGGGAGCGTAAAAATGTGCACTATAACGAGGAATATTTGCATATAGCATCCATACATCCTGGGCGCCAAATGACTTAGATAGCAGATATGCAATTTGGTAAGACTCCAAGCAAGAAAAATGTAAAGTCAGCGGAAGTCTATGAAAGATATAGGACGACTAAAATGATTTTACGATGAAAGGGAAGCCTCGGTCGAAATAGGGAGAAAAGCCTTTGGCCCTGTGGATAAGAAGTAGAACAGTGTGACGGTACATCACCTCTTCACGGCTGTTTCTGGGAAGGCAAAACGAGAGAAGTTTATGAAACGGACGAAAATATATTTGACGGCTTTTGAAATACGGAGACAAGATCGGAATGGAAACTGGATTGGCTGTGATTTTTGGGGGGGCAGCAGTTTGTGCCGAGAATACGTAAACAGGAAGAATGAGGCAGTGTTAGATTTTATATATATATATATATATATATATATATATATATATATATATATATATATATATATATATATTATATATACTATATATATATATATTGTATATATATATATATATATATATATATATAAGATATATATATATATATATATATATATATATATATATATATATATATATATATATATATATATATATATACATACATACATATATATATGTATATATATAATAATATGTATACACATGTGTATGGTGCATATATCTATCTATCTATCTATCTATCTATCTATCTATCTATCTATCTATCTATCTATTATATATATATACTGTATATACGTATGTGTGCATTACTTAAAATAACAGTTTATACCTGGGTCAGGAAAGCTCGATCATCCTTACCCTGGCTAGCATCTTGGCATGAACGGGCAATCTTAATTTCATATAAATAAATCAAAATTTAAGGTTTTCAGTGGCAGTCGTATCCAAAAATATAAAGGAATCGAAAAATTCAGAGATCACTGCACCCTTACCGTTTCATCCACATGAATATGATTTTGAACAAAGTATATTGTATTTGATGATTCTGCAGTGTAAGAATCACAGCTAACCTCAAAAAAGTAAACAAAATTAGTGTTTTCACGGTGATACAAAAACTTACATATCTAACCGCAGGCAGAACCTTCGGTACTGATTACTAGAAAGGGAGGCATGAAAGATCAGATTATCCCAAGATAAAAGGTAGTTTGTTACTAGTTACACCATTCCATTTCTCTTCCGGGTGAACTAGATATACCAAATGTAACGAGGTCTTCCTTACGAAATAGGAAGGTTACGTAATCGAAGTGTGGATCTGCTCATTGTTTGAAAGAAATTAACATTTACGGTTGAAGTAACGGATAAAGAAATATTAATTTTGAATAAAATATATGGAAGGGCATTTAAAGAGAAATTTACCTCCTTATTTCAAAGGGATTGCTTTTACCATAACTCCCACTGCTTACAATGCACTGATAAAGGCAACTGACCTATATTATACTTCCACAATAACGGATTACTATAAAAATAATGCAAGTGTGGCACAAAAGACCACATGTTTTGACTGAAAAGTAAAGGAGACGGAGTTATATGCAAAACCTACAGGCTTTCGCAGGGTTTACTGGAGCAGTTGGTGGTAGGCTGCAAAACGTTTATAAATGTTTATTCAGATCAACTTAAGGCAAACGCGGTTTCCATTCTAACTGTTTTGATTTTTATAAGAGTAACTTACGAGAGAAGGTTGTTTGCAAAAATTATGTACATAATGGCTTCGACTATAGTTTTGTTTGCCTGTAATGAAGAGAATATAACTCTCTCTCTCTCTCTCTCTCTCTCTCTCTCTCTCTCTCTCTCTCTCTCTCTCTCTCTCTCTCTCTCTCATACACACTGAAAATGAACCGACTGGTAATGAATACATAAATGCACTGACTGGCGCTGAACACATAAATCCGCAAAAAAATTATCGGCAATAAAAAGCTTAACCTCCATCACCTCGATTTTCGAAATATTCCAACTGCACACTCATAAACCATCACTATTTTACTCATAACGCGAACAAAACCTCTGACCCTATCTCGTAACGATGCCTTGCATGCAAATGCAATATGGCAAACGTTATTCCCTGCTGAAGGGCAACGACGAAGTGAAACAAATTCTTAGAATCCAAAGCAACACGGTGGTATTCCGTGTAGCCCAATTCATTCACATTGATAACTTGTTCTGCCACGCTCGCGATATCAGACGATGAATTGGATGGACTTGGCAAGTTTCAGAATTTGACAGGTGCTGTGTATCAGCAGTCCACGATCTAATCTGTCAAAAAGCGACATTGCTGGGTGTCAGTATTATTAATCATGCCTGGTACTGTTGTCCTATGCCTTCATCACCTTTAGTGTTTTTTTTTCTGATATGGACTGACGTGTCTGTTACACTGTTAACGCTAATGGGAAGGCTTTAGCAAATTCAAATCATGAAATGTGGAGATAAGAGAAAAAATAATATCACTTACAAGCAAAGTTACTTACTGTTATTCTATGCAATGCTATGCCTGTCAAACTTTCGCTGCTACTTTTGACATAGCTAATGTCTATATTTCGAATGCTTTACTAAAATACGAAAAATTTCGTTTTAGATATTGAAGCCATAGATTCTGATAATGCCATGTTTTTTGACGATTTTTACCTTGAAAAGTTAAAGCAATTTTTATAAGCAATTTTTTTTACTTTGAAAAAGTCATTTTTAAAGGTATTACCCACGACAACAGACTAAGTCACTAAGAAGTTATTTATTTCCTCTCTATCTCACAACTGGATATAACGAAAGCTATAAACGGTTTTCTGTAACTTTTTTTGAAGGGCTGGTCTACGGGAGAAGGAAAAGTTGATTAGATTCCAAGATTGATGAGTACAGCCTTTTTTTTTTTTTTACACTGACCTCGGCGCCTAGAGACGGATTCCTAGTTGTGCTTGTTTGAAGTCTGATACGGAAAGTAAGATATAGTGTCATAACGCCTTTATATATATATATATATATATATATATATATATATATATATATATATATATATATATATATATATATATATATATATATATATATATATATATATTATATATATATATATATATATAATATATATATATCTGAATATACATATACATGAATATATACATAAATATATATATATATATATATATATATATATATATATATATATATATATATATATATATATATATATATATATATATATATATATATATATATATATGTATATATATGCGCCAGTGTTCATACAACTAGAAGAATCGTGGTAATTTGTAACTGCAAAAGATAAAAATGTTCTTTAAAAAAATACGCTCACTAGTTTACTTATCCACTGCTCTTGCACTCGTAGTAAATATATCAAAATATGTGTATGTGCGTTTATAAAACGAATTCTTGCAATCAGATGGTCATGACACTTGCCACAGCAGCATAAGGGTACGCGGTCGATTCTCGGAAATCTTGTGATCCCTGATTTCTGCTACATACGTCCCAGATGTAAGTCACCAAATTCGTTTGAAAAATTTTGTAACATTCGCCAAAAAAGTTTTTCGTAAACATAAATCTAATGATACACTGAGTACAACTGAAGTGCTCTAAACTATCAAAAAACACTGTAAAACAACGTTCATAGAACACACTATAACATGAAGTAGGCTTGCCACTTACATCAGAATCAAGTTAGGTACTGCGACATTACATATTATATTTGTTATATACATTATGTATGACGCAACTCTTCACTGGAAATTTTGTCTCGTACGTTCTCAAGCCCTGTTGAACGTGAGGAGTTCGGCTTCAAGGAAACTTGTTACAGGTGTCAGATGCGAGCGGCAATGCGTCACTATACGATCTAAGAGCCACGAGGGTAATATTATAATTTAGAAAAACTTTACAAAAAATTAACTCCATTTAAAAAACTATAAGTGTTGTCGCTTATGAATCATATAAAAGTATATAACACTTGAATATAATAGGACGTAGTTTTATAAAGCAGGTGAGCTTTAAAGCATCGATCTTTAGCTGCCTTCAACAGATTATTCTGTTGGATTTGTAACTAAAAAATTAATGAAATCTTAATGATACGAACATAATGATATTCAGGATGATGAACTATAGCACGCGTACTGATTTGAAAATCGTGTTATTTTATTCATTCGTTACAAAGAGTTACATGTAAATGTCGCAACTTAACTCTTTATAAAAAAAAACTAATATAAATAACTATATGATCTTAACAAAAAATATAAATGACTAGGTAAATATATAAATAATACATATACTGTATATCTGAACAGCTCTTCCAGCAAAAACTATCACCTGCTATTAAAAATATTCAAAATGAGATATAAAGAATAATAATTATTCGCTGCTTTGAATGAACAAATTGCAAAGCAAAGAAGAGCTTAGAATTAACATTCCGTAATCTGACAATACAGTAAAGGCAAAAACCCTCCCCACTGAAGAGCACTTAGGCTACACGTTCAAAATTCATAAGAAGTAATGACATGGCTCCCTGGAGATCAGTTAGGGCTAAAACCCCTTTAAAACTGACACGCCTTAAGTGCTAATCCAAATTGCTCGTCGGAATGTCGTGCAATTTACAGGCGTATTAAAATTGGGGGTAATTCTTTCGCGTCATCTCTCTTGGGTGCAAAAGCAAGTTCAGATGCTCTCTCTCTCTCTCTCTCTCTCTCTCTCTCTCTCTCTCTCTCTCTCTCTCTCTCGTTGTCATAACTGCAACTGCTTTGATATATTGCCTATACGAAAGTTTCTGGGTATTTTGGTAAATTTAGTAATCATACGTACATACATACACACATATAGTACATACACACACGCACGCACACACACACACATATATATATATATGCCTATGCATTTACATATATATAAATATATGTGTGTGGGCGTGTTTGCATGCGTGTGTGGTAATCCTCTATATAACACCAAGATTTAAACTACTGTAGATATACTATTCAGACTACAATCATTTTTCATGCGTACAACTTAAGGATTAAATGGAAAAGAAGAAAAGAAACCAGTGCTGGGTAAGTGAAAGTTAAAGACTAACCCTCAACAGAGACCATTTAAAAGCGATAATTGGGGGAAAAAGAAGAGCCCAAACGAAGCAGAAACGGCGAAAGAAAGAATTCGGGGTCATTCATCATCGCTAACTTGAGCACAGTCAGCGGACGTTGCTTCCCACCAGTCAGTCAATCAGCAAGTGAGCCTGGGAGAAAGCCTTCGCAAAAAGCGAAGATTTATTTGAGCTTTAAATCTGAAACTCAGTCCCGGGCGAGGGGTGTCAGCGCAAGAGGAAGGTATACAATTGGTTTGTCCGAAAGATGCGCAGTATCTAAAGGCGTGCATGTGTTATAATATTCATTCTTCACGATATAAATTGACCATAAATTAACCCAGCACACAATTTACACAGATATAATGCTTACAGACAATTATCACGCAAAGCACTTGCACCAAAATGAACAAAATGAATCACGCACTATACATAATACACGCAGACGAATAAATAAAGAAAGGGAGTCACTACAGATAAAACTTTCACTACAGATAAAAGAGTAAAAAATGCGTCGAAGTTCATTCGGCGCAATCGAGTTTTCTGTACAACCGCTACAGCGCATAATCAAGGCCACCGAAAATATATCTTTCGGTGGTGGCCATCCTATATCTCTGCCAGAACCACGACTATGGCTAACTTTAACCTTAAATAAAATAAAAACTACAGAGGCTAGAGGGTTGCAATTTGGTATGCTTGATGATTGGAGGGTGAATGTTGAACATAGCGATTTGCAGCCCTCTAGTCTCAGTAGTTTTTAAGATCTGAGGGTGGACAGAAAAACTGCGGACAGAAAAGTGCGGACAGAATAAAGTGCGGACGGACAGACAAAGCCGGCACAATAGTTTTCTTTTTACAGAAAACTAAAAAGAAGACAGAAGAAGACAGAGATTAGTGGGTGATAAACCAAAATCAAAGCACACATCCCACACAAGCAATATAAATACTGACACATCCATTTTGTGAAGAACATACCGTCTCTAGTTTATCGCTCCTTATGCCTCCGTGGAACTCTGATTAAAGTAGAGTATTCAAAGGCTTACAAAATTTCCCAGACAAAAGAATTGTACAATATGAAAGATCCAAGGACAGAGCGGATCTCTTTCTAACACTTCTTTCCAGCTCATTCCTTTCATTAGACTGCTTTGAATTTACAAGTGAAATTTATTAAAATTATCGGTAAGTATTCAAGATAATCTTAAACTAACAGAAATGATCTTTTGAAAATAGAATAGCAAATAGAATTTAGGCCATAGGCCAAGCGCTGGGACCTATGAGGTCATTCAGCGCTGAAAAGGAAACTGAGAGTAAAGGAGGTTTTAAAGGGGATACCAGGGGGAAAACCTCGCAGTTCCACTATGAACCAATTGTTGAGAAGAAGATGGGAAGTAAGATGGAAGAAAGAGAATGATCTTTTGAGCAACCTCTATTTGATACATATAATCATTACTATAATTACAAAAAATCTCCAGTGGCTTAGTATATTTGAACAAACTTATAATTTCAGGAACTTCTAATAACTAGTAAATTCGACTGATAAGAGATATCCCTCAGGCGCAGCTGTCATAAAACAGAAAAATCAGAAATGCAGGACGACACAGAATAGCACACATGGCTAATTCTAAGTTCACGAAGTGCTAACTTTTAACAAAGACATGACCACCTCACGATAATCAGCCAATGGAGAAGTCCCTTAGTATGTCCCCTGAAAAAAGTAAGTGAGGTCACCAAACATCCAAGAAAAGAATGAAAATTTGGAAAGAATCGTGCAAAACTCTTCAGGCTGTTATAACCTGTCACTAGGAGCAAGTAAACAGCATTTGTCTTAGGATCTGCATTATTTGTGTGAGGTAAAAGTTAAAAATACGATGTAGACTTCTGGGAAAAATACAGTTTTGGGTACAGAAAATAATAATTATTTTCAGGTAAAAAACTGTTTGGCTTAAATCGATTTAATGACTGCAAGGAAAATAATACCTACTTTTTCAAGGTGTAAACCACTTTTGACTGTTTCGGCTTAAATCGATTTATTTTCGTGACTGCAAGGAAAATATATACCTAAACTGAAGAATTTCAAAGGTGTGAACATTAAATCAAACGAGGAAAGGGAAACTGAAAACTTCGCAAGAGTAAAATTAAGATAGCAGAGATAATTATTAAATTGTGAGAACATCAATTACGTACAAGCTGGCGTCCCTTGCTTAAGCATCATGCAATATAACTCGACATTGCATGAAATCTCCTGACGAAGGAAGTAACCAAAAAAACAACAAACTTCCTTTGTTTAGAAATAAACAAAAGAAGAAACTGCTATATTCAAGATTAAGCTAAAATAGGCATGATTTAGTTGATTCAAGTAAAGGCTCAGCTTTTATTTTAAAAAATAGCAGTGAAATAAAAATAAATCAACGAAAAGAAACCCAAAGTATCCCAGCCTCATTTACTCTAAATCACTCGTCTCTCGCTCTTCGTTCACTTTCAGTTTGAAGTTTTTCTGCTGCCTCCAGTGACCTCTGAGCTCACGAGACCTCGCCTGGAAACCATTTTATTCTTGGGATCTCACCACCAAGGCTCTGCTTTTCCTCTAGGGACATTATAAACCTTCTGGCTTATCTCGGAGAAAATAAGGTCGAGAAAGTAAAGAATAAATCTTTTGTTCTCAACCAAAGCGGTGGGCTAATTACCTCTGCTTCATGGTACCTATTCTTGGATAACTCGACGCAGTTGAGGTCAATTTTTTCCTTATGAAGAAACAGACTTCGGTTTTCTCTCTTTGTCAAAGCCATTGAAGTTCTGGGTCGAGCCGACATTAATCTTGCCTCACTACCAGCATCTTTCTAAATATATAATCTTTCTGAGCTCATCCAAGCGAAAATACCGGGCCTTCCTGATTCTTTTTTCTTCTTTCTCTTTCTCTCTGCCTCTGGCTAATTTTACGCCTCTTTAAGAAATAATCTTTTTCCTTAAATAAATATGTCTCTCAGCCCATTCGCTCAACTGCGTTCATTTGTCGATCCTTCAGAAATACTATATTCTCCTACGTCTTTCTCTCTAAAGCTTATTCCAGAGATATGGTTCCTCGTACCTCCTCGAAAAAATTACTCAACTTGCGACCAACGTATATGAAAGTTCTTACCATTTCTGAACTTAAACATTATCACTTAAACCATATCTCTCTCTCTCTCTCTCTCTCTCTCTCTCTCTCTCTCTCTCTCTCTCTCTCTCTCTCTCTCTCTCTCTCTCTCTCTTATAATACCGTGCCTATATACGTTTACTTTCCTATACAGCTTTCAGTGGTTTCATCAACTCTCTGTTTGCTCCCTTCATTAAATTATGAGGTTTGGGCATTTATTTATTTCTCAAGACACAAATGAAAACAAGCAACAGCATCTTAAAAGTTAAAGGTGCTGGGACTTGGGATACTGAAATGGTTCTTATGAGTAAGTGCTGCGGTAACTAAAACGGCATGCTATTATTTTACGCTTAATTGGTACTGTTAATCGTTGTAATCATTAATAAAGCCAGTGGTAATTGGGGAACCCTCCTGAGTCTCTCTCTCTCTCTCTCTCTCTCTCTCTCTCTCTCTCTCTCTCTCTCTCTCTCTCTCACCCCCTGGTATGTGTGCGTGCATGTGTGCATGTGTGTATATATATACACATATATAATATATACTGTATATATATAATATATATATATATATATATATACATATATATTATATATATAATATAGATGTATGTATGTGTGTGAATTAGTGCGCATGCGTGAAAACATATCAATATACATGCAAATGTGTATACATTCTTATACATGAGTCCATATGACTCTACAGACGAGGACGGGCATATATGCCCTAGTATTGCGCTAAGATCTTTTAAAAGGATATAACGAACAACAAGAAACCCTGCTTGCATTCAGTGAGAACGAATTTGTTTCCCTGGATAAACGTGCTAGGATTATAAGGTGCCATCATCAAGATCAATCAATTGAGTAATTTTAGGATCATCTTGGGCTACTGGCAGAAAAGTATTGACAAATAGCGTAATTTGGCGTAACTGGTGTAAAATAAGTAGCAAAAGAAGACAATCTTTCCCTCGCTGACCCTTCGCGGCCAATTCACTTATTTATCCTTTTTTTAATTCAATTCGAGTCCATTTTCCTGCTGCCCCTGAAAAGGTGTTTCATTCCTTGCGCTTGCAAAAACCGGTGCTCTGCTGTTTGTCTCTTGGTGGATTGTTGTGTGATCTCGAGGTTTTGCCTCTCCTCTCCCCGTTCGTTATTTTTACTACTAGACCAACATTCCAAAAATAGAAGGAAATTCCTTTTCGTTTTATGACGACAGTCTGTTGCTGTTTCAGTTTACTGCGAAATTTAATGCTGGCTTTGCTCCCCAAGAAAGGCAATATCTCTCAGAAAATTTCCTGTAAAAATGTTGAACGTGGAATACTTTGAACAACAAAAGGTAAAGTATATTTGAGCCATATATATTTTATATTCCCTCGATTGTATTAAAACGGCGGAATGGAAAATCGTGAAAATAGACATTTATATGAACTTTGTTATTTGTACCGATGGATAGAGGAGCTATTTTTCGAAAAGACCGGGCGTCTTGTGTGAAGAAGGAAGTTACATGGTTGAGTGAACATTATGTAGTAAGTATGGCATTCTGAGAGAGAGAGAGAGAGAGAGAGAGAGAGAGAGAGAGAGAGAGAGAGAGAGAGAGAGAGAGAGATTCTTTGAGAGCACTATGGCTTGAATGATAATGTTTAGGTTCAGAATTGGTAAGATTTATCGTGAATATTGTTCTGAAGTCGACTGTTATTGAAGGAAGTACGAAGAAACATATATTTCTGGAAAAGGCGTTCGAGAGACAGAGTGGGGAAATAGAGGGAGACCCTCCTTTTGCTCTGGAAACCCCTGTTTTCAGAAAACCGAGAATATAAAAGCTATTTCGAGAATTCAGAAGAGAGGGGGAAAGAAGTTACTATTCGCTGCACAGTACATTTTGAGAAATCGAAAGCTGACGAGGAGAAAAACAATGCCTGTATCTCTCAAGATGAAGTCTGGATCAGTTACATTTTGGTTCAACAAAAGTGGAGGGTTGAAAAACATCCTCTCCAATAAATAAATAAAAAATACACACTTTACAAAACAAGGTGCATGTTTCTCATGTCATCTGTAATAAAGAAACTTTACATGCTTACCAAGTGGAAAAAGAAAAAAACAGAAAACTTAGAATTCAAAAAAAAAAAAAAACATCTTACCAAGAAAACTAAACACAAACAAAAATCTACTTGCAAATGCATTAATTTTTAAAATTGTGTGGACTGTGAAGTATATCTAATTAAAAATAATTCAGATAACAAATATTTCAAATTACACATAGTCACATTGCGCTTGATGGATATAAACACTATATTCTGCCTGTCTGATTATAGTGAACCTTTCTGAGATAAGGAGATGCTATACAGTATCACTAATTCATTACGTACTTCACCCCTTTTAGGAAAGCTAAGACTCGTAGGAAAGCTAAGTTTCGTAGGAAAGCTAAGTCTCGTAGGGAAGTGCAAATTTTCCTGATATACAAAGATCTATAGGCCTTGTGATTTACGTTATCGTAAGTTCCTTTGACATGACTCCACCTTTGCTTAATTATATTGAAAGAGAAAAAAGTTTAAGTATACCTTAGTTTAACCAGACCACTGAGCTGATTAACAGCTCTCCTACGGCTGGCCCGAAGGATTAGATTTATTTTACGTGGCTAAAAAGTAAATGGTTACCTAGCAACAGCTTATTGTGGAATCCGAACCACATTATAAAGATAAATGGATTTCTATCACCAGAAATAAATTCCTCTGATTCTTCATTGGCCGGTCGGAGAATCAAACGCGGGCCCAGCAGAGTGCTAGCCGAGAACGATACCAACCCGTCCAATGAGGAACTACCCTTTTGAGAGAGAGAGAGAGAGAGAGAGAGAGAGAGAGAGAGAGAGAGAGAGAGAGAGAGAGAGAAAGAGTTTACAAGAAACATGCAAGAACGTAATCCCGTTCCCGGAACTATAGGTCAAAAGGTTTCCTATTTCAATAGGAAAGTCTCGCTCATAATGTCCTGGAACAGAAATCAATTTTCGACCAAAATGCCAAAATAGAAAGCTTGTAATTACCTGTGCCCTTTTAACAATCACGGGTCGAATGAGATCTCTGATATGGCTGAAAAGATCCAGTTGTTGAAGTGTTTAAATGGGCATTGGGTCTGTAAGGTTATCAGGTTCTATCCTTCTGAAGGAATAAAAAGATTCAGTGATTGATGATAATTACCCGCCCCCCCACCCTCTCTCTCTCTCTCTCTCTCTCTCTCTCTCTCTCTCTCTCTCTCTCTCTCCATATGCATAGCAGAGTAAAATGAATTAAAACTTATTTAATTAGAAATTCTTCGATATATTTTTTTCATTATATTTCACTTTAAAAAAAGTTTACATAAGTTTGTTCCAGTTAAAGGGTCACATTGACGCTATCTTCTATTATACGAAAAATAAATTATCATGTGCCGAATGATGAAAAGTCAAGATGTTTTCCTATTTCAAAAGGCTCCGAATATATTACTCAAAATTCAGAATCGCTCTATAATCAAATTATGATATATATATTTCCTTGCAGTGAACAATATTTTTATCTTTGACCACTGCAAGGAAATAGATATATGAATATATTGCCATCGTGACTGTCACATTCTTTTCCTTAGTCCTGTGACTTCGCTCTATTAAATGGAATTGAATTATCCCAGCCTATTCCTGGATCCTTATCGTCAAGGCATGTCTTTTATCGAAAGAGATGGCGAACATGACTTCAGTTCACTTCAATTTGCAAAGGTCACGTCAATATTTCTTCGCTCCGCCTCTAAAATCCCGACTGCTTTCCCTCTCAACTCAAGGGAACGTACAAATGCCGTCTTTTGAAAGCAATTTACAATAACCGATGATGGAAATTCTGAGCCACTTGTGCAGACGAAACGAGGTACCGGAATCTACATAAAATCTCTTTTATGATAATTACCAATCTGCTGTCTCACGGCGTAACGGGAACATTATTATTGTTAAGGGGAACTATCCACAGTTTGTTTGCCCAACATCTTTTCGCAAAAAAAATCTCATGGACATGAAGAAATTTGGATGATGCGAACTCATTTTAGTATTTCACTCCAGCTCGCTCAATTTCCGGTAATTCAATTCTTAATGAATTAGTCGGAAAAATATTGCCCGATTATTATCTATTTTCTAATACTGGCTTTCAATTGGATGAATATACTGTACTTCGTAACTGCATTCCGCACAATATATTTTGGAAAAAAATCAGTCTGCTCCATTTTCTACACCTGGAACTTATTCCCTCTCTCGCTCTCCCTTACGCATCGAATTTCAGAATGAAAATGAGAGGTAACCTTTGACCTACCGTCTGTTATTTTATTCAAAAAATATGTTAACTCACGCTTTTGATTAACTCAAAACACAACTTCCGGAAACATTACACTTCTGAAATATCTCCATGAAGAATTCTTACTATTAAATGAAACAGCCATGCATGCCTACAGATATATATGTGCACCTATAAACAAGCATATATATATATATATATATATATATATATATATATATATATATATATATATATATTTTTATATATATATATATATATATATATATACATATATATATATATATATCCGATGGAAACTTTTATCGAGGGGTTTATATGAGTGATTTATATACAATCATGAAGCTACAAAGTCCGTGT
Organism: Macrobrachium rosenbergii; assembly: GCF_040412425.1. NCBI lineage: Eukaryota > Metazoa > Arthropoda > Malacostraca > Decapoda > Palaemonidae > Macrobrachium > Macrobrachium rosenbergii. The sequence goes on from NC_089741.1 coordinate 45,456,155, forward strand.
AAAGCAATATCAAATTCACGCTAGCTCAGATATTCCGAGGTAGCGCGGAATATCTCCGATGGAGAATTTTCATATATAGAAGGGAGTTTATATAAGTGATAAATGAATCAGTACCGTTGGGACGCAGACCCTTGACATGGACCTATGAATAGGTCCGTGTCAGGAGGGGGCAGACACTTTGCTATCCGTGTAGACATCCCGGGATTATATATGTTCATTTATCACTTATAAAAATTCCCAAATGGATGGTGATAAATACTCCATCAAAACAAAGATATTCTAAAACATAACAAACATCTCACACGTCTCGAATCTTGCCATACCGCGCAATAACTTCTCGCTGCTGGGAGAAAGGGCGTTTCTGGTATGATACATGATTGTATATATATATATATATATATATATAGATATATATATATATATCCTTATATATATATATATATATATTTATGTACATATATCAATGTATAAATAAATATACACATATATGTATATACATAAAATATATATATATGTATATACATATATATATATATATATATATATATATATATATATATATATATATATATATATATATATATATATATATATGTATATATATACACACACACACACAAAGACATCATTTGGTATCACCTCTTCTAAAATCTTTCTTGCACGTGTTTAAATTATTTTGAAAGATTCTATACTCCAAAAAAAATTTCATTATCATCATCATCATTAACAGGCATCATGCTGGTGATAGTGTGATGCTGATTCTGACTTCACAAACACGAACTCAATAAGAATATGTATAACAGAGTTGAAACTAACCTTAATTACCTAGAGGATCAGTCCAGTAGCCCTACTTCTAATTAAAAAAAAAACCAGAAGACGTTGGATGAAGAGATTTTATATTTTAAAGCGAACAAAATAAGGAAATTGCCCTCCTAAATTCTCACCTCTCTTCTTTGGTGGAGTATGTGACAGGACAATAATGACAACTAACATACCATCGAAACGGGCATAAAAAAGAAGATATCATTTACAGAGATGAATAGAAATTAAATTATATGTGTATTTAGTTATATACATTTATAGATTTTGTCATGTAACTTTTTAGTATTTTTATAGCTTATCTCTAGTATGAAATTCACTCTGGTCTATTTTATGCGAAAGAAAGCATTTAATATTATTATTATGATTATCTTTACTATTATTATTATTATTTATTATTATTATTATTATTATTATTATTATTATTATTATTATTATTATTATTATTATTATTATAATATAAAAACAGTCATTCCTCTTTGGGATAAGGCTTAGGGTGCATCGAAAACTTAATCGGACCAATATTGGAATCAAATCCTCTTACGAGATTTATCTTGGTCCAACATCGATGGAGATATGCCAAATTAAAGAAGCCTGATAAGTGTCGGGGGTGGGTTTGGTGGTGGATGGGGAGGAGGGGATGAGCCCTTTCAACCATGGAAAACAAAAGATGGGTCGAATACAGCATGTTTTGGCCAACAAGCCGAATCTGATGTTGTTTTGTCAATTTTCTCGTAGTATACATACGAATACGCGACACGTACCCAAACTAGGTCTTTTGAGATTTCTAGCAGCGCGTGCTGATTAACAGCTATTCTAGGGCTGGCCCGAAGGATAGATTTATTTTACGTGGCTAAGAACCAATTGGTTACCAAGCAACGTGACCTACAGCTTATTGTGGAATCCTAACCGCATTATGAGAAACAATCAAGAAGATGACGATCTGAATATAGAACAAATACACAAAAAATACAAAGTAGAACCAATTAATCAAAGATTATACAGACTGGCAACCAGCATATGGAGCAAACTAGATCAATACAACAGTGAATTAACAGAAGAATCCGTAGCAGAAGAGAGAAACCACCCAAACAACACAGACCACAGATGGTGGAGAAGAGTATCTTCATATCTTCATCGTGATGAACCTCAACCATTATATTATTAAGAAATGACTTGTGAAAAAGTAATATTTAGAATTTACTATGTAGGTATCATGCAAAATCATTATGGTAATCAACATCAAGGTTAAAATGAGGAAATTGGAACTTATTTTTTTATTTTATTTTATGTTTTAAATATGATTATACTAATAAGAAATAAAGTTCAAAATATGCAATATGTAGAATTTACCATGTTGTTATAATGTAAAATTATTATCGTATTATGTTAATATTAGAAAAATTGTACCCTTACCTAAATAAAATTGTGGATAAACCATACTTGACATTACTCTTACTAATTTTTCACTTTCTAAACTATTCCCTACCATGGTTAGCTAGCTAACTGCCTTCACTCTTCTTTCACCCATCTTACCTATCAGCTAAAAAAAAAAAACATTATGGCGAGAAATTAACTTCTATCACCAGAAATAAATTTCTCTAATTCATCATTGGCCGGTCGGAGAATCGAACGCGGGCCCAGCAGAGTGCTAGCTGAGAACGGTGCCCATCCGTCCAATGAGGAACTAACTCTACAAAAAAACTTTGCATACAAGGATCAGCACATAAAAGAAAATAGAGAGGAAGACGAAGGAAAAATAGAGAAAAGGCCAAAGGAAAAGCTGATGGTGGCTCTCGCTGTATCTTCTATACGATCTCTAATGGGGGAAAAGAGTGAGTAATTCTATACACTTATCTCATAATGGCCTAACTACCCGGCGGTCAGCGAAAACTAATAATTAGTTTTAAAATGTTAGGCGCCCCGTGTGTCTTGAAACTCTGCTTCTGCACGCATTTTCCCATGATATGAATATCATTATCGACACGGTTTTAGTACCTATTTTTAGTTCACATCTTTTATCAAACACAGCAGTTGAGTCATTATTCAAAGATAAAGTAATTACAATTCATGAAAATAAATCTTATACCTTTTCAGTTTAATAAAGTAGTCTTCAGGATAATGTAAACAAATTATTTTTTAAAAATTATTAGAAAATCTTAGTAACCAACAACAATCGTCATTCTTGGTCAATGAACGTTGAATTTTAGTCCGAGACCTCGGCAGTTTTTCTTTTTTTATATTTATTCGTATTATCCAGTGAACGCACAGCGAAAAGCTTTTTCAATCAAATGAAACAATAATGCAAGAACAGAGAAAAAATTCACAAATCCACCGGAAACTAAATAAAAAAAAAATGAGCGTTATATCAAAAGTTTCGAGGGCATCAACACAATCAAAATGAGACGTCATAAAATTAATATCAACGAATATTGACGATACTTTCAAGTGTTTTCTGCTCAAAGAAACATACAAGGGAATAATGACGAAATAAATTTACCGTGCCAAAAAAGGTGGGGCGGGGGTGTGGAAGGCTCTTCATAGAAAGCAAGTTATTTTGAGCATCTGGGAAATAAGATCAGAAAGAAATTCCTCGAAGAGAGAGTTTACGACAGAGCAAACGAGAAACTGAATCGTTGAAAACATTAAAGAATTTCATAGCTTTGAGGTAAAGGGCTAATAAAGGCATTAACTCACTCGATCGACGCATTACAGACTTAGTCTCAGGTAATTAATGCAGGGACATATATTTAATAATGACCACTTTCAGGAAACATTCATATTTACATCGTTCATATATTTAATTTTTTCTGTGAAAAACGTTGGCAAAATTGCAAATGAACACTGAACACTATGCGTCTGCCCATGGAAAATGGTGTACTGTACGTAAGGAGCGCCTGCAAGTCATTTGCTGTTACCAAAACATCAACGAATATCAAGTAATATCGACCGGTAACGAATGAAGAAGTAAAAGAAAAGTTCATTATATCTTTCTAGAATCCCCAGACCGTAAAACTATCGACGCCTGATCATTATCTTCTTATTTTTTCTTTGGAATATAATCGGCATAATCCTTTTAGTTATATTTACTTGCATTGCAAGATTTTAAAAATTGCATTAAAAGATTTGAAAAATTCCTCATATGCCATCAGTACACAAACACACACACACACACAAAAGCGTTAGTAAAATGTGAAGACATCAAAAAGTTAAGAAGGCACTGGGCTTAATAAAAAATTCATACGTATTTTCTAAAAAAAAGGCAAGTAGACTCTCTCTCTCTCTCTCTCTCTCTCTCTCTCTCTCTCTCTCTCTCTCTCTCTCTCTCTCTCTCTCTCTATATATATATATATATATATATATATATATATATATATATATATATATATATATATATATATATATATATATATATATATACATATATATATATACATATATATATATATATATATATATATATATATATATATATATATATATATATATATATATATGTTTATATATAAATATATATATATTTTATATATATACTAAACGTTTCATTTATCTATAGCTACTTTAACAGTGCACCCATATAAACAGCCTCCGCTTGCTCCCATTCCACAATGCCCAAAACCTTTTGAGAACAGGACACCAATGTTCTCTTAAGGGTCCTCATATTCCCCAGAAGAAAAATCAGAAATGCCAAGGGAAAACTGGAGGTAAAACCCATCAAAAATAAAGGAAACAAAACAGTTATATGGGGCAGTATAAGACAGGGAAACGTAAGCGAGAGTACAAGAGGATGGGGAATGATGGAAGGATGTAAGGGGGAGGGGCAAAGAATGCCATGGGAAAGGAATTATTAATAAAATGGTAAGGGATAAAGAGCAATAAGGATGAAAACAAGAATGATTGTGATTGAATCGTACAAATGTTGTCGACATGTTTCATAATGATGAAGTTTATTCAGTTACTTTCAGTTCCTCTTTCCTCTGACTGTAGCCTTCCCGATTTTTTCTTTTTATCTCCTATTTGTTCCCCTTTCCTTTGTATTCTTAAGGTTTTTTTTTTATTGCCTCCTGTATTCTACAGTACTTTGTATTTTGCTATTTTTGAAACTAACGTTCCGCAGGATTCTTTATTAAGATAAGGAGTACCATTTTTTAGACTACGGCTTCTCAGGACCTTCCATTAAGGCAAGGAGTTCAATAAAAATCGAAATTCGGGTATAAAAAACCAAAATGAAATATTGATACCGTCCCCCCACCACCCGGCTCCTCAACTGAACAGCAACACCGACGTATGCAAAACCTTGATCTAGGATTAAGGTCTGTTGAATAGTTGAATAAAATCTCCTATCACATCCATTAACAGCACTGAAAATTAAGTTCTCGTTCCCTTAATTACTGTGAATTCCGAACAAAATAAAAAGGTTGTCCTCTATGAATAAATCCAAGTGACTGTCAACTAGTTTTGTGTATAAGTTCTTTGAGAATAATGAATTTTTCCTAAGACTGGCGTTTGAAAAACATTCTTCCAATTTCCTCACCGAACCCAAACACGGAGACTCAGGTGCTGCTGTCGAAAGTTGCAAGATTCGTCCCATAAATATGTATGCATTGCCTTCACCGCCCCTGTCAGATAGAACGTTTTGCCTTCCTCCTCCTCCTCCTCCTCCTCCTCAGAGAGAGAGAGAGAGAGATATATATATATATATATATATATATATATATATATATATATATATATATATATATATATATATATATATATATATATATATATATACATACATACATATATACACATACATATATATATATATATATATATATATATATATATATATATATATATATATAGAGAGAGAGAGAGAGAGAGAGAGAGAGAGAGAGAGAGAGAGAGAGAGAGGCAAGCCAATAAAACGTTGAAAGAAAAAAATTTGAATAAAAAGGCAACTGCGTTGAAAGAAAAAATTTGAATAAAGCTATGAAATATAAAGAGAGAGAGAGAGAAAGCGCGTTGACTCCCTTACTCTACACTCAAGGGCAACAATAGCAAGCCAGTAAAACAGAATGAGTGACAATTGTTGACAGAAAAAAATCTGAATAAAGCTTTGGAATATGAAACAGGGGCGTGGAGGGTTAAATAACTTGAGTATTAATAGTATGTAAAGCTGCCGGGAGAGAAATTGATTAAATTAAGGAAACACGAAGGCAAAGATTAAAGTTGGTGAAAAATTATGGGAAAAGTTAGAAAAAAAGATAGAAAACGAGAAATTCACAAAAATGAGTAACAAGCAATATTTCTTGTAACCTTGTATGAATTAGGCTACAATAGGAAAAATAATTTCTTAATCAAAGAAAAGGTTTCTATAAACGATTAGCGACTTCTTTGCATAACAGTAACGATGAATGATGAAGCATAATTCCAGGGCCATGGATCAGCTTAGTTTACATAAGAAGCCCTTAAAACACTGAATAATGGAATGTCAATGAACACTGTTTTTTTAAATTAGTAAAGTTTGCGATGAAAAAAGTTAAGTATACCTGAGTTTAACCAGATCACTGAGCTAATTAACAGCTCTCCCATGGCTGGCCCGAAGGATTAAACTTATTTTACGTGGCTAAGAACCAACTGGTTACCTAGCAACGGGACCTACAGCTTATTGTGGAATCCGAACCACATTATACCGACAAATGAATTTCTATTACCAGAAATAAATTCCTCTAATTCTTCATTGGCCGGCCGGAGAATCGAACGCGAGCCTAGGAGAGTGCTAGCCAAGTACGATATCGACCCAACCAATGAGGAACTATAGTTTGCCATGAGACATTTAATTTACGGAAATATATATACCAGAGTGCATTATATGGAATACCCATAATCGTAAGAAGGGCTCTGGCATGAATCAGAGGCCCTGTGGTAATCATTACTACGAATCTATGGCACGGACGATAACCTTGTAAGAATTAATCGGCTTATCACCATACAAAGAAATACAACTGTGAGGCACGGCTGTGTAAACTGACAGGCTGAACCAAACCATATAGTCCTATATCTCAAGATTTCCAAAGGCATAGCCTGAAGGATCTGTGCTTAAATGAAATGTCAATAATAACCAAAAAAAAAGACGAAAGGATTGACAGCTCACTGGGGAGAAGCCGATTGAAACAGGAGGAGAGTACCGATTGAAGCAATACTAGAGGGGCTGGAGGGAAGTTGCAAAGAATTCTTTGTACCACAAACAATACGTATTTTATGTAACACATAAGGCATGACGACTTTTATTTAGTTAAAAAGTTGAATGTGACGAAGGACCCAAAAAATTTATACGAACACACTCGGAGGGACTTTGACCATCGATAAAATACCATGACATAGATTTCTACTTCTTCCATACTTTCCCTCAATCTGTCTCTCCCTACAAAACTTCTGTCCTTTTCACCTCTACAGAACTTCTACCCTTTAATAAATTCTCGCAAGTTTATTAGAAATCTTTTCAGCCGCCTTAATGTCTTTCGAGGTAAACAAACTTTTCCCTACTTGTAGACATTCCAAGATTGATAGCAGTTTCTTCCAACAAGAGTTCAGGGACAAAAGTTACCAGAAAACAAAGGAAATCTCTTTTGGCTGAAAACCCGACAGCCTCGATTTTCCCTCAAGTTTTCCGCTGCAAAAACATGTCCAAACAAAAACACACACACACACACACGTACATACACAAGCAGATGCCTTTACGATTCACCACCCGACTGTATAAAGGACAACTGTATATAATAAAAACAAAGTGTGGTCATTATCATTAAAACTTGTCAAGAAGTATAATGCAACTTCTGGGAAGAAATATATTTGGGTTGATAATCTATCTTGGAAACAAGAGAGAGAGAGAGAGAGAGAGAGAGAGAGAGAGAGAGAGAGAGAGAGAGAGAGAGAGAGAGAGAGAGAGAGAAGGACGAGCAGAGAATTAGTTATTATAGGATGGATATTCAGCATTTTAAAAATCGGGATTTTTATCGAACGAAGCATGCAAATACAGCAAAAGATATCACGAGAAAATCAATAGAATCTTGTGCTGAAAAAAAAACTACTGAGAGGTGTTGAGTACGGAATGCCAGGAGGCTCCATTTCCATAAAGGGAGAGAGAGAGAGAGAGAGAGAGAGAGAGAGAGAGAGAGAGAGAGAGAGAGAGAGAGAGAGAGAGAGAGAGAGACGTGTCTTTAAATTACTTGAATCTCAACTTGAACGAAAGATCCACAAAGCAAAGATGGAATAGGTCAGAATGGAAAAATATAATAGTACTAGATGATTTGCATAGTAAGAAGCTTTCAGAAGATGTAATATTGGAATGGCAACTGATGTTAAAAGACAGAAAAGACGTCATAAAGAAACGTAACAGCTTTTGTTCAACGTGTACAACTGGAAAGCGTAACTTGGACATATAAAGGCTTTAACACTTCACCTACATCCCACACTACTCTGCTTATATAGATATTAAACAGACATAACGATAGAATGCACATTTGACAAATGACCGCTTGAGACCTCTCAACAACCTATCTTCTATACAATGCATCATCAACCTCTCTACTGTTTCCATCATAAGCTTTTCAAAAGTCACGATATGCCACATCCTGCTTTTCCATTCATCTTTAACCTTCTTGTAAACGTTTCTTAATAACCACCAGAGACACACAACCTCTTCCTTAAATTCTCTTCTATCCACCTGACCTCTTACTCAAGGCATTTCTCTTTGGGCAGGCTCCCCAAGAAAAATCTCTTTATTTTACTCTAATTTTGTGATACTCTTGTAATGTTTACCACGTTTTCCACGATGTACTATCTGCCTCTCTCACCCTTTTACATAAATATACCTCTATATACATCACCTAATCAAAAATTATTTAAGCTCTCACGACAACTCCCTCTGCACCTTGCTGTGTCTCAACGACAAACTTCATTCCAGGCAGCAAACTTCCATTATTGCTGTTTAAAAGATTTGATCGATAACAACCCTGCAACACTCGCCCTCTGCTCTGCCAAATATTATACAAAAACATGATCACAGATCTCGCTAAAGTGATGCAGAAAATCAGGAGGGGTGAAGTTCAACGCCTAAATGCAATAGAATTGTAGTGACTTGAATGCAAAAGGAACGTAACAATGATTATCTGATGATTCTAAAACATATTTTAATTAGTTAAGGTGTTATGTTTTGAGTAATTTTATACATTTAGTTGAATTCAGTGACTGACTTGAAGTTGAAACAATAGGATGTATATTTGACAATTTGCTGAAATAAATGAAATTAATATGTAAAGCTCACCAGTAATTATATATATATATATATATATATATATATATATATATATATATATATATATATATATATATATATATATATATATATTATACATACATATTTATATGCAGATATGTATACAAGTAAATGGTACTCTTTGAGCACTCTTGTTACATGGACGATGTCCCTGCTAAATGTGTTAGCCTTTGAACGAGTAAGCGGTGTTAGAGTACATTTAATACTATACGCTTCAGTTGTTCTTGAATTACAGTTGTATACCTATTTAAGCAAAGTTTGAAAAATAAAATATTTCATTTTAAATCCAAACAGGTGAAAATTTATTCGGTAACTACTTCTCCTGCTGGAAAGGAGCCCTTCATCTTGTAACACTCCAACTATTAGCAAACCAGATCGTTAAAATCACTAATCATTTCTATCGTACTTTCGATGAAAGATCACCCTTCTCCTCTCAACCCTCCCAGACCAAATGTTTTACAAGGGTAGGGTGAGGTGGGGACCTGCAGAGGTATTATCACCAAAGGATTGAAACAGCAAAATGTAATGTCATTTATTCAGCGATTAAGAATGGTGCAACTAAAATAACACAGAATGATTAAGAACACTGCGCATTACGGACGACAAAAAGAAATGAATCTAATCTGATGCTCAAGATGAAATCGAAATCAAGTCACAAAAACCTTTAACTCATTTTTTGAAATACAGAAAAAAAACTCAGGTCTACCTGAACTCAATCATTTCTTACACAGGACACGTAAGATGGTCGTCCTGAGCTGACCCTGGCAGCAGCTGACCTCTCCCAAGATGCAGCTATTCCTGGGTCGAATTTCCACAGACGTATAATGAAACATAATTGGGACACTCTCCTCGGCCGTAAAGTCAGAGGACGCTAACAACCGCAGGCTGAAGTCTTAGACGCTATAACAGTGATCTACAAGAGCGGTTTTTGGTTGAAACGACGACAAGACTTCCCGAAGGCAAATCCATCAAACAGCTTCCGAAATGCTTCTCCATTATGGGACAAAGTTGTAATAACTTTTAACGAAGTTTGCTGAAGACAGCTATCCGTGTCGTCATGTAGCATTCATACGCCTTTGCACATTGTTAGAAATTGTATGAAATACTTATTTTTTCATTTTTAAGAGAGGTTTATTCTTTTGCAAATACTGAGAGATTGGGAGAAATTGGACAACTGTACGAGTATCATACTGAATGACCTGACGCAAAATAATAAAACGATCATATCAAGATTATTTAATTCAAATATAAAACAATAAAGAGATAGGAGAATGCTTCGATTAGGGTTTCAATTCTAAATGCCAATGTCACACAGCGACAACAAGTGTTGGTAATTTGCATAACAATCGTTCGGTGTCACATTTCGTATGCCTTCAAATTCGTTGTCTCTTTCTCTAACGTCATATTCCTTCCAATTCGTTATCTCTGACGATCAATAAAATTAGAGGAATTACCTCGCAAAATTTTATATGCTTTTAAAAGGCCCTTTTGCAAAATTTCTTTAAAAAGTTGGTCAATAAATTAACCGAATAACGCATTACTCATTACTACAATCCACAATGACACGCAGTTTTATCTCTCTCTCTCTCTCTCTCTCTCTCTCTCTCTCTCTAGCAATAACAATGATGGTTACGTAACATTAAGCAATACCAACAAAAGTAATATGGATGAAAACAGCCATCACCTAATAAAATATCAAACAGAAACGTATTCACCAACCAACATCATAAATTCCCAAAGACTTCCAAGGCTTCGGTCTTGAATAAAAAAAAAAATCGTAAAACTCATCAATAAAACATCTGTGTCAGAGCCCCTTTCCAGTGCCTCTCCAGGGAGACCACACAGTCCAACTGAGGTCATAAACACCATAAGAAATTTACACCACTTTTGCACCCCTTCTGATTACTTATTATTTATGTACGTACTTCCCATCTCTCCTATTCTGACAAAACATATTTTCCATCGTTGTGCCCCAGTCAGGTTAGAACAACACCCATTCGACATTTATTTTCATTTTTCCTTGTTATCAAACCAAACCTATACATAGCTACTGTTACATGAAAAAAGTAATTTCCACAAATTTTCAAAGTATACCGGCACATACATATATGGTGTAGTAAAAAGTAACCTGCCAATCATATCTGCATACATGAATATTAAATCAAATTCAGATTTAAAGAAAGGCTAAGCAATTTATCTGGATATTAAATACGATTGGAATAGATTATAAAATTTAGGCCAAAGGCCAAGCGCTGGGACCTATGAGGTCATTTAGCACTGAAAATAATGTTCAATCAACTGTTAGGAGAGGGTGTAAAGTACGATGAAAGAAAGAGAATATGAACAGAGGTACAATGAAAAGAAATGAAAGGGGTTGCAACTAAGGGACGAAGAGAGGGTGCATGGAAATCTAAGTAATGCCTACAGTACAGCATGTGAGTTCCAGTGATGACATTACCCTCATACGGCGGATTACACAGGAGAAGACCTTCGTTTAATTTCGATTCTGTTACAGCCCGTGAGGAGAGAAGCTGGTTACACAGTTTAGGCAATATATACTTTCTATATATATATATATATATATATATATATATATATATATATATATATATATATATATATATATATATATATATATATATATATATATATATATAAAATATATAAAGTGAAAATATACTATACAAGGAAGCTACAGCGAATATAACAGCCGTTCTTGAATATAAATTTCAAGAAAAACAAAATCGAGGAAAAATGAAATGAGGCTAGTGCCTACCCTTAGCAACCAGAGCATCTTTAGAGGAAACTTAGTGTCATTCAGCTGAAAATAGGCTTTTTTTTTTGTTAGTTCAGCATTTAATATTATTCAGTTTCATACTTTGTGACAAATCAAATAACCCGAAACCTCTCATAAATGTCATTAAGAAACTGAGAGACTATTATAACTAAAACATAATATGGCATCTACTGCCAATATCCTTTCATACAGCATTACTAAAACGTAAGACCAAAATGCTAAATATTTCACAATCAGTCTGTCATGTTTGTGTTCATGGCTTATGTAACATATCCATTCACTTGTTTTGGTCAATTTTCAACCCACCTGGTATCAGCCACAATTTCTTTCCACCAATCCTGTTTTCGACAGGAATATCTTTTTCTCTGTTCTTTCAGAAAGGAGATTGACAATGTAATGAAGGAAATGTCATCAACAACAACACACTCTCTCTCTCTCTCTCTCTCTCTCTCTCTCTCTCTCTCTCTCTCTCTCTCTCTCTCTCTCTCTCTCTCTCTCTCTTTAATTTTGTGTAAATTTATTGTCTCAATTCCCCCGCACTCTTCCACTTTCATCTCCCATCAAATATTCAATATCATTACAACATTCATGTCGAGCAATTATGAAATGGAAATGTTAAAATCCCCTCACTGCTGATAATAAAAGAAAAAGCTTTGCTGTGAATTACATTTAAATAAGCGGGCTAATAGGACAGTTAATCCATATTTCTTATCTATGCCATTAAAAGAAGAGAGAATGATACGGAAAAAGAATGGGATTTAGCTTTAGGGGAAGAGACTGGCCTTCTCTATGCGATTAAGCAGGTTGTAAGAGTCGGAAAAACGGAAGAAAGAAAATTCCAGAGTCTGGCAGAAGAGGGAACAACCAGTCACTGAATCGACCCACCCAAGGGTTAAAGAGCACTATTTGGATCTCATTTTTGTGTGTTTACAACTGGAAACCATTATGTCGTACAATTAATTAAAATGATCTCATTCTAATGTTCCAGGCTGACTTTCCTGATGTCGATGCAAAATGTGTATCAAAAGAGGTTCCCTTATGACTTAGTTGAGGCTTGCACAAAGAATAGCAGCACTGGAATAAAATAGCATGCATGCATATCTATCTATATTCCTTACAATCTGGCTGAAATCATGAGGGGTACGAATCAACAGTTTTATTCATTTGAATAACATTTTGAGGATACTAGTAGTTTACTAGGGTAAGAAGTCTACCGGATAAGAAAAGTAAATCGCATGAAATCGTGCAATACCACTTCGTATCAACGCTCGAAGGCGCAGACGTTCAAAAGGAACTTGCTTTCTTCGGAGGAGGAGACTGCGTTGGCGTTCCTGAGCCTTCCTTAAAGAGACAGTGGCGAAATCCCAGACACCCAGACCGGCTACGAACTGAGGTGCGAGGAGATGGATGCCTTCGTCTTCTGCTTCCGGAACAATATCGCAAAACGTTCGGGAGGAAATGGTGCTATTTCAGGCATGTAACTCGAGCTCCCTCGCGGAAATGAATGTTATTCATTTCAGTAATATCTACAGCAGTGTGCAAGGTATAAAGCAGACTGAAAAGGCGCGTCGATCAAATTATACAAAAGTGTGAAGTGGAAGTTATTTCTTGGCGAGCAATGAAAAAGAATATCACTGTTTATACTTACGCCTTAATATAACAAGAGGGCTTAAATATACATTAGTACAACGCATGACGGCGATAGTAATAAAGTTATACGTGAAGGTCTCTCCCAGTAAACAAAACCATCGACCTTGCCAGACGCTTTTGAAGGTCATTGTCATTGGTGGCGAAAGGAACAAATGGAAACGTAGTAGGAACAAAGTTTCCGATAAACGCCATAGCCAAAATTCCTCGGAAATTAAAAAAAAAAATGAAAAAACCAGAATGGTATGAAATGCTACCTGATAATAAATGTCAAGGTCATAAGTGTAATTGAAACACTACATGATATTGACAATAAAATGGATCCCCTTAAGTGCAATTAATATCAGAAGCTGAAGTCCAAATAAACAACTGAAGTTTCTCAAACTAAAGAACAATCCTCTGATAACTGGGTTTAAAAAAATAACCACAAAAGACCGATAAAGAAATTCCATTAACCGAGATTCAACACGGAATTACGATTCAAGCATAATTATAAAAAGTTTACCATGTTAATCTATATCATTTTAAAACGGAAAAGATAAAATATGTGCTATAATGAGCTTAATATTTTTTTTAGGAAAATCTGTATACCATATATTTCATCTTACCTCACCTGTCGCCCAGTTCCAGGTGAATGTTAAATGATGTGCTGACTAACTGAAGAACACTGTAAAAATACACCTAAGACTAAGAACCTTGGTTTTTCCAACATCTCCGCTAAAATATCACTGCTCCTACAACAGCTATTAATTTGTAAATAATTACGAAGAGAATAATAGCATTTCGTATTACTATACTGTACATGGTTTCGAAACTGGACGCTGACTGTTTTTCCTATACAGGTATGACCAGCAATCTTGTTCGCTTACCTGCCAAACAGAGAATGAAATCTTCTATATTTCCTGCTTTTTTAATCATGTTAAATTTCTGAAAAGTTATATATATATATATATATATATATATATATATATATATATATATATATATATATATATATATATATACATATATACATATATATACATACATATATACATACATATATATATATATATATATATATATATATATATATATATATATATATATATATATATGTATATGGTGACCTTCTAATGGTGGGTATGGTGTTTCCCGAAAGCTAAGGATCTTAATTAGCAAACTGTTTATGTGTAATATCTAAAATATGCAAATTATTCACAAAATATATAAAAAAAAAAAAAAAAAAGCTTTCTTCATCCTTTGCTTAGAATGCCCGTTTCAGAATCGAGCATGAAAAAGTCGCTGTTAACCCTAAGAAAAAATCATGAATATAGATATGCTTAGAGCTAAAATTAAATTCTATTATTACTAACGCAATATTTTAAAAAAAAATTGAATATTTTTGGAATAAACTTCACTTTTAAGAATACCTTGAAAAGGGGTATGGTAAGATTTTAATTAAGAAACTGAAACAGGTAAGTGTGGTTTCAGAAAAGGAAAAAGCTGTGTTGCTAAAATGTTCATACGTATGAGAAATTTGAAATAAGAGGAAAAATCACTAGGTGGCGTAAATATAAAAAGCTTACAACAGAACTGATTGGGATTCTAGTAAAGGATATTGAAAATATATGAAGAAGAAATTACAAAAACAACCTCAAGTTTTATGATGTTTCTCCTTTATCTATCGATCGAATATTTAACCATTTACTTAGGCAATTCGATATTCAGAACAAAATTTTCTTTAAATGATTCTAATGTTTTACCATTGAAAGGAACGATACAGGAAATAAACAAATATACCTAAAACTCAATCAATTTTAGTCTTCTTTTAAATTCTAAAGGAAAGGAGGAGCGCACCTTTCTTATGCTATATGAGTTCAGCCTTGTTCTTACGTTTGACAACTTTGTTAGACAATTCTGGAGACGTACTGGGCCTCATCTCCGTCGCACTTTTTTAAATAAAACCACTTGTTTTTATTAAGGACGCTCAAAACTATTTTCTGTAAAAGTAGAAAAGTATACAAGGTTTCCTCATTCGCGACAAAAATAATGTGTACGGTATGTAGGAGGACACAAACTGAAAATAACTTATAAAGATTACCTGCGGACATCCAACGTTTGAAATATTTCACATAATGGCCTCTTTCTTTAGTCTTTGAAATGGCTGTCAAGGGCACCGGCGGTGCGCTCCACCTTCTTTTTTCATCATAGATTTTCTTCCCTTTCCCAATGGTCTGTCAGTCTTCACCTGTCAGCAGGCGCTTGTCACTGAGCATTCAGGAATATGCGTCTCTCCGATTCAATCTTTTCTCATACACGCGAAATGCTTCAGAAAGATTGATTGACCGAAAATCTCTCTGGCGTCGTAATACGGCGCGCTTGAACTCTCGTTTAAGGGATCTGCGAGAGATTTATGGAGAAAACGTGAATCATTCGCTGACATCTTGTTTATGTACCTGACGATGGAGGTGCGCGCCGTATGACATATTTGTGAGATAGTTTTCATGTTCAATCACGTATTGAAGAGGAAAAAAATTACTTTGAAAAATTAAAACAATAAGAAAAGCATGATATTTCTTCAACTAAAATTTCACATACAACTATTTAAAATAAAACAAAATTAAATGTCTGCTATCGATTCAAGATTTCTTCCATAATACTAGTCTGTTAATGATCTTATCGGCCATATTGCCAATTGGGCCACGAAATAAAATTTGATTTCGACACACTTACGTGTAATTTAGTTACAATATTAAGTTAATACGAAAATATATATATATATATATATATATATATATATATATATATATATATATATATATATATATATATATATATATATATATATATATATATATATATATATATACACTGATTAACCCTGCTCAGCATTACGCGAAGCAATATACAAGAACATTTAGAGGCTTCGAATTTTTGTAATAAAAGAGGGAAAAGTGCAAAATCCCTGTCTAATAAAACACACAACTGAGCGCTGCTCTTGTTAATTTGCAGAACGAAACAGCGTCATACAAGCATGATTCACGTGAGCTGGTGAAAAATAAATAAATAAATGAATAAAAACCCCTAGAGTTTGGAGTCATTACTCTCACACGACAAAGACACCTAGCGATCCTGCGCACTTTTAACAAACGTTTGTGGTGCATGTGTGAACTCTGGGTGTATTACTTATCAACGGGATATACCATACTTATCGCTCGGCCTATCCGTACTTCCCGCTTGCTTTCGTCCCCACACGGAAGGAAGGCATCAGTAATTCTACAGATAAGCTCCGCGGGACGCCGTGTTCAGCACCAGCCCCTCGGGGTTGATCGTAAAAAATAAACAAAAGACGGTAAAGCTCTCAAATTGTCTCGGCAACGTTCTCTAATGATCTCAGCTGTAATACGTTATATACACCCTTTCCTATATCGTCCAGTTAAAAAAAAATCATATTAATAAACGATACCTCCATGCGGAGCTCTTCTGCAGAACCACCAATGCATCTGCTAAAATAGGGATGCTTTCCTCTCCAGCAACAAATCTTGCCTAAGCGGTGCTGAGGCAGTCTGTCAAAGCTGCGCAGTAAAAATATTTCCACTCGGAATAACGTGGGCACTTCGCCTATCCTGATCTTCTTTAATGGGGCACTTACCCAAAAGATGCCATTAAGCACGTCCAGGTCGTTAGGATACATCCAATTGCACGTACGAGATGGTTATTTTGAGCAAATGCGAGCTTGATCCACGGCAGTAAATTCCACGGTGAAAATCTTCCAGTAAAAACGTGATGGGTACTTAGCAGTAAATGTGTTATCACAAGTTGAATATTTTCACTTACAAGGTGTATATATTTGCAATAAAACAAAATATATATTATTTTGTTCAACTCTATTCCATTAATAATACCAGTAACCACGACGCAGTTACAACAGACCATTATAAAAAAAAAAAGTATATGAAACAGGGATTATGTTTATGCAGAATCCATCAGTCATCCGGAAAGCAAAACATCGTTCACATACATAAACCAACGTCCACAACATAAACGGTAACACTGTGTTCTATGGTTACACACGCAGACAGTGCAGTGGAGAGAAAGCAAGATGCATTTAAAGCGTTGTGCTTGTTTAGAGTAGCTCATCCGGCCGTTTGGTTACCCTTTATGTGGGGATTTCAACGAAGCAAGTGCGATACTCAAGAGAAGTATAATTACGTTTGCATATGAAATTATTAACTTGATTAGCGGACTAAACAGACTTGGTCAGAGTTGTCTTTGTATGTGTTCGCGCGTATATTTATTTTAATGCAGATGCCGATGGGATGGGCAACTCATTGCCCTTTTCTACCATATGGTCGATGTAAACAGGAGGGAAACAATATATTATATCTTAACAACAGAGGAACCATAGACTCGTCTCTCAAAGAATGGAAGGTCAGGGGGAAACGGAAGCAGAGAGAGAGTTCTTACAAAGTGAACAATAAGCGTCCGTTTCCCCTCCATGCTTTTTGTTAGGGGACAAACGGCTGAGATATCGTATAGGGGCACTACACCACAGACCCATTCGAAAACGTACTCCACTAACTTTTGGGAGCCCTGATGAAAAAAAAAAGTAATACCTACTGTACATCTTGCTTGCTAAGTAATGAAAAGGCTTCCCAACTAATGAACGAACAATTAATGACCTAGGCATAATTAGTGCCGCATAACAGTGACATAATTTATAATTGCACTGGCAAGGCGGACAGGTCATGGGTTTGTGTGAAGTCTCATTTTTTTTTTAATGGTATATTGATACTCTTTTCAATTAATGAATCTCCCATGCAGAGGCGAGGAGCTAACCCGGTTCCGACAATGGAATGAATTTAAAATTTTAATCAGGTCATTCAGCGTTTTGGTGAAATTGAAAGTAAAAAGGTTTTAAAGTATAAGATATAATATAAGCTGTTAACAGTAGTGAACAAGGAAGTAGAAGGAATGAATGGGGTTTAGTTCCTCATTGGACGGGTTGGTATCGTTCTCGACTAGCACTCTGCTGGGCCCGCGTCCGATTCTCCGACCGGCCAATGAAGAATTAGAGAAATTTATTTCTGGTGATAGAAATTCATTTCTCGTTATAATGTGATTCGGATCCGACAATAAGCTGTAGCTCCCGTTGCTAGGTAACCAGTTGGTTCTTAGCCACGTAAAATAAATCTAATCCTTCGGGCCAGGCCTAGGAGAGCTGTTAATCAGCTCAGCGGTCTGGTTAAACTACGGTATACTTACTTTGCAGCTAGGCGTCTCGAGGGGACACTGAAAAGAACCACAAATATAATTTCACACAAAATGTACAGTTAGAATATATATATATATATATATATATATATATATATATATATATATATATATATATATATATATATATATATATATAAGTATATTTCTTCAGTTTTATAAATAATAAGTTTTTTTATGAAATGCATAAACACGACAAAACAGGAAAAATCAACATCTCGGGAGTTGTAACGAACAACCCAAAAATATGTGAACCTGTACCCTCCCTAAGGGCTGACCTAACTAGTTTTCAGTTGTATTAATACTGTATCACAATCTAATCCTTGCTAATTAAAAGCTTCCGGAAATATACGCAGCTTCCTCGCCAATATTCAAATTCAGGCAAAATCTGAACAACATTTTCAGCGATATTTTGCAAAGTGGATGACATCAATAAACCAGTGTGGGTTACGTCACCGCTTGGGAAATGCATTCATAATTACATTTCCCCGGAAATACAGTTCTCTTTAGTTGTGACACGTGAATTATCGGCAATATTCCAACAAAATGATAAATGCATTCCAATAATGTACGTGAGGTTATTTGTACATGTTTTAGTAAGCTTATATGACAACTCTTCAATATTTCTTCTGTTTTAAAGTTGCCATTTCTCTAAAATTTAAGGACAAGTGGCAACTTCTTCAATCCCTCTCTCTCTCTCTCTCTCTCTCTCTCTCTCTCTCTCTATACATACGCTTGCATTATGCTTTCAGAACTTTAGGCAACTAGCCTTTAGTAATGGGGATATTCATTTTGCCCAGCGACTCTCCTTTCAAACAGATCTTTGTCTCCAAGCATCATTCTATTCCCTTCCTCTCCTGGAAACTTTTTCTTATTATCATTACAGTACTTTCGCCTCTTTTCGAAACGACACAAAGACCTTCATTAACTTTACGGCAGTCCCCGTTGGAACCTTGGAACCTCTCGGGTACTCTGTTGCGTAAGTCTAGGGCCGAGGTGCTATTATTATTACTACTACGGTTTTTTCATTAGTTTTCGTCTTGTTCTTATTATAATCTTCGTCATTGTTAGTTAAAAACAGCAAGGAAGCAGCAGCCATACCCCTGAATTACTATCACTGATGTTGCCTTGCTAGATTCATAATTAATTCATTCCCATTACGGCAACATCACAAATAATTAATCTTTTTTTTATTCCCATTCCGCTGAAATGCCGTGTTAGATGCTGTAATTAATTAATTTACGTCAATGGCAACATAAAAATATTTACGCTTGTTTTACTTTTTTTTTTCGTAGTCCCATTCCGTCGAAGGTGACGCCTTTCTGGTACTTCCCTAAAGATACGTTACTCTTCGGGAGTCAGCTACTACAGCAGCTCTTACAGTAAATTTCCTTGATGATATAAACAGCCACACTCTTTGTTACGTCTCATAAACAACCTTATTGAGCTCCTCTCTCTCGCATTTATATTTTCGCTTCAAAAAAAAAAAAAAAAAAGCTTCTTTACTCTAAAAGCCCGGCATTA
Organism: Macrobrachium rosenbergii; assembly: GCF_040412425.1. Taxonomy (NCBI): domain Eukaryota; kingdom Metazoa; phylum Arthropoda; class Malacostraca; order Decapoda; family Palaemonidae; genus Macrobrachium; species Macrobrachium rosenbergii. The sequence continues at coordinate 45,476,521 of NC_089741.1, forward strand.
AACTGAATCATTATAAACCTAAACTTTAGGCTAAGATGTTCTCCAAAATTAGTCTTAAATTTGCATGTTTTCAAAGGATAACTTTAAAATTATGTGATGTTTAAGACTGCGCTTTTAACATTATCTGCTTAAACTTGAGGGATTTCAAAACTTAGCTTCATAATTGCTGTTCTGTAAACTATGCTAAGACCATATTCAAATAGGCATCCGTATTTTACGGTTTTTAATTACTCAGGTTAATAACCTTCTCCACAGCAAGATGGCGAAAATAACCTGGGCAAAATGATACTAGAATAATCGTTTTGCTTCGTCATTATGTGTGAGAGAGAGAGAGAGAGAGAGAGAGAGAGAGAGAGAGAGAGAGAGAGAGAGAGAGAGAGAGAGAACAACTTATAATAAGGTGAATTAATTTTCATGGCAACGTACCAACTTTTCAAGCACATATACAATGAAGCTATTTCCTTAATCTCACACATAAACTATACCATTATCGAACAACGATAATCCATGTATATATATATATATATATATATATATATATATATATATATATATATATATATATATATATATATATATATATATATATAATTCATATATACATATATGTGTATATATATATATATATATGAACTGTATTATGTATTCCCTGAAATTAATCACGGGCTCTTAACAAAGCGAACAATATAATTTTTACCCCATATATATATATTGAAAGTATTTGTCTCAATTTTATAACTTACCTGTAAAAAGGATCTAAAATGATACCAAGATAATACTAATCTTCTCCGACATAAGACGCAATAATAAAATAATACCAGTATTTAAGATTATACTTCTGGTAAAAATCCCTTGTCAACGGCAACGATGAAGTAAATTTGTTGCCCCAATTATCACTTGTTCTATATAAAACGAAAAGAAGTCACAAAGTTGTAAAAAAGAAAAAAAATAATAGCACACAACACAAACACAAAAAATACATTTTATATGCTCGTACCTAAAAGGGGGAACGAAATACAGTACAACTTCATATACCGAAAGTGGAGAGCAAGAGAATCTCCCCGACAGAATATGTTGGCTTTCCGGAGGTAGCAGAAGATATCTATAAGGGCAATTTGATACGTGTGTTGTTAAAGGGAAAGGCGATGCCTTTGCGTACACGCACTCTGAGCCAGTTTCAGCAGTGAAATAGTTAGCCTATGTGAGTCCGGAATGTTTTTTACAGCTCTCTGCAAAATGAAATACTGGTGTATTTATTACTGCTGTATGGTGTTCTTCGTGTTATTGATTCGGTTACGCCTTATAGATATACAGCATATGTATGTATGTATGTACTGTATGTATGTATGTATGTATATATATGTGTATATATATATATATATATATATTATATATATATATATATATATATATATATATATATATATATATATATATATATATCTATAGGAATGGAAAACTTCCTGCTTTATAAAAGAGAAAAGGTAAACATTCCGAGAACGAACGGAACCCTCTTAACCCTTTGATTACGGCCGAGATGAGACCTCACACTTACCACAATCCGGAGGGTTTTCAGACGGTAGTCACCCGTAGCATGCTACCAGACGCACGAAATCGTAAACAATCATTGTAATAGCGTTTGTATTTGTTGTTTTGCTGCAAATTAACCTGTTTTATTTATATGATAATATTGTGATAGTAGCGATCCGTGATATAGATATTATGCAATTAATGTAACAACACAAATAAATAAACATAGGATAAGTACTATATATCGGGGTTTAGTGTTGCCAGAGGTATAAGCACTGCACTGATTGAGGATGACAGTCTTCTTTTTTTTTTTGTCATTTTCTCTAATTCTGTTTGAATCCGTAAAGGACAGCTACATCACAGTTGTGTATTATAGTTAAAAATTATTTGTATATTCGTCAGAAAACTAATCATAAAGAATGTTCATCATTTTTATGGTTCCGCTTACTATTCCACTAGCTGGGCAAAAAAAAAAGAGAGAGAGAGAGAGAGAGAGAGAGAGAGAGAGAGAGAGAGAGAGAGAGAGAGAGAGAGAGAGAGAGGCGTGACAGAATAAAAATTTTTACCTATGATTTATTCCTTCTAATTGTACATCAATAACATTGGAGAGTAAGTAGACACAATCACAATATTGGTTGCAATATTAACCACATTTCTGGGTAATATTTTTATCAATGATCAAGCACCCAGCTGACAAGGGATACGCAATCTAGAAATTCAGATGAATTCTGCAGTGTTTGAAAAATGGTTTAAAACCCAGCTTCTTCCCAATATAGGGCCATCTGCCATCATAGTGTTGGATAACGCTTCTTATCATTCAGTTCGAATTAATAAACCTCCGACAATGTCTGCCAAAAAGGATGAAGTTAAAGACTGGCTAATAAAAAATTAGTAAAGTTGCAAAGACATTCATGTAAAGAAAATGATTACGTGATTGACAGACTGGCAAGAGATCATGGACATAGTGGTTAGGCTGCCTACATATCACTGCCAGTATAATGCAACAGAACTGATATGGGCGCAGGTGAAATCATACGTGGCAAAGAAGAATCATTTTAAAAAACCAGACCTGCTTCCTTTGGTCAAAGAAGCAATTGAATCCATATCTTCTGACAACTGGGCTAATGATGTGAGACATGCCGAAGATATAAAAAGAGATGACGCTTCAAGAGATGTTTGCATTGATAAATATATAGATTCTTTTGTTATCGATGTAGCATCCTCTGACGAGGATTCTTCATAAGTAATGTCTCCTCATACTTCGATTGTAAATAAATTTATTGCTTTCCCTTGTTGTGTGATATCCTGTTGAACACTGAAATTGAAATAAATTGAAATATAGATCTGTTTTTCGACAGAAAGTGGCAGAAATATCTTTAAAAATCTACATATAACAGAAATGCCACAGCAGTGATGAGTATCATATGACAGTGCTTTAAAAGCACAGGTAAATCTAATACTGTATAAATATATATATATATATATATATATATATATATATATATACATATATATCTATAACTGTGATATAGTTTTGAGCTTTTGAATTGCTTTCTTTCGTGCATGCCGTAATCCGTCTTTACCTCCTTGCTGTATCAAGGTTGAATTTTCACTGTACAGCTATAAAATAGCTCATAATAAACATTCTTTAAATACTGTTACACCCTATATATATATATATATATATATATATATATATATATATATATATATATATATATATATATGGGTGTAACAATATTTAAAGAATATTTATTATGAGCTATTTTATAGCTGCACAGTGAAAATTCAACCTTGATACAGCAAGGAGGTAAAGACGGATCACGGCATACACGGAAGAAAACAATTCAAGGCTCAAAACTATATCACAATTATATGACTTCGATAACAGCAAAGGAACAGTAATAAAAAACTATAGTAGATGACGTAACTCAAGAACATTGCTCAGTACAGCATCCAAATAAACAAAACTGAAAATGAAAGCACATCTAGGTTTCCAAATTTCTTGCATCTATCATTTTCATATATTGATTTTTTTTTTTTATCTAAAATTTAAGTGGGACAACAAAACTTCATTCAGAACTTTCTATTATAGTACACGTGCTTGATAACAGGCGCAAACAATGAGAGCTTGAAGTCAGAAGGTTAATGGTCAGTTTAAGAGGGGCAAAGTCTCTTCCTAAAACGGTCGTACTATAGTAACCCCACCACCCCCCGGCCTTTCTTGTTTACTTGCTAACCTTGTTTACTCTTATTCAGTTTTCATCCTCTGGACTTTACTACTGAAGGTAATCTATTTCTTGTTTTGTCATTGTCATTTTTCAATCTTTAAAGCATTTTAATTTTGTAAGCTCTGTTGTCAGTTTTAATTAGTGTTTTTGTATCTTTTTAGCCAGAAAAGATGGGATATGGGTGATCCCGAAGCGCACCTATTAATAAATATATCAATGATGAGCTGACTGTTCTTCCTATCCGTACTCCCTACTATATATATGCATATATGTATATATGTATATATATATATATATATATATATATATATATATATATATATATATATGTATTTATATGTATATATATGTATATATATATATATATATATATATATATATATATATATATATATATATATCTTTCTATCTATGCATCTATCTCTGTGTCTAACTATCTGTTAATACACACACTAACACACACATATATGTATACATACGTATATATTAACTTTATCACATACACAATTGTTCTGTGCATTAACTAAATTACTAAAAGGACCTCATTCAAACTGGATGGTATCTATAGATACCATGCAGTTTGAATGAGGTCCTTTTAATATATATATATATATATATATATATATATATATATATATATATATATATATATATATATATATATATATATATACATCACGAAGGAAGCAGTAGGGAAAGGCATCCTCATCATCTACAGTTTATTTTCAATGCCGACGTTCCGCGACGAATTCCAAGTCGCATTTTCAAGGCTATAAAATACAATATAATTTGCGAACATCAATAACAAATTAATGCAATGGCAACAGCTCTTTATGTAGTAAAAATATTTAAAACAAAACACCTCATTCCAAGACAAGTCAATAATGAGTAAAAGGAGTTCACTAAAATCTGAAAACAACCTACCTATATGAAAGAAAGAACAAGACTTACATAAATAAGTACAAACAGAGTGAGGAAAACCAGTTGCCCAAACTAGGCTATAAACAATTTCACTGAGGACGATTGAGTATTTAACGACGGCACAGTCTTCCTGATAATTATGGATTCTAGGATGGTTAAGTCGTTGTTGTTCTGCACTCGGCCTAGGATGGAAAAATCCTTGCTGTCAATATAAGTTTTACATAATTTTGAATGATTTCGTATATTTGATTGCTCAGGATTAGATAACCTGCTACCTGTTCTATGACTTATGCCCCTGTGGGAATCTATGCGGACCTTCAACAGCCTCCTCGTGCATCCCACATATGTATATCCCGTGATCACATCCCGGGCAAGTGTACTTGTAAACAACGCTGGACGAAAACAGAGGACTGAGCCGGTCTTTGACTCTGAACAGAGACCCTATTGTAAAGGGATTTTTCGGGATGATTTTCAGGTTTAAAGCTGGAAAACTCTTTTGAATAATGGCTGTGCATTTTCTCCTAAAAGTATCATCATGCACGAAAGGGAAACTTGCATACATCTTTAGTTTCGGCACAGTCGATTCAGGTGTTGCCGGAGTCATTTTCTGTAGTAGCAGTTTATTTAGGGATCTGAAAAAAAAGTCGTGATGGAAAACAATTATTATTGAAATATTTCACTAAAAAGGATATCTCATCGTGGAAACTCTTCCAGTTTGACGAGTGGGTGTAAGCCCTATGGAGGAAGTTAAAATAGAGTTCAGTTTCAAATGAAAGAAACACGAACTATAAAAATTCATTCCCAAACCAGTAAATGTATTTTTCTATACACACCTGTGTAAAACCTGAGTCACCTCTGGAAATAATAAGATCAAGGAAGGGAGTTTGTTATTTACCTCCTTCTCCATAGCGAACCTTATGTTTGGATGTTGTCGGATGACGAACTCCAGAAAGGACTCTGCATGACATTCATGACGAAATAGGGAGAACGTGTCGTCAACATATCTTCGATAAAATAGAGGGCGGAACCTAATGGGACATTCTTCTATTATGCGCTCCTCCAGGGAGCACATGAAGATGTTAGCAAAAATTGGACCAAGTGGTGATCCCATGGCCATCCCTTCAGTTTGTTTATACAAACTGAAGGCAAAGGTCGTGTCCAGCACGGCCAGCTCTAAAAGTTGTTTAAAAAATGTCCTACTAAAATTATTAAAAATTGCATCTTCATCAGTAAAAAGTTTGCTTAATATTATCTCAGTATTATTATTATTATTATTATTATTATTATTATTATTATTATTGGAGAAGCAATTCCACAGTTATGTATATGTACATATATTTAAAGATAAATATACAACTGTGGATTTGCTACTTCATTTTAAGACTCATGCTACTATGAGTATTTTTTTTATTACTATTATTTTTTTTTTTTTAGAATATGAATCCAATTCATACGGGACAAGCATACAGGGACCATTGACTTGAAATACAAGCCTCCAAAGTATATGGTAGACAGGTTTTCCAGGAATATTGGAAAAGTTTTCCGTGCGTCTTTAATAGTGTTCTTGAAGACTCTAAAACTTATTTCTTTTCCGAAGAAGAATTTTTATTTAAATAAGACAAGCGATTTAAACTACTCTGTATCCTTCAAAAAATCTACTATTATAATTTGATGCTGGTACCATAAAAAAACTATATATTTATAACTTACTCTGCTATGCGAAAAAACTTAATCATTCCTTGCTGGAGGCAGCCATCTCTCTCTCTCTCTCTCTCCTCCCCCTTAATAAGGTGATCAATGGCAATGGAGAAGCCTTGTTAAAACAAAAAAGGTCACTTTTCTCTTGAAGCTGACTGGATTACTGGGCGCTAGTGATGACCATTTCAGGAAACAGAAATTCTTGAGACCACCTTATTTTTAACTATTGGGAAAAATTAACGCACACAGACGCACAAACCAGTGTATACACACACACACACACATATATATATATATATAAAATATATGTATATATACTTATATATACATATATTTATGTATATGTATCTATCTATAATAATAATTTCCAAGTTGATCTTGTCCTCCCCGGGGTGAAATTTTCTAGAAAGCTTTATTGCCACGAAAATAGCATTTTTTTTAAAGAAATAAATGTAAATGTAGCGAAAAATCATCATCGTATCCTTTTCCCTCGTCGTCGGGAGGAGATATCTATCTATCTATCTATCTATCTATCTATCTATCTATATGTATATATATACATATATATAGATATATAAATATATGTAGATATACATATATATATACATATATATATATATATATATATATATATATATATATATATATATATATATATATATATATATATATATATATATATATATATATATATATATATGCATACATGTATATAATATATATACATATATGAATATATATATATATATATATATATATATATATATATATATACATATATACTGTATATATTTATATATATATGTATGTGTATGTATATATATATATATATATATATATATATATATATATATATATATATATATATATATATATATATATATATATATAATATATATATATATATATATATATACATATATATATATAAATATATATAAATATATATATATATATATACATATATATATATAAATATAAATATATATATATATATATATATATATATATATATAAATATACATATATATATATATATATATATATATATATATATATATATATATATATATATATATATATATAAATATATATATATATATATATATATATATATATATATATATATATATATATATATATATATATATATATATATATATATATATATATATATATATATATATATATTTCTCCCGGCGACGAGAGAAAAGGATACGATGATGATTTTTCACTAAATTTTTAATTTCTTTCTTTTTTTAAATATTGATGTTTTCGTGGCAATAAAGCTTTCAAGAAAATTTCATACCTTCTGCTGCAAGAAAGAATCATTGTCGCCTGGCGCCGTAATATCTTCGTGTTTTTCCTGCAGTCGTTTTAGAATTCTTCAGCTCATGCGTATAGTGCCATCACTCAATAGGTGCACTGACACCAAGGACTACAGTGGCCATCTCAGGGATCCTCCAGGAAGACGTCTTGAAGCCTTCAGAGACAGCATGTGAGCAAAGAAGGCGAAGTTTATGGTTAAAATGAACTGGATGACGAAGCAGATCGACTAAAAGAGATTTTCAAGAGGGAAAAGTACATCACGAGAATGGCAGATAGCTTCAGTCTGTAATTGTTTACTGCTGAAAATATGGACTACTTCGCGGAGCAGTATGAAGTCGAGGTTCCCGCCTTCTGCGATTATTCGGCACCTCTACAGTCGTATTGTCACTCACGGACGCAAGCTCTTCATTCGAAATAAGGAAGGAAATAATCAAGAAGAGAGGAAGACAGTGGAACGGAGGAACTGAAGAATTTATACGAAATAAAAGGTAGAGAACTTGAGGTGTTTTCTAAGCTGATTGAGAGGGGATTTTGGATGCCCAAAATTACCTCTTGGAGCAGTTCTTCCTCGAAATAAGAAAGAGAAGGAACAAAAAGAGACGACATCGGCGTGGAGGTATACTGAAGAATGCTGACGAAGAATAAAGTAGATAACCTGAGGTGTTAGAAACTACTTCAAAGATTTTGGATTCACAGAATTACTTTTCGGAGAAGCAAGGAAGAATCGAAGGGATGATCAATATCGTCAGTAAGAGGGAATCTCATAAGTTTATAGAAGACGACTCCTTAAAGCAAAGAAGCTGTTTATGTGCCAGAAAAAGAACTCCAAGTAATGGTTATCGCGATGTTGAAATGATCTAAAACCTTCGAGATTTTCCTTGAAGACATTTTGGAATCCTTCAGTCCCCCGGCTCCTGGAAGGACGAGAGAAATGCCATTCGCGCATGCGCCGAGCTTCAAGAACAATCTCCGAGATGCTTCAAATCGTCTGGAAGCCTTCGGAGACAGAAAGTGTCAGTTTTGAAAAGTAGGGTAAGAGAAAGCAAAGAGTATTGGTGAGGGGAAGGGTCCGACCCAGAGGCCGCTTCCTTCCTCCAAGGAAGCAGCCTATGGGTCTGACCCTTCCCATGGAAAGGGCCCAAGCCCTTTAAGGATTGGCCCCAAAAGCCTACAAGGCTTGCCAGTCTTTTGAGGGTAGCCTTGAAGGGAAGGGTCCGACCCAGAGGCTGCTTCCTCGGAGGAAGGCAGGTATCCTGTCAGGCTGGGAAGCAGGCCTGGAGAGGGCCCAAGAACTTCAAGGATGAGGCCCAAAGTCCTCCTAGGCTGGCCAGTCTCTTGAGGGCAGCCTTGAAGGGAAGGGTCTGACCCAGAGGCTGCTTCCTCGGAGGAAGGCAGGTATCCTGCCAGGCTGGGGAAGCAGGCCTGGAGAGGGCCCAAGAACTTCAAGGATGAGGCCCAAAGTCCTCCAAGGATGGCCAGTCTCTTGAGGGCAGCCTTGAAGGGAAGGGTCCGACCCAGAGGCTGCTTCCTCGGAAGAAGGCAGGTATCCTGCCAGGCTGGGGAAGCAGGCCTGGAGAGGGCCCAAGAACTTCAAGGATGAGGCCCAAAGTCCTCCAAGGATGGCCAGTCTCTTAAGGGCAGCCTTGAAGGGAAGGGTCTGACCCAGAGGCTGCTTCCTCGGAGGAAGGCAGGTATCCTGCCAGGCTGGGGAAGCGGGCCTGGAGAGGGCCCAAGAACTTCAAGGATGAGACCCAAAGTCCTCCAAGGATGGCCAGTCTTTTGAGGGCAGCCTTGAAGGGAAGGGTCCGACCCAGAGGCTGCTTCCTCGGAGGAAGGCAGGTATCCTGCCAGGCTGGGGAAGCAGGCCTGGAGAGGGCCCAAGAACTTCAAGGATGAGGACCAAAGTCCTCCAAGGACTGCCAGTCTCTTAAGGGCAGCGCTGGGGAAGCGGGCCTGGAGAGGGCCCAAGAACTTCAAGGATGAGACCCAAAGTCCTCCAAGGATGGCCAGTCTCTTGAGGGCAGCCTTGAAGGGAAGGGTCCGACCCAGAGGCTGCTTCCTCGGAGGAAGGCAGGTATCCTGCCAGGCTGGGGAAGCAGGCCTGGAGAGGGTCCAAGAACTTCAAGGATGAGGCCCAAAGTCCTCCTAGGCTGGCCAGTCTCTTAAGGATAGCCTTGAAGGGAAGGGTCTGACCCAGAGGTTGCTTCCTCGGAGGAAGGCAGGTATCCTGCCAGGCTGGGGAAGCGGGCCTGGAGAGGGACCAAGAACTTCAAGGATGAGACCCAAAGTCCTCCAAGGCTGGCCAGTCTCTTGAGGACAGCCTTGAAGGGATGGGTGGGCAGCCTTGAAGGGATGGGTGGGCAGCCTTGAAGGGATGGGTCCGACCCAGAGGCTGCTTCCTCGGAGGAAGGCAGGTATCCTGCCAGGCTGGGGAAGCAGGCCTGGAGAGGGCCCAAGAACTTCAAGGATGAGGCCCAAAGTCCTCCAAGGATGGCCAGTCTCTTAAGGGCAGCCTTGAAGGGAAGGGTCTGACCCAGAGGCTGCTTCCTCGGAGGAAGGCAGGTATCCTGCCAGGCTGGGGAAGCAGGCCTGGAGAGGGCCCAAGAACTTCAAGGATGAGACCCAAAGTCCTCCAAGGCTGGCCAGTCTCTTGAGGGCAGCCTTGAAGGGAAGGGTCCGACCAGAGGCTGCTTCCTCGGAGGAAGGCAGGTATCCTGCCAGGCTGGGGAAGCAGGCCTGAGAGGGCCCAAGAACTTCAAGGATGAGGCCCAAAGGCCTCCAAGACTGGCCAGTCTCTTAATCCTATCTGGTGCAAGTTGGGTCTGGGCAGACCCACCCTACGGGATTTTTTTCATTTTTAGATAATTTTTATTTAATAATCGTTTTTAGTTGATTCTATGATTACCAAAATATGGGAAATTATTAATTATTTTAATTTTCATTAGCTTACGGGAGGAAGCAGTAATTATTACTTTAACCAATTTCCTATGTTAGAAGTGAAAATTGCGAATATTCCAAACAGGAACAAAATTCTTAGACGTGGCTATGATTACTTCATAACCTGAATAGGAAAATAGGAAAAACAATTCAGGAATAAAATTACTCTCGTAGAAAAGGAAGGAGAAATTATTCGAAGGAAAAACTCAGAAGACGAACTGGTGGTAAGCCACAAGGGGGCAATAGAAAGCTCGTGATTTAGAAGAGGCATTTACTTCTCACACTAATGAAAAGATTAATAACTAAGTAGGGAAATGAATAATGTGACAAGACTAAACGCAAAGATCCTTAATATAAGAGAGAGAGATGGTTACCACTCCTTTAAAGAACAGGAAAGTCACTCGCGAAAGAAAACGGCATTAATTCCAAACGGGAGACTCACTTAACTTTAAAGAAGAAGTTGCGGTAATTCCAAGCACACACGGGAAGTTTGCTAACTTAGAAACGAGCAGATTTCCTCGGGAATAAAGATTTCGCGAACTTAAAAGACTCGGTGTACCGTGTAAATCAAGCAGGAAAGGAAAGTTCACTTACGTAATGCAATTGTCTTAATGACAATTGCATTACGTAAGCAATCAGAAATTAACTAGCAGTCCAGGCAGGAATGGAAAAGTTAAGTATACCTTAGTTTAACCAGACCACTGAGCTGATAAACAGCTCTCCTAGGGCTGGCCCGAAGGATTAGATTTATTTTACGTGGCTAAGAACCAACTCGTTACCTAGCAGCGGGACCTACAGCTTATTGTGGAATCCGAACCACATTATGACGAGAAATTAATTTCTATCACCAGAAATAAATTCCTCTAATTCTTCATTGGCCGGTCGGAGAGTCGAACACTGGGCCAACAGCGTGCTAGCCGAGAGCTCTACCCACCCCTCCAATGAAGAACTGTCAAAGCTCGCTAACTTACAAGAAATGTTGAATTTTCCTACACGTGCTGTTCGCTTAGCTATATAACATTCTATTTTCAGAGCACAATTGTTGACAGTGAAGATGGCAGATTTTATGACGGAAACGTGAACGGAAACCTTGTTAAATTAGGAACAAAACAGCAAACTCTCCATGCAGAAACAGAAATATCACGCAGTTAGTAACTGAATGCTTATTGTACCGAGCAGTACAGTAAGGAAACATTCCTTTACCTTGACGAGGGCAAATATGATCTTCACAGTTTGGGCAAAACTGCTGACTCCTAAGCTCAACGTATTTGAGAAAAACTCGAACCTTTGTCAAGAAAGGAAGCGAAAACCTTCACACCTTGAAAGGAAAAATGATTTCTCCTCCAACCCAGAGCAAAATCCCCCAGACACAGAGGAAGGAAGAGACCACGCAGATCAAACAGACCGGGAGGCGCTGAAATGGAAATTCGGAAGTCCTTCAGAAAATGCGATTCTTTCAAAGGGTGGCTCCATGAATTTTGATGTCGCATGACTCCCGTCTCTGAAGTCGAGCAAAAGATGACAAATCAAGTTAATGAAATTTAACTTGATGACATATCAAGTTAAACTGAATATAGAATTTAGGCCAAAGGCCAAGCACTGGGACCTATGAGGTCATTTAGCTCTGACACGGGACCTTTGCGGTCATTCAGCGCTGACACGGAAATTGACGGTAAAAGGTTTGAAAGGTGTAACAGGTGGAAAACTTCGCAGTTGCACTATGAATCAATTATTAGGAGAGGGTGGAAAGTAAGATGGAAAAAAGACAATATAAAAGGTGGTACAGTAAAAGGAACGAAAAGGGTTGCAGCTAATGGCCGAAGGCACTCTGCAAAGAACCTTAATTAATGACTACAGTGCACCGCATGAGGTGGACTGACGGCACTACCCCACTACGGGGATATCAAGTTAAAGATATTTAACTCTGGGTGTTACCACTATTCTACTACTGCTTCTATTAACTGACTTTTTAGTTCCTACTAGAATTACTCTTACCACTGCTAATAGTAATTCCTACTACTAATAATAATAATGGTAATAATGACGACGACATCAACAGTATTATGCACAACAGTATCAACACGAATAAATTATGAACAGAAAGAAATGATAGTGATAAATATAACTGGTAAATCCGTGATGCCGGCTTCAAGACATATCGGTTTCAAAATTTAAAGAACGCGTTATACACAGACACGGATGTCACTTCTACCGTTCAAATCTTACTGAATATGAAAGGGCAACATATAGCTAATTTGAGGTTCATGCCCGATAATTCTTTGACGAAGGCAAATATTTAATGGTCAGCAATCGAGCAGAGTGAAGCTATTGTTGACGTAACGCTGTAATAACACGTTGATTTAGATGTTGGTTGTAAAAATGCCTCTCCGAGTTGCTACACAACAGTTGTCTTCTTCACCTTGGTCTAGGCTACAATTATGGGCATTCCCCAGGTGCTGGCGTAAAAATCAATTGCTATTTGTGTTTGCGAAATTAATTTTTAATTCACTGTTTTCCAGATGGCCAATGAACCAGTATCTGAGTTTGGCCCAAGTAATTCCAACAAATGCATGAAGCAGATGAACAGGTGTACAAACTGGTCCTTTTGATTTGACTCGTCACCTGTTTAAAGATTTAGATTTTATAATGCAGAATTAGCTAATCATTATTATTGTTGGACATTGGCTTAAGGAGATTATAGAATTTAAAAGGATAAAGTCATCAGGATTAAATATTTTATACACATTGTTGACGTCTTTTAAAATAACCAGTGAAGGACTATCTTCATAAGCTGCTTAGTCACTCACATAAAAAATTCTTTTAACAACCGGTACTACAGTCGAGTATAACATAGCTCTTTCATTTATATTTTCAAGTTTTTATTCTCAAGCTTTTAATATAACAGTCCAAATTTGAAGAGGCTTCAGACTACAGTACGTAAATGTGCCAAGTGGTCCCGTCTTCAATTTTCCGTCTTCAGTTGTATGTCGTACTTATGCCTCGTCCCCAAACCTGTCAAAAATCTGGTCCTCTACTCCTCTCTACTTGTCCTCCTCCATTTCTGCCAAGTACGGGAATTTTTGATCGCTTTTTGAGGGTTGGAGGGAAATGGGTCTTGTGAATACTGTTACCTCTTTTTTGAATTCTACTGCAAAATCTAAACATTTGTGAGCTCTCTCTCTCTCTCTCTCTCTCTCTCTCTCTCTCTCTCTCTCTCTCTCTCTCTCTCTCTCTCTCCTGAAAAAGATATACTCAGTAAAAGACTCCTTTTTTTAATCATTCAGGAAATATGACACGATCAAAATTATATGGGGTTAATAAAGAAGAAAATAAGCAGTTACGCGAACAAAAATTAGATCACTCAGCGCTTTGGTAATAAATGAAAGTCTCCTATATTTAATTCATTAGTTCAGTGCGCGATTGCAATAATAACTTCGGAAAACTTAGCGACCTCTAGCACCTATGGAATAAAACTACCGGACTGAGATAAGTTAAATTTTGCCTTAAGGAATGCTAATACTTAAGCTGGAAATGAAACAATAAAGGGGTATGATATACCACAGGTTCTGCATATCATACTAGCTTTAAATTTCTAATCTGTGCATCATTGAAACAATTTTAACAATAGAGTTGATAGAAGTCGATCCAGATTCACCCTTGTAAATTTAGGGGGTTTTATAAACTTATCAAAATAGTTTCCCCTTGACCTGCCACTTATTGACCACGCATTCAAGCGGATCTACCACTAATGACTGCAACCTTTTCTCCAGTACTCAAATATCGTTTTCAGTCAGAAATAAGAAAAATGTTCAGCAAACGTCAGATTTTCTGAATGAACAAAACGGTAGCTGGGGGACCTTCAGCATCCGCTCCTTTCTTCTGTGTTCTGCTTAATTGATGAGTACCTGCGCTGTTATTAGTGGTTGCTGTGTTGTCTCAGATACCTAATGTAGAAAATAATGACCTTTAACAATAATGATGACAGTGACTTATCAAATCTAATTATTGTACCTATTGGAGTTTATCAACATATCTGATTTTATAATAATCCAATAACACCGACTTGACTGTTTTCTTATACCAAACCATGATTATCTGTAAAATTATATTATTTTTCCTAATCTTTGTATAAAACAGACACTATAAATTGACATGGCATTCCTTAACTTAGTAAATCACGTTTTTAAACAACAGATATTCTTGCCTAAATTAAAACTAAAAAGCTAAATACATTAACTAAAGAGGAAAATATCCCCTCAACACCAAATTCTTTGGAAGCTTGAATTTCAAGCCAATGGTCCTTGTGGGCTTGTTCCATATGAATAGGGTTCATCTTCTGCATTATGATAATAATAATTGATAAAATAAAAAGCACTTACGTTATCACGCTCAAAAAAGTCTACGAACACTACATCGACCGCCGAAAAAAATAACCAAACATCTCTAAGGCGTAGGAGTGCCAAGAGTGGTCAGGGCGAGGAAGGGCGGAAGGCCATTATAAGGCGTGGTTTCTTTTAGTTGCGAACCCACTGGGAATATAGCCCATTAGGTCATTGCTAAGGAAAAAAAGAACCTTTAGGAACTCTTCTGCTCCATTAGAACTTCGGGGGAAATATGATAGTCACGCGTCTGGAGTGAAACCCTTCCCTTCCATTTCTCTCTCTTCACGCTGTAACGTACAAAATACAAAT
>NC_089741.1:45506857-45526857 GCF_040412425.1 Macrobrachium rosenbergii
AGGGCTCCAAATTGGTAAGTTGATCATCCACCCTCCAATCCTCAAACATACCAAAGTGCAGCCCTCTAACCTCAGTAGTTTTTATTTTATTTAAGGTTAAAGTTAGCCCTAACCGTGCTTCTGGCAAAGCTATAGGATAGGCCGCGGCTCATACAACATTATACCGATACCACTGAAAGACAGATTTATTTTCGGTAGCCTTGATTACTCTATTGCGCCGAAGAAACTTCAGCGCATTTTTTTACTTGTTTCTACTTGATTGCAAATCAACAAAACTTTTAAGTTTATATGAAATACCTTAATAATATTGATTTTCAACTCGTGAAAGTATTTCTATGCGCAGAAAAGGAAGCAAAGTCACCCTACTTTGTAACATTACCTTCTTACGCAGAAAATACATTTCTAGAATTTTTTTTCAATAATTGCTTTAGATTTGTGGTTATAAAATACTGCAAATGATATTTACCATCGAACTATAAAAACAAAAATTCATTTCTATTTTTTATTCGAAATATTTCCATCCAATGGAGACAGTCGAAATTAGGATCAATAGCTGTAAAAGGTTAATGTCAAAATGTAAATTCAATTGAGCAGTATGGCCACAAGTGCTACAAACACAAATAACGAAAAAGCGAGCTGTTTGATTGGATAAATTCAAACACTCGATATATCGCTTTCGGACAATTCAGCTGGCATGTAATCGAGAGTAACGCGAAATAAATACTCAAATTTTGCAAAATGTTTGATGTAGTTTAATTTCATTTCGGAATAAATAGAAGGTTATACGTACAATCTATAGGTTTTTAACAAGAGAGAAAGATAAAGCCTTCCGGTTGGTAGCCCAATGGTCTTATTCTTCCCAAGCAGATATTTTGCCAAGGTCTTCGATAAAAAAAAAAAAAAAAAAAGCATAATAAAGGCCACAGAAAATGGACCTATCTTTGGGTGGTCTCGGTATAATGCTGTATGAGCCGCGGCCCGTGAAACTCTCAGCTGGCCGTGGTGGCCTGTGTTGTTGCGTTGCCAGTAGCACGATCATGGCTAACTTTAACCTTAAATCAAATAAAAACTACTGAGGTTAGAGGGCTGCAATTTGGTATGTTTGATGACTGGAGGGTGGGTGATCAACATACCAATTTGCAGCCCTCTAGCCTCAGTAGTTTTTAAGATCTGAGGGCGGACAGAAAAAAGTGCGGTCCGGATAAAGTGCGGACGAACAGACAAAGCCGGCACAATATTTTCTTTCACATAAAACTAAAAATAAATCTCGGGAACGTAGCGACGGGATTCAATGAACGTAACAATTTACTGACCGACCGCCTCCTGATAACCAACTTTTGGTGGGTACTTTTACTATCGAAACCATCTCACCCATTCATTATAAGATTAACATAATCTTCTTACTACTGTACACTAAGCCCATTTGGTGTACATCATATATTTAATAAAGAAAATTTAATAGTGCGTCCATACCGTCAAAAACGTAGGTAATATAAGAGAGGGTCGAGACGGCGTGTCCCGACCCCAAGAGAATCGCTTCTCATCGATCGAACCAACGATCATTATTTTCCAGCACCTACATTGTAAGGTGTTACACACAGGGAAAATACATGGATATACATTGAGTTTTTTTACGCAGAGATTTTTTTCTTGACTGCAGAATCTGACAGAAGTTACGGTTACGCCATCTTTAAACATGTGGGGTTTTTTATCGCTGCTGATAAACTGATGCGCTAATATTAGCAGACGTAGCATTCACTGTCTAAGGGTGTTCTTTATCTGGATACTTAAGCTGCTTTCCGACAAGTAGATTTCAAGATGAACCGGAACGGTGGTTATTTTATCACTAAGAAAGGCAAACAGTTAATGAAAGTTCCTTACTATACATCATAAATATAAATATAAGTAAAATGCTAAAAAAAAAAGGGGGATTTCATACGACACGACTCTTCAGCTTTAAAGATTTAGTATGCAACTTGAAAGACCTAAAAGAGAGTGTACAACCGCATGAATTTCAATAGATCCTTGTATCTATCACCTCCCGTAACTTCAACGTAACGTCTCAATCCCTCTGGGTCAGTGTCTATTGGGGAACAGAAGCCTAGCGTACCTCTTGAGTGCAAATGTAGTAAAATCTTCGAAACGAGAACGAACACTGACCTCGCAATGAAAATGCTTTATCCAAACAGCTTGTAACTACTGCAGCTGTCCAGGGAGAGCTTTGAAATGATCTGATCACAAGTTTTGAAGTTATGTAATTGCTTTGTGATTAAGTTTGATGCTTGTGTGGCAATCCTTTCCCTCGCCAAAGATACCTGGAATGGTTTGACAAAGGTGTCTTTGTCGCAAAACTGATATCTTTCCCACAGTGTAATCAATTTATACGTTATAGTGATCCACATTTCAAAGTAATTTTCCAAATCACCCAGCAATATTATGAAGAATTCTCCTTCAGATTTTATACTGAAGGATTCATGGACATAAATATTTTAATTCTCATGGAAAATTTAAGATTTTATTCCCAAGTTTGATATTCGTGTGCATTTATGGGCGCCAAACCCAAGCTCATAAACACATACATATCTATATAACTGTGAGAGAGATGTGTGAGGGAGGGTTTTAGCATTAAAATATTGCTGTATAAAGAAAAAAGCAGTTAGATAACAATTACACTATAATGCACCGGTAAGTGTGACAAACTAATTACACAAATCATACTGAAATGAACTGAATATAGAATTTAGGCCAAAGGCGAAGCACTGGGACCAATGAGGTGATTCAGCGCTGAAACGGAAATTGACAATAAAAGGTTTGAAAGGCGTAAAGGAGGAAAATTTCGCAGTTGCACTATGAATCAATTGTTAGGAGAGGGTGGAAAGTAAGATGAAGAAAGAGAATATGAAGAGAGGTACGGTAAAAGGAACGAAAGGGGTTGCAGCTAGGGGCCGAAGGCACGCTGGAAGGAACCTTAAGCAATGCCTACATTGCACCGCACGAGGTGCACTGACGGCACTATCCCCCTACGGGGCATAAATCATACTGAAATGAATGAACGGGAAACGTCATTCTTCTTCCTCATGACTAATAATTAATTACCCTTCCTAATAATCAATATTTAAACATAATATCTTCATCGCCATTTACACAGATAAATTCGGAGATGCCTTTGAATATCTATCAGCTGAATAAAATTGTGACAATTACCTACACGAATGAACTTTGTTTCTCCCGATAGATAATAAGTTTTACGAGATCTAAGTGGTTTGCCTTTAGTTGTAAGTACAAAGAAAACAGAACTTTTATTGATTTATTATTTATTACGAGCAGTTAATATTGCTAATGCACTTATATATATATATATATATATATATATATATATATATATATATATATATATATATATATATATATATATAAAGAGATGTATCGGATATCCGTATCCGCACTGACAATTTCTTAACATCTGCATCCCATCCGCAGTTTGAGAACGCGGATATACGTAAATCACCCCCTACTTCGGTGTTCATTGTTCATACTCATACATTATAGCTTAAAGTAGAACTTTTTTTTTTTTTTTTTTGCTAAATTTGGCTTTTTCGTTTTATTATACAGAATGCATGATACACAATTACACATTTCATACTGTATAAGTATCTCTGTTATACCATATCTATTTTATAGCATATTTATTTTAAAGCATATTTGTTTTAGTAATTTCAAGTCATTTACAGCAATTGTAATCATGAAGGCAAGGTATTGCGTTTTTAGAAAACACCTCTCTCTCTGACCGCCAGTTCTTGCTCCCGTGTGCTAGCGTATCAAACGACATAGCATAACACCAAGGCCACCTACAGTTCACTTACTGCTTTCACTGTTTGAGTCACTTTGAGTCCTTAACAATTAAATATATCTAAATTATTTGTATTTACAAAATATCCGCATCTGCATCCGCGAGGATATGGTCATCAAATATCAGCATCCGCATCCGCATCCACAAATTTAAAAGACTGATATCCGCATCCGCAAAATAAAAAAAATATCCGCATCCGCAAATCCCATTTTCAGACATCCGATACATCTCTAAACAACATTTTTTTTCGACAACACAAACCACGTAAAACCCTTAATAAGATTATGTATATATACATATATAAATATATGTATATATACACACATATATATATATATATATATATATATATATATATATATATATTTGTATACATAAACATACATATATATATATATATATATATATATATATATATATATATATATATATATATATATATATATATATATATATATATATTTTGTATATACATAAACACACACACACACACACACATTGATATATATAGTTATATATTTATATATGTATATATACATAATCTTATTATGGTTTTATGTGGTTTGTGTTGTCGAAAAACATGAATGAACACACACTCTCTCTCTCTCTCTCTCTCTCTCTCTCTCTCTCTCTCTCTCTCTCTCTTCCTTTCCCCAAGCAAAACTCTTTCACTCACGGAAATACTGAGGTTCCGGAAAGTACGTTATAAATTAGGTCCTTCGCTGGCATGGCAGACAGTGATTTATTTCACTTCACTGCTCGTACAATAGAGCCTCGATCTATTTTATTCTCAAGACCTGCGGCCTTAACAGTAGTCTTATTTTATTCATTTATTTTTTTACTGGGAAATGAATGACTAACGTCCTTTAGTACTGAGTGGAATATTTATTAAGGCCCAAAACCCACATGATTTTGATGCAGTATGTACAAAAATAACTTTATACATCTTTTGATTACTGTGAGTGGCTTAAATACTCTGTGATGAGATATGCCATAAAAAGGAACTCGGAGAAAAATTAACTGTCTAATTTTCGCTTATTAATACACTGTAATTTCTTGTTTTGTTTTATTCTTCGACATTATGATACGTTTTTCAGCACGATGGAAAACTTCGATCACTGAAAATTCATAAAGACCAATAAACCAGTACTACTCGTGAATACTGGTCAATTTTGCAAAGTAGGCAAAATTACAATTTCATTCTGTAAATTCCCAATTTACACAATTCTTCGCTGAAACCTTCTTCATAACGGTGCAAATGTCAGTTGGTTAACTCTTGTACATACGCAGTAAAATACAAAACTAAATGAAAAGGTTTTAAATTGGTGTCTGAGTTTTTTCACTGAAAAGAAAGCTCTCAGAAAACGCGGGTGCGAAATTTTTATCACAAGATTTAAAATAGAATTGAAAAATCTGTTTAATCTGACTCGTAGAAAATATTACAAAACCGTAAAATTTTTATTTCAAAATAAAGTTTTCATTGAAAAACGTAGTTAGTTTTTGTACTAGAAAAACCTCGGAAAATAGTGGCAAAAGACTCGGAAAATATTATTTCATTTTGCAGCATTTTGCTATCCCTATATTTCCTCTACGGAAAAAAATGAGAGCATACAATGAAAACCCACGAAATGAATTGTAAAACGAAGAAAAAAAAAACCATCCCCCATAAGGAATGTAAAACGAGTCTTCCTGAAGAAAAGCACCATTATCTTCCCCACGGGCTTGTGAAGAAAAGCACCATTATCTTCCCCACGGGTTTGTGAAGAAAAGCACCATTATCTTCCCCACGGGCTTGTGCATTCCTGGTCTCTCGGTCTCCCTAATACTGTGTTTGGACAGCGCAAATAAATCTGCAAATAAATTTCTCCCCGCAGGGATATCGCAAATGGTATAAAAGGAAAATGCAGCGCGGGGGTAAATGGATATCGTAAATAGGTTTCCTATTTTTCTGTTTCTTTGAACTTCTTTTTCTTCTTTCTTCTTTTTTCTAACGTGCCTTTTTCCCATTTTTTGTATGGGGTAAGCACGATGCCTTCTTTGAAGAACTTTGACTCGGTTTTGAACTTCACAGAGTAAGAAATCGATTGAGCCTGTAGATGGCGTTGCTTCATCAACGCGATATAATAATTTTGATCTTATATATTTTCCTTGATGTTGCATCTTCTCTCTGGCTCAGTTTGATAGAACGTCTGCTTTTGGCTTTCATACTTCGGAATTATGAATAAAATGCGTTTTACTTCCCCAGAGATTTTAACGGAAATGACTAAAAACTGATAATGAACTGTTCGATATTTAAAAACTTCATTCCTTTCGTATGGAAATGATTTCGTTAATTAGACGAAAGTCAAAAACACATAAGAATGAAACATGTTTTAGAAGGAATAGTGGCATGCTGTAAAACATCAGTAAAAATACAAGCCTGATATGGTCGATTTTATTTTCTCTTTTTCGGTACAGTGGGAAAGAGAAAGTGAACGTTAAGTGAAAATGGGGAGGACCCCGATAGGGATGGACCTAACCTAATAAAATTACACAACTTTTTTAACCTCATAAATCATGGTAATTTGGTGTTCAGTATAATAACTTTATTGTCTATCTGGCCAAAAATGACGGCAAAAGTTGAGTGATTTAGCAACAGCATCGAATATTCTGTAATATATCAAGTACATTATTTGGATAAGTATATTCTTGTTTAGGACAGAGAGAGAGAGAGAGAATTTTACCTGAAGAATGGCTTCACCGTAACCATTTCCACTTTTATGTCATTATAATATTACGATCCCCGTGAGCCACAATGGCTGTGCTCTGGCCAAATTAAAAAAAAAAATGCATCATTCCTATTTTTGAAAATAATTCTGATTGGATATGAAGATCACCAGGTGTAATGATATTTTCATGGAAAACAAAAAATATTAATTACTGTTTGTCCGTATAATGCAGCCTTTCATGTGACATGTCCACAGGCAGTAGTGTTATGATAAAGGGTATTTTGATCCTAATTGCCTGAAATTATCATTTTGATCATTTTGTTCACAACAGGATATGGGCAATGTGAAATTTAATGTCTGTGATGAATTTATTTACTTTAAGGTATCATTAACGAGTTAGCTGTGATACATTTCTCGTAAGATTTTAAAATAAAGTTTGCTTGGCAACAGATCAGTGTCTAATGTAACTCATTATAATTTATGCAAGTCATTCAAAACTAATAACTGCATACTAGGTCACGAAAGAATGCAAGTCAGAATCCATCTCTTAAGCAATCTTACAGACTAAAAATTAAAGGTTTCTTGTTCAAACAACACATTCATTTGCTTTATAAAAGATCATGAATTTTTTTTTCACGTCCGTATGCAATTATTGAGAACGGAAGAGCATCACTATGAGAGAGAGAGAGAGAGAGAGAGAGAGAGAGAGAGAGAGAGAGAGAGAGAGAGAGAGAGAGAGAGACCTATTT
The DNA here is from genome assembly GCF_040412425.1 of Macrobrachium rosenbergii. Lineage (NCBI taxonomy): Eukaryota > Metazoa > Arthropoda > Malacostraca > Decapoda > Palaemonidae > Macrobrachium > Macrobrachium rosenbergii. The sequence continues at coordinate 45,514,165 of NC_089741.1, forward strand.
ATTATTCTTAGGAGTCACTAAATCTTAGCCCTTTGAAAGGACACATACAATATGTATGATTCCAACGAAGAATATTCCATACGTAAAAGTGTTCTCATATACAAATTCAACTGCTGTACAAATAAATGTATAATTTTCTGAATACACTAGAAAACAAAGAGGAAAGTTCTTGCGAATTCAAACAGCAGGAAATATACAAGAACACTCGTGAATTTACAATGACAGAATATCTATTATCCTATGCAAATCCAGAGCCGTTTAAAAAGGAACTGAATATGCAGCGGAATATGCATTTGAAAAAAACGTACGGAGAAAGCGAGACGGAAAAAACAAGTTTTATATACGGCTTTATTTCTCCGAGCAATGGAAATTTGAACGCCTAAGATAAGAGCCTTTGTTCAGCAATGTATATATATATATATATATATATATATATATATATATATATATATATATATATATATATATATATATATATATATATATATATATATATATATATTATATATGAATATATATATATATATATATATATATATATATATATATATATATATATATATATATATATATATATATATATATATATATATATATATTATGTATATATAATATATATATATACACAAATATATATATTATATATATAATATATTACATATATATATATAATATATATACATATATATATATATATATATATATATATATATATATATATATATATATATATATATATATATATAAAGACAAAATCACGAAGGAAAAGAAATAGTGGATTGCTGAGAGGCCTTTCAACTGTCGTCCTTTACTTAGCAGAACTGTAAGTAAAGGACGACAGTCGAAAGGCCTCGCAGCACTCCATTGTTTCTTTTCCTTCATGGATTTTGTCTTTATTTATATATTCATCATGTTCCATATTTTTGTGATTCAGTTATACATACATACATACATACATACATACATACATATATATATATATATATATATATATATATATATATATATATATATATATATATATATATATATATATATATGTTACGTTAACCGAATTAACATGTTTTGCTTGTGTTATCTTCTTTATTTCCGTTTCCATCCTATTTCGCATCTTACCATTTTGTCTTCGGCCCATTCATTAAAGAAAGCATTACTCAACTATCAGTTACTTTTTTTGACAGCTAACACAAGCGATCACAAGATTAATTGCTGTAGTGTACAATCAATCTCACTGATCATACAATACAATTAAAATATAAGTGGACGGGTGTCATTTTAATATGCAGTGATCAATCACTTTAATTTTTCTGTCAAACATGCCTCGCTCTACAGTTAATCACTAGGAAAGCTTGAAAGTTGCCCCAAAGTGTGTACCGTAATTATTGATGGTAATTTTTTTTTACCTTTGCCCAATAGCAATTTGTACAACCAATGAGGAAAAAATTATGACAATCGCTTTGATATTTCAAGGGGTGATTAAGCCAACGGTGCTTGAAGAGAATTTCTTTGTTTATGATGAAAGACTCAGTTTAACATTGATGAATATGAGGATAATAAAAGTCGCCGAACAACGGACAGTAACATCAGATCGCTTTTCATAAACGGCTGCCAAATAAGTCCAGAAATATATGATTTAAGGCGCGTCCATTAACCCGGAGAAACAAAAAAAAAAAAAAAAAAAAACAAGTAAAAAAGGCGCCGAAGTTTCTTCGGCGTTATCGATTTTCTATACAGCCGCTACAGCGTATAATCAGGGCCACCAAAAATAGATCTGTCTTTCGGTGGTCGTGGTATAATGCTGTATGAGCCGCGGGATATGAAACTTTAACCACAACCCGGTGTCGGCCTATACTACATCGTAGCCAGAAGCACGATTAGGGGTAACTTTAACCTTAAATAAAATAAAAACCACCGAGGCTAGAGGGCTGCAATCTGGTATGTTTGATGATTGAAGGGTGGAGGATCAACATGCCAATTTGCAGCCATCTAGCCTCAGTAGTTTTTAAGATCTAAGGGCGGACAGAAAAAGTGCGGACGGACGGACAAACAGCCATCTCAACAGTTTTCCTTTCAGAAAACTATAATCATTATAGTTTCTGGCAAGAGTCGCCAACAAAGGAATGGAGTGGCAAACAAATTCGACTAGTTTTAAGCAATGACGTCTCTCATGATACGTCGTTTGTGAATGTTTATGCAAAGGTTGGTTATTTCAGAGGTTAGAGGTAAGAGGGAGATTTCGAGTGTCAGCTTAACCAGTTTCTATTGAGCCTGTTTGTCTATGTATTAATATTTCATATCTTCCATGATTAGCCTCAAGTTTCCGTTATACCCAGAAATCTAGACTTAGCTTATTTCTTCACGCGTAAATAAAATGTCTTATGGGAATACAATTGTTATGATTCTGACGAAGAGTATAGTAGAGCATGTTCGTAATATTTACTATTCATTCTTCCTGCTTTGTGGCATAACTATGGATACTCTTCCTCTCCTTAAACAGAGATATGCGCGCGCACATTAAGTATATTTTGAGGTGAATTTTAACTAAGACTCTTCTTTCAGTAGTCAGTAAAACTGGCAAAGTCAAATATAGCCTCTCTTGTTCTTCTGAAGTCAAATACCTAATATCTAAAAACGCTCGTTATAAACATCACAAACCAAGCTTCCAATGACGACAGATAACTATTTACATTTATTATCTTTAATTTCTATTCGTAAATAAAAATGAAAAATCCAATATAACAAACATCACTAAACGATGACGGTTATAAAATCCTTCCCCCTCAATTCGAATTTCGAAACATCACACATCAAAACTAGTTGAATTCTAACTTGCCCTCAGTTTCACATGCAGAGGAAACGGACTGCTATTTTATTTAGCTGCAAACGAAGTGTCATTTTTGACAGGAGCATCCGCCGGTGGAAAAATATAGGGGATATAAATATAAATATATTTATTTTGGCGATCAATTTGGCTACGAAAGCTGCGTCCGACCTTTAATTAAAATTCAGTCGAGGTCGGTACGTATATATATCTGTTACCGAGGGCTTCAAATGTCAGTTACGATGGGTAAGGTAAATGATAATATATTTTTCGTACGTTCTATTACTTTTTTCCAGTATATACATCGTAAGGAATAATTTCTAATAAAGTTATTCAAATTAATAATATCAAATCTCTTCAAGAAAATGCTTTAACGGAGTGGCAATATTATAAAAAAAAAAAACTGGCATTAAATGTTACTCAGTTCTTCAGATTACAACATTTTCACTACTACTTTTGCTAATACTAATACTACTACTATCAATTCAACGTACAAATATGACTGTTGCCAAGGCTACCAATTCTGATTAATAATAATAATAATAATAATAATAATAATAATAATAATAATAATAATAATAATAATAAAAACAACAACAACGACCCAACCGAAATAAGCAGCGACAGTGATGATGATAATGATATGGAGATAAAAGATAAATATTATACCTAAGAGAGTAAAGAGAGAGAGAGAGAGAGAGAGAGAGAGAGAGAGAGAGCAACTGTAATATCTTTCAAAAATCAAATATTTATCATAGCCTCGCAATTTTTTTTAAATGACTTACATAACCAAGAAGGCCATTAACGAACATGTTAAAGAATGATAGCCAGCAATGAATGACGCTAAATGCAGTCATTTACTTTCACAGAAATTCTCTTTATCATCAGTCCATACAGCCAGTAATTTTTTTGACAAGTTATTATACACGTATTACCAGACATCAATTCATTTCTCTTCATTACAGGTGAATTAATAGTTTGCTTGCAGTGACAATATAAAACAAGTTGAAAATTCGCCGAAGTTTCTTCGGCGCAATCGAGTTTATTGTACAGCCGTTACAGCGTATAACCAAGGCCACCGAAAACAGATCTATCTTTCATTAGTCTCAGTATAATGCTATGAGCCGCGGCCCATGAAACTTTAACCACGGCCCGGTGGTGACCTATTCTATATCGTTGCTAGAAGCATGATTACGGCTAACTTTAACCTTAAATAAAAATAAAAACTACTGAGGCTAGAAGGCTGCAATTTGCTATGTTTGACGATTGAAGGGTGGATGATCAGCATACCAATTTGCAGCCCTCTAGCCTCAGTAGTTTTTAAGATCTGAGGGCGGACAGAAAAAGTGAGCGCAGAAAAAAGTGCGGACGGACAGATAAAGCCGGCACAACAGTTTTCTTTGCGGACAACTAAAAATCTATCGCAAAATTAATCTAAAAGGTGATCACAAGTAATCTAATTCTTTACATATTTTACTTTGTATTTTTTCTTCATCTTTGGTACAAACGCAAAGAAATGGGATTCTTTTTCATACGAAATTACCATTTTTTAAAACTTACACCTGTGCATCCCGTGCAATAAAGATATATTAACTTTTCCGGTTACCCTACAGACGATTTGATTTTTAAATTCTGGAACACTGGAGATAATTTTATCAACAAACAAACGCTATAGACGACAGTGAAAGGGTGGTTTCATAATGAGATGTACCCACATGAATATACGAAACAGACTCTCGGGTTAGCAATTATGTTTGATATGTTAATATTCCGGTTAATGTGCGCGTGAATATTCAAACGTAAACATGAATTATGAAGGCAACTAACCGGAACCATCATTCATAAAATATCTATCGTGTGGTACGCCTCCAGCCAATTACAAGATGAAATAGATTATACATGAAATCTTTTCCAAAATATAGAAATCTCTCACACACACACATATATATATATATATATATACAATATATATATATATATATATATATATATATATTTATATATATATGTACATATATATATATATACATATATATATATCAATATATATAAGCATATATATATACATATACATATACACACATTTATATATATCGATATATCGAATAAACTCTGATAGGATGTTCAAAAGCCCCGCAGAATGAAATTTTAATCACTGCCCTCTACCTAAATAACCTTCCCCTGACAGCCACCTTGCACTTCTTTCCGGAGCCAACAGGGTTTCGCCAATTTATAACTTTAATCTCATTTTATAGTGTCATGATCTAAAAAGAAAAAAAAATTGCCACAGTAGGTAATGCAGCCTTTTTTGCAACACAATACCCATTCATTGTAGTCTTGTGCCTATATCACACGTTGCAATACTTCAACACAAGATTCGATTCTTTTTCTGCCCTTCCAGGAGATTAAGTCGCCGTTGGAATTGTACTTTGGTTTTTGCAACGATCAGTGTTCAGAGTTCACGTTATTCCACAGTTTTCGTATTTTAATAACTGCCAGTTTCAATACAATATAAGGATCTATCTCTGCTGCATGGAATGTATATGTATATGTATATGTATGTATATGTATATGTATATGTAGCATATATATATATATATATATATATATATATATTATATATATACACATATATACTAAGTATATATTTATATATATATTATATATATGCGTGTGTGTGTGTGTAGGTATGTATGTAAGCATGTATGTTTGCATGCAAGAGTACATATATGGAAAATCCAATACGGCCGCCCTTCTGCAACAGCAGAAAGGAAGGGAGAGGTCACCTACGAAGACACACAAACAAGTATGGCATTTCTTAAAACTCTTTCGATCAGCCATTCAAGCGCAAGTTGGCCAATAAAGGGGCTGCAATTTTCTCTGCAGAGCGAGAGTTCCTTTATATTTCACTTTTATTGCGCAATAAAACTTGGGACAATAAAAGCAAATTCTTTTGGTATGGAGGTCAATGGTAGGAGAGGAAAAATGCGCCATCGGAAGGGGGAAGGGGGAGAGAAGTCTTGAGGTTGGCACTCTAAATGATCCTGCCGTATTTTGACACTGTTTTTCACAGGAGATTTGGAGGGGGGTTACGTTGATGATTTCAGTGACCTTAGCACTGAAACAATCCCTTGTTTTTTATTAGTCTTATATTTCTGCTTTTGACAATACTGTTCTAATAACTGTAATTTATTTAGCTGATTAATAATAATAATAATAATAATAATAATAATAATAATAATAATAATAATAATAATAATAATAATAATAATAATAATAATAATAGCAGCTACCTTCTTCAGGGAACCTTTCCTTCCATTTTCAAGCCGACGATGCGGATCTCGACTTCAGGATGATTCTGTTTGTTAAAATCTTTTCCTTATCCTGTTTATTAATCTTGTAAACTTTCTGGCGTATCTCTCATTCCATGTGGAAATAAAATAAAGAACAATTAAGTCATTTCTGATCGTCGCTAAACAAAAAATGTTAGCCAAAGGTTCTTACAGCAATCTTCAACATTTTCACCTTCATAAAGCTCTTTGGAGAGAGAGAGAGAGAGAGAGAGAGAGAGAGAGAGGAAAATATATATATATATATATATATATATATATATATATTAATCAATTCATTGATGTTTCTGGTGTTACAGTTACTAAATCACTAAGAGAGAGTGGGGAGAGAGAAAGAGAGAGAGAGGGGTGGAGGGTGGAAAGTAGTGACTGATGACAGAAAGCTAGCTGCATGCACTCTAAAATGACAGCATAGACTTCAGTTGGCGAAAGAACCATTCCTTACCAATATCTGATTCTTTACACATGTCACATACCTTCGGTGCTATATTCCGTCGTTATGAAAACCAAGGTCAATCCTCTTCTCTGTTTTTAATAATGCATTTTGCGTCATAAAGGCAGGAAGGAAATCCACTGCAAACTGACTACGGCATCGAATAGCCAAGCACATAAGAGTATTATGTTCGGGCAGCTATGAATTAAACGGAGTCACGCTTCCATCTCTAAATATACTGCATAATGTTTTCGGGTTTCCAAATGTTTTCATTTCTGGCTGTGATGCGGATCTGCAGAGGAGAATAAATAGTTTGTCATTCGGGCTGGTTACTGAACCGTAATTATATGTTCTATATGTTCTAATCGGGTGTGAGCTCTTCCAAAGGCAAGTCGGTAGAGTTGCGGCCTTCCACTCGTTAGGCCCGAGTTCGACTCCCCGGCCGGGTAATGAAGATTTAGAGGAATTTATTCTGGTGATAAAAATTCATTCTCGCTATAATGTAGTTCAGATTCCACAATAAGCTGTAGGTCCCGTTGCTAAATAACCAACAGGTTCTTAGCCACGTTGAAACAAGTCTAATCCTTCGGGCCCAGCCCTAGGAGAGCTGTTAATCAGCTCAGTGGTCTAAATAAAACTAAGATATATTTTTTAATCGGGTGTGGTATCTATATCGAAAACTGAGAGAGAGAGAGAGAGAGAGAGAGAGAGAGAGAGAGAGAGAGAGAGAGAGAGAGAGAGAGAGAGTTTAAAACTATGTACATTTTAAAAAATACTATTATGAATATACATTGTTTTGACACACATCATCAGTAACATAATACAGTATATCCATTATCGTTAATGCACAAAGAACTTAATGCACCACCAGGAAAATCTCCCCCAATTATTCCATACTTTATTTTGTTTTCATTTACATAACCTTGAAAATCTAATTTCGCCCGAGCACATTTGAATAACAAATGAAGATCGTAAATGCATTCATTTGCGATTCAATCATGTTTCCATTTCCATATACAGACACACACACATATATATAGTATATATATATATATATATATATATATATATATATATAAAATATAATATATAATATATAGTATATGTGTGTATGGTTATATTTAAAATATTTCTGGTTCTCCTCATCACAGTTTTAATCTCTCAAAAGTAAAATCCTATAAAGTACAGCACAAGCTCACTGTCAAGCTCACTGTCAACATCCCTATGGTTGCAATATAAAGTATAAGACTCCATCTGTTTAAAAATGAGAGAATATAATCTCCAATCTCCTGCGCAGAGGAAAGGATTATAAAAACAACCCCTGAAGGAAACTGAGTGAAAGATGCTCGACGAGATCTAAAAATTAAAAAAAATGTAAATAACTTGTGGATTAAATCAGTGTACTGAGAATCGGTTTAAATTGCTATTTTCCTGCATATTTCTAATCCTAATAATATAAATTTATATAAATATTCACGAATACAATAGACGACAGCTAAATAAAATCGGATTTTCTGTGTTGGAAGAATTTCCCCTCAAATAATCTCCTTTTATTTCTTTTTGAAGTGAAGAAAAATGAGAAACAAATAGAAGGTGTTTTAGTAAAAGAACAGTATTTCATTCTCTGGTTTTTCTAATTAGCGCTCATTAACTCAAATACTCACAACTCAAACATTTCCAGGAGACGAAATGAAGAAACACATTAAAAATTCGTATAAACAAAAACAAAAAAAGGGAAAACACCCTGACCCATTTCGTAATGAGCTGCCGAGCCTGTAATAATAATCAACGAAGGAGAGACATTTTTTTTTTTTTTAAGGTTCGTATTAATTTGTTCCCAGAAATTGTTTCTCGAAATGTCCGTCTTCATTTTTTCCGCATTTCCCAACGCATCCGCTAAGAGGATAAACAATTAATTTTTTTTCTCGCTTCTCTTTGGATTTTGCCTTATGAAATCTCTTTTCCTTTGGGCATTTTGCCCCAAGCGCGTTCGTAAAATTTAGAACTCATTTCGACAAATATTTTGCTTTTCATTAATTTTAAACAATATATCTGAAAGTGTTTTCGAATTTCGACAAATATTTTACTTTTCATTCTTTTCAAATAATATATCTGAAAGTGTTTTTCGAATTTACTAAAATTTTAAATAGTATTACAATTCATAAATTCCTGATAATGCACAAACCCGCTCGCGTGTGTGAAGCCTTTTTAAGAATGCTTATATTTTGTACATTATTAAACATGTATTTAATTTATTTTGCACTTATCATTTTAATGTAAAACCCAAATAGGTACACACCCAAGTAAACCCGAGAGAGAGAGAGAGAGAAGTAAGAGAGAGAGAGAGAGAGAGAGAGAGAGAGAGAGAGAGAGAGAGAGAGATGCAAACAATTACTGAAAATTAGGTAAAAGCACCAGAGGAATTTAATGAGGTGACTGAAAAGACGAAAATAAAATAAGGTTTCTCAATTATCAAAAGGCGTTAACATCAACTTCCTATACCGAATGTGGAAATTATGAAAGAACTAAACAATATGAGAAAAGTAGCAAAAAGCAGTAAATTAATAGGCTGATTGATAATCACGCAGAAAAGGTATCAGAATGCTGAGCTTCGGGGGATTCGGTTGTCAGATTAATTTTGATTAATGAAAATGAGTAATTATTAGTAAATGATTAATTGTTTTTCCTAGAGAACCAGTAGCATGTCAAGCAACTCTCGAAAATGACGGCCAAAATAGCACCTGAATTAAATGGATCTATGAGATAGCAGAAGACCTGAAATATATCTCGGCTGAAGGTATGAACACGACTGTCCTGTGAACATTATTACAAGTAAAATTAGTAAGCTGGACGTAGAAACAACCAGAATAATTTTTTTTTAAATTCTTCGTAACCTTCACAACTTAGGCCTACAGAACATCCTATCTCATCTGCATCATCTTCGTCGTATAACATATAATAAACCTTCTGATAATCGACAACTCATCAGAACAGAGTATTGACGCCATGTCATAAAGGTTTGTCAAATGTTTCTTCTTTCTGCCCAGTATAAAAAATAAAAATAAAAAACCTCCTTATTTCATTTTTTTTTAGGACAAGGTCGCTACATCTTTGCATTCTTCTGCTGTTTCTACAGGAAGAACCCCGTAGGAGAGTAGCGCCGTCAGTGCACCTCATGCGGTGCACTGCAGGCATTACTTAAGGTTCTTTGCAGCGTGCCTTCGGTCCCTAGCTTCAATCCCTTTTGTTCCTTTTACTGTATGTCCTTTCATATTCTCTTTCTTCATCTTACTCTCCACCCTCTCCTAACAATTGATTCATAGTGCAACTGCGAGGTTTTCCTCCTGTTACACCTTTCGAACCTTTTACTGTCAGTTTCCATTTCAGCGCTGAATGACCTCATAGGTCCGAGAGCTTGGCCTAAATTCTATATCCAATTCAATTTAATTCTATAGGCAGAAACGTCCATAAACTCCCACAAAATATTTCTTCGTCCTTTTAAGGGGATGGCTGCTGACGCTTTAGACAAAGGGGCCCTGACCCTATTTAAGATTTAAGGATCACGATCTATCCTTCCATAACAAATGAGTTATTTTCATATTATCCTCTGCAATTCTATTTATCAGATGAATAGGCGCATTGCAACTTTCTCTCGTGGTGTCCATTTGCATCACACGAAAACAAATATTAACTGTATTAAAACAAACTTAGTTTTGCAGCATTTTCCAAAAAGTTAAAAATTAATAATAATCCAAAAAATGATTTGTATACACTAACTGCTCTGGGCTGGGGCATTTTATTTTCAGCCATTTCACAGCAGAATTTACTCAGACAGCCTGCCACTAGCCAGCATACACTATATTTTCCGCCGGCCCAAGTTCGTATGAAAATGCCCACACGCAAACTGAGAGCAAAGGAAAGAGAAGAGAGAGAGAGAGAGAGAGAGAGAGAGAGAGATTACTGGTCAGGTTCAAATATAACTCGTAATGGTAAATGCTCTAGCGTCAGAAAATAAGATTCCCACCTAAGGGGGCCCTACCCCGCAAAACAAACTTTGCCGCAGCAAAAAATTATTATTATAAAATAAAAGTGATTAATTTATTAATATAGTTTTCTTTAGAAGGTGTTATAACCCAGAGCAATAAATTTTAATAAATTGAAAGGAAACAAGAACTTCCATTCTGTGATACCTTCCGCTGCCTTTTGATAATGTTTAATGCTTGATCCATACAAATGTTTTAATAACAATAACAGCAGAATTTAGCAGTATACCTAATTTGTGGCATGACGTCAAAAGAAATCACACTCGCCAGCAAATACTTCTCTAGTTGGTATAATGGTAATGAAATACTAAAAGTTATAAAACTTCAAAATTTCATAGAAAACGTATTTCAGGGGAAAATGGAGGCAAACTAACAACAAAGTTAACCCAGTTTAAAACAAGTTCTACTTAAATTAAAACTCCAATCATACGAAAGAAACGTGTAAGATCAATTAAAGAACTTGTTTATATTTGAAAATATAGGAAATTAAACGTTTATAATACATACAAATTACAAGAACGTCAGGTGCAATTATTATTATTATTATTATTATTATTATTATTATTATTATTATTATTATTATTATTATTATTATTATGTGCACCGGTTGTAACTACCGTGTAACAATATAATATTCAGTTACAGATTTCTACATTACTATGCAAGCCACATTCTCCAACGATCGAATAACTGGACGTCCTCCTTGAATATAATACTAATAATGACAGTATAATATCTCCATCGAACAAAGAGCCAAATCACTACCGGCTGACACGCGAAAAATAAAGAAGAAGAATTCCAGGAGGCGGGTTCCAGGAATATTGGACCCTCTGGAATCTGTGATGAACGGCCTCCAGTCAGTCATCCTTGGTCTAACGACCTCGGAGACGGAGAAGGACCCCGGAGCTCCCGTGCCGGAGCCACCTGGTGTCGTTCAAAATGAAAAAAGGCCTTTTCCGGGATACCTTACTCATCAACGTCAGGTACGGGTCTTGATTCAGTGCAAAAGGTTTATAAAAACAATCCCCGAAGGAAATTGACTGAAAGGTACACAGCAGCGGAAACTGTTGTACAAAAAGTTTAACCTATTTTTCGTTTAAAAAAAAAGATCTTTTCCGAGTTACCTTACTCATCGACGTCAGGAATGGATCTTGATCCAGTGGAAAAGGATTATAAAAGAAATCCCGATAGGAAACTGATTGGAAGGTACGACAGGGAAACTGGTGTACAAGAGTTTAACCTCCTATTTTCTTGAATACTGCTAACCCTAAAAATTTACATAAATGTATATATGAATATGGCAAAAGACCGCAGGTAAATAAAATCGAATTTTCTCTAATGGACGAACTTGTTTTGGGTACAGGAGAAATGGTGTCTTTAATTCATCGGAAAGGAAGATTTTTTTTGTGCTCATTCTTAGCCTTTATCTGCTATAAAAAGGTTTTGTAACGAGTAACTGACAGTCGAATTAATTAATATCAGTGGATCTCTATTCAGTTGCTAGAAATACAAGTGAGTGAAACTGATTTGGTGAAACACTGGTAAAAAAAAAAAGACAAAGTATTTTCTTAAAGAATTTGTTATTGATAAGACCAAATAAATCCCTGTTAGTAAGTATAATCACTTACGTTTCGATGAGAATCCCATGCTCTGGTTAATTCTGACCAAAACAAAACGAAATTTTAGGAAAAGTGGAGAACAAGATCAAATGGAACTGACGCATGCGCCATTTCTCTTTAAGGGACATGACGGCATCAAAGGCACCGACGTTAGCTGTCAAATGCATTCCCAGACCTTACGGACAACAAAAGACGGGGGGAATGGTAGACTTCAATCTTTGGAAAGTGGCGAGGGAAATCACAAGGTTCCGGACGCTGTCTTTTAAGAGAGTGTCGCATCCATCGCATTGTTACAGACTGCGGATTAATCACCGTTGCTTTGTGTGTGCTGCATCTGCAAGAAGGAAGATTGATGCATGCGCAGTCCTTTCGTTTTTCCATTTAATCGCTATTTGTCAGAGGGTTTACAGTAACCTTAGTTGAATAC
>NC_089741.1:45531857-45549357 GCF_040412425.1 Macrobrachium rosenbergii
AAACACAGAAATAAGGGAAAAAAGAAGGTCAAGGAAATACAGAAAAAAGAAGAAGGTCAAGGAAATACAGAAAGGAGGAGAAGGTCAAGGGAAATACAGAAAGAAGGAAATACAGAAGGTCAAACACAGAAATACAGAAAGAAAGAAGGTCAAAGGAAATACAGAAAGAAAGGAGAAAGGTCAAGGAAATACAGAAAGAAGGAGAAGGTCAAAGGAAATACAGAGAAAGAAGGGAAAGGTCAAAACAGAAAAAGGGTCAAAAAACACAAAAATAAGGAGAAGGTCAAGGGGAAATACAGAAAGAAGAAGGCCAAGGGGAAATACAGAAAAAAAGAGGTCAAGGAAATACAGAAAGGTCAAAAGGAAAACAGATATAAGGGAGAAGGAAATACAAAGGGAGAAAATATACAGAAAGAAAGAAAGGTCAAGGAAATCAAGAAAGGTCAAAGGAAACACAGAAAGAAGGAGTCAAGGAAATACAGAAAGGAAATACAGAAAGAAGGAGAAGGTCAAGGGAAACACAGAAATAAGGGAGAAGGTCAAGAGAAATACAGAAAGGGAGAAAGGTCAAGGGAAATACAGAAAGAAGAGAGGTCAAAGGTAAAGGGAAACACAAAAAATAAGGAGAAGGTCAAGGGGAAATACAGAGGTCAAAAGAAGGAGAAGGTCAAAGGGAAATACAGAAAGAAGAGGAGAAGGTCAAAGGAAATACAGAAAGAAGGAGAAGGTCAAGGAATACAAAGAAATAAGGAGAAAGGTCAAGGGGAAATACAGAAAGAAGAAGGTCAGAGGAAATACAGAAAGAAGGAGAAGGTCAAGGGAAATACAGAAAGGGAAGGAGGAGAAGGTCACAGAGAAAAACAGGTCAAGAAATAAGGGAGAAGGTCAAAGGAAATACAGAAATACAGAAAGAAGGGAGAGAAGGAAATCAAGGGGGAAATACAGAAAGAAGAGAGAAGGTCAAGGGAAACAGGTCAAAAAATAAAGAGGAGAAGGAAATACAGGTCAAGGGAAATACAGAAAGACAGGAAGGAGAAGGTCAGGAAACACAAGGTCATGGAAACACAGTCAAGGAAAAGAAAGGAGAGAAGGTCAAGGAAACACAAAGGGAGAAACAGAAAGAAGGAAGAGGAAGAAACACAGTAAAGAAACACAGAAAGAGGTCAAGGAGAAAGGAGAAGGTCAAGGAAATACAGAAAGAAGGGGGAGAAGGTCAAGGAAATACAGAAAGAGGGGAGAAGGTCAAGGAAACACAGAAAAGAAGGTCAAGGTACACAGGGAGGTCAGAAAAGGAAATACAGAAAGAAGGAGAAGGTGAAACACAGAAAAAGGAGAGGTCAAGGGAAATACAGAAGGGGGAGAAGGTCAGGAAGGAAAGGTCAAGGAAATACAGAAAGAAGGAGAAGGTCAAGGGAAGAAGAAAGAGAGAAAAGAAGGAGAAGGTCAAGGAAATATGGAAAGAGGGAGAAGGTCAAGGGAAATACAGAAAGGAGAAAGGTCAGGAAACACAGAAAAAAAAAGGAGGTCAAGGGAAATACAGAAAGAGGAGAGAAGGTCAAGGGAAACACAGAAAAAAAGGAGGTCAAAGGGGAGAAGGTCAGGAAACACAGAAGGGAGAAGGGTCAGGGAAACACAGAAGAAGGGAGAAGGTCAGGAAATACAGAAAGAAGAGAGGAAGGTCAAATACAGAAGGTCAAGGAAATACAGAAAGAAAGAAGGTCAGGAAATACAGAAGAGAGGAGGAGAAGGGGAAACACAGAAAAAAGGAGGTCAAGGAAATACAGAAAGGGGGAGAAGGTCAAGAGAAACACAGAAAGAAGGAGAAGGTCAAAAATCAAGGAAATACAGAAAGAAGGTCAAGAAATACAGAAAGAAGAGGGAGAAAGGTCAAGGGAAATACAGAAAGAAATACAGAAAGAAGAAGGTCAAGGGAAATACAGAAAGAAGGAGAAGGTCAAGGGAAATACAGAAAGAGGGAGAAGGTCAAGGGAAACACAGAAAAAAGGAGGTCAAGGGAAATACAGAAAGGGGGAGAAGGTCAAGGGAAACACAGAAAGAAGGAGAAGGTCAAGGGAAATACAGAAAGAAGGAGAAGGTCAAGGGAAATACAGAAAGAGGGAGAAGGTCAAGGGAAATACAGAAAAAGGAGGAGGTCAGGGAAATACAGAAAGGGGAGAAAGGTCAAAGAAAAACACAGAAAGAAGGAGAAGGTCAAAGGAAATACAGAAAGAAGGAGAAGGTCAGGAAATACAGAAAGAAGGAGAAAGGTGGCGGGAAATACAGAAAGAGGGGAGAAAGTCAAGGGAAATACAGAAAGAGGAGAAGGTCAAGGAAATACAGAAAGGGGGAGAAAGGTCATGAAACACAGAAAAAAGGAGGTCAGGGAAATACAGAAAGGGGAGAAGGTCAAGAGAAACACAGAAAGAAGAGGAAGGTCAAACACAGAAAGAAGAAGAGAAGGTCAAGGAAATACAGAAAGAGGGAGAAGGTCAAGGAAATACAGAAAGAAGGAGAAGGTCGAGGGAAATACAGAAAGAAGGAGAAGGTCAAGTGGAAATACAGAAAGAAGGAGAAGGTCAAGGGGAAATACAGAAAGAAGGAGAAGGTCAAAGGGAACACAGAAAGAAGGGGAGAAGGTCAAGGGAAATACAGAAAAGAAGGAGAAGGTCAAGGGAAATACAGAAAGAGAAAGGTCAAGGAAACACAGAAAGAGAGGAGAAGGTCAAGGGAAATACAGAAAGGGGGGAGAAGTCAAGGGAAACACAGAAGAAGGAGAAAGGTCAAGGAAATACAGAAAGAAGAGAGGGGAAGGTCAAGAAATACAGAAAGAGGGAGAAGGTCAAAGGGAAATACCGAAAAGAAGGAGAAGGTGAAGGAAATACAGAAAGAGGGAGAAAGGTCAAGGAAACACAGAAAGAAGGAGAAAGGTCAAAATACAGAAAAGAAAGGAGAAAGGTCAAGTGAAACACAGAAAGAAGGAGAAGGTCAAAGGAAATACAGAAAGAAGGAGAAGGTCAAGGGGAAACACAGAAAGAAGGGGAGAAGATCAAGGGAACAGAAAGAAGGGAAGGTCAAGGAATACAGAAAGAGGGGAGAAGGTCAAAGGGAAAATACAGAAAGAAGGAGAAGGTCAAAGGGAAATACAGAAAGAAGGGAGAAGGTCAAGGAAATACAGGAAGAAGAAGGAGAAGGTCAAAGGGAATACAGAAAGAAGGAGAAAGGTCAAGGGAAATACAGAAAAGAAGGAGAAGGTCAAGGAAATACAGAAAGAAGGAGGAAGGTCAATGAAACAGAACAGAAAGAAGGAAAGGTCAAGGGAAATACAGAAAAAGAAGGTCAAGGGAAATACAGAAAGAGGAGAAGGTCAAAGGAAACACAGAAAGAAGGAGAAGTCAAAGGGAAATACAGAAAGAGGGGAAAGGTCATGGAAACACAGAAAGAAGGAGGGTCATGGGAAATACAGAAAGAAGGAGAAGGTCCATGGAAATACAGAAAGAGGAAAGGTCAAGGAAATACAGAAAGAAAGGAGAAGGTCATGGGAAATACAGAAAGAGGGGAGAAGGTCAAGGGAAACACAGAAAGGAGAAGGTCAAAGGGAAATACAGAAAGAAGGAGGGTCAAAGGGAAATACAGAAAGAAGGAAGGTTACAGGGAAATACAGATAGAAAGAGGGGAGAAGGTCAAGATGAAACAGAAAGAAGGAGAAGGTCAATGGAAACACAGAAAGAAAGAAGGGAGAAGGTCAAAGGAAATACAGAAAGAGGGAGAAGGTCAGGGAAACACAGAAGAAGGAGAAGGTCAAGGGGAAATAACAGAAAGAGGAGAAGGTCAAGGGAAACACAGAAAAAGGAGGTCAATGGGAAATACAGAAAGAAGGAAGGTCAAAGGAAACACAGAAAGAAGGAGAAGACCAAGGGAAACACAGAAAGAAAGAAGGAGAAGGTCAAGGGAAATACAGAAAGAAGGAGAGGGTCAAGAGAATACAAGAGAAGAAGGGGAGAAGGTCAGGGAAATACAGAAAGAAGGAGAAGGTCAAGGAAATACACAGAAAGAGGGGAAGATCAAGGGAAAACAGAAAAAAGGAGGTCGGTGGAAATACAGAAAGGGGAGAAGGTCAAGGAAACACAGAAATAAGGGAAGGTCAAAGGGGAAATACAGAAAGAAGGAGAAGGTCGATGAAACACAGAAAGAAGGAGAAGGTCAAGGGAAATACAGAAAGAGGGAGAAGGTCAAGGGAAACACAGAAAAAAGGAGGTCAAGGGAAATACAGAAAGAAGGAGAAGGTCAAGGGAAATACAGAAAGAAGGAGAAGGTCAAGGGAAACACAGAAAGAAGGAGAAGGTCAAGGGAAATACAGAAAGAGGGAGAAGGTCAAGGGAAATACAGAAAGAAGGAGAAGGTCAAGGGAAATACAGAAAGAAGGAGAAGGTCAAGGGAATACAGAAAAGGGAAAGGTCAAGGGAAAACACAGGAAAAAAAGGTCAAGGGAAATACAGAAAGGGGGAGAAAGTCAGGGAAACACAGAAAGAAGGGAGAAGGGTCAAAGGAAATACAGAAAGAAGGAGAAGGTCAAGGGAAATACAGAAAGAAGGGGAGAAGGTCAAGGGAAATACAGAAAGAAGGAGAGGTCAAGAAATACAGAAAGAAGGAGAAGGTCAAGGGAAACACAGAAAGAAGGAGAAGGTCAAGGGAAATACAGAAAGAAGGAGAAGGTCAAGGAAACACAGAAATAAGGAGAAGGTCAAGGGAAATACAGAAAGAAGGGGAGAGGGGTCAAGGGAAATACAGAAAGAAGGAGAAAGGTCAAGGGAAATACAGAAAGAAGGGGAAAGGTCAAGGAAACACAGAAAGAAGGGAGAAGGTCAATGGTGGAAACACAGAAAGAAGGAGAAAGGTCAAATACAGAAAAGAAGGAGAAGGTCAAAGGAAATACAGAAAGAAGGAGAAAGTCAAAGGGAAATACAGAAAGGAAAGGTCAAGGGAAATACAGAAAGAAAGGAGAAGGTCAAATACAGAAAGAAGGAGATCAAGTGAAATACAGAAATAACGGGATAAAGTATAGCAAAATATAGCGTAACGTTTCGCCCCAGATTTATAAAGGCGAAGTTTTCTTTATACCGATAACCCAACCAACCTCAGCAGAATCCGTGGCGCAATATAACATTTCAGTCTCCCGAAATCCTACGAACAGGGAGAGGGAGGAGGGAGGAGGAAAGGAGCATGTGGGAGGGAGGGAGGGAGTAAGGACGCTGTCCCCGAATTCATATTTGCATACACGCCTGCATAAGATTCATGAGATCAATTTCCGCTTCCACTGAGAAGTGGTTTACTTGATGCAGTTTTCTAAATTTATTTTTTTGGGGAGGATATGAATTCAGACTCTGATTCTCTTCACTTTGAACATGAAAAGGGATATTCTAACACAACAGAGCAGAAAATCCATGTATGAATATATATATATATATATATATATATATATAGAGAGAGAGAGAGAGAGAGGAGAGAGAGAGAGAGAGAGAGAGAGAGAGAGAGAGAGAGAGAGAGAGAGAGAGAGAGAAATTGTCTGTATCCACTCACAAATCCTGCAGTTTTTTTATTTGAATAGCCTTTCCCAATTACACAGTATTTTCCAATTAACTAACTCATTTCTATACATAAAAAATGTAAAAAAAAAACTATTTATTTTTATGCTATTCCCTCGACTCCTACAGAATTCCCAGGACACGGGAATATTCCGCACCTCTCTCGTCATTGATTGCAAGGTAAAAATAACTTTTAATATTTAGGATAAATACAGCAATGTGACTGACACTGCGCTTCGTAAAAAAAGTTATGAGAACTGTGTTTACTTTATCCTAAGGAATAACTAAATTTAGGTAACAGTTCCTATCTCGTCAACACCAGTACGGTCTTAATCTTATTTTTAATAACAGGACGTTTCTCTATCTTAGACATGTTATTTACAAAATAATTTAACTTCATACCACGAGTTCTGTCGAGATCTTCTGTCATTCACCACAGAGACACGTACACAAACATACAAACACATACACACACACACCTACACACCAAAGACTAAGCACATCGCATTTAGAGGATAAAACATTGCATTAGTACAATAGTACCTGTAGTTAATTAAGCGGTTTTGTGCTGCTTTTGGGAATGTAGGGGCCTAGGCTACAGACTTAACAATTACGACACTGATGAGATACACCGGTGAACCTATAAATCATTTCTTATACATGATGTCACTCTGGAGAACAAAAAAATTATTACATTTTTCATGATAATGAGAGATATTATTGTATTCCAAGCACGGTGGCGTGGAGGGGTATGATGTGCAAGGCAAATGAGTGACAATGAGACCGGAGAATTAAAGGGGTTAGCAAATGAATATTTTTCACCGTAAAGAGAGAGAGAGAGAGAGAGAGAGAGAGAGAGAGAAAGGAGAGATGAACCACGATTGCCTCAAAATATCCAGATAAGGATTTGAAACTTGCTGCTTCCATACAATGCTATGACCGTGAAGAAGGAAAATGTAGGCCGAAATTGAAAGATCATTTTAGGGTACCGGCTGGTCACGGAAAATAAAATATTTTCCCCCAACACACGGATAGGATAGGAAGGAATATAGATCTTAGGCCAAAGGCCAAGCACTGGGACCTATAAGGTCATTCAGCGCTGGAAAGAGAATTGAGAGTAGGTACGTCTGAATGGTGTAACAGGAGGAAAACCGGGCGTTGCACTGTGAAATAATTGTTAAGAGAGGGTGGATAGCAAGATGGAAGAAAGATAATGTGAATGGAGGTGCAGTAAAAGGAGTGAAAGGGGTTGTAGCTAGCTGCCGAAGGGACGCTGCAAAGAACCTTTAATAATGCCAACGGTGCACCCCGTGAGGTGCACTGATGGCACTATCGGTTGGCCACGGAAAATAAAAATATTTTCCCCCAACACACACACGGGAAAAGGGATTAAATAGGGCGTGAAATAAATCGCCACTCGGGGAATAAGAAAAATGGAAGCTTTTTTTCATATTCGGATGGGTGATAGAAATTCTTTTTTTATTATACTTCAGAAAAAAAAATCCGAGTCCTTTTTTTAATTTGAAGAATAAATAAGTAAAACGAGGAAGAAATTATGAAAAAATGAAAGTAAGTATTTGCTCTATGAACAGAAAAAATACATCAACATACACATAATTTATTAACCTTCATCATACTGAATGACACTCGGCATTCGCTAATATTTAGATTATATGGTATGGATAAGGTTATTATCGGAATGGAATGGAATGGAATGGAATGGAATATAGAATTTTGGTCAAAGACCAAGCGCTGGGACCTATGAGGTCATTCAGCGCTGAAAGGAAAACAGAGTCGAAAGGTTTTAAACGTGAAACAGAAGGAGAACCTCAAAGCAGTTGCACTATGAAACAACTGTTAGGAGAGGGAGGAAAGTAAGACGGAAGAAAGTAAATATGAACGGAGGTACAGTAAAAGGAATGAAAGAGGTTGCAGTTAGGGGCCGAAGGGACGCTGCAAAGAACCTTAAGTAATGACTACAGTGCACCACATGAAGTGCACTGACAGCGCTAGCCCGCTACGGGGGTAACGTTATTATTTACCACATTAGTGAAGAGAAAACGTAAAAGGACGTATAGCCTACACTATAGGTTAAAATTACACGGCCAAAAACACACTTAAAAAAGGCCCGTGAATATTTTGAATCAACGGAACCTAGTAATACGTTATTTCCCAAACCGCCTATCCGTTTTTATAGGCAAGACCTCTGAAATGATTTACAGCTCTCTAACCTTAGCAAGATAAGCTTTTCTCAGATTCTGGACAATGCGCAAGGGAAAAAAATAAATTTATTCGAAACTACTTCCTACTCATAGCAAGTAAAAAATGCGCCGAGGTTTCTTCGGCGCAATCGAGTTTTCTTTATAGAGTATAATCAAGGCCACCGAAAACAGATCCATCTTTCGATGGTCTCGGTATAAGCTGTATGAGCCGCGACCCATGAAACTTTAACGACGGGCTGGTGGTGGCCTATTCTATATCGTTGCCAGAAGAACGATTATGGTTAACTTTAACCTTAAATAAAATAAAAACTACTGAGGATGGAGGGCTGCAATTTGGTATGTTTGATGATTGGAGGGTGGATAATCAAAATACCAATTTGCAGTCCTTTAGCCTCAGTAGTTTTTAAGATCTGAGGGCGGACAGAAAAAGTGCGGACAGAAAAAAGTGCGGACAGAAAAAGTGCGGACAGAATAATGTGCGGATGGAAAACAAAGCCGGCACAATAGTTTTCTTTTACAGAAAACTAAAAGAGAGAAAAACACAACACTGCTTTGAACGTCTTCAGTGGTAAAATCTGCCCAAGGAAATATAATCGGATACTTATAATGTCATTTTTCTCAGCCAGATAAATCTTACCCCTCACTTCTTGTCTAAGTTTTTCCTTTCGTAATCGAGAGAAGAATAGAGAGAAGCCTTCTTCCTTCCACATTTTCGTCGAAAACGAAGACAAAGTAAAACTGCCCTCTATTAAAAACCAATACTGACATTTGCTCATCTTATTCAGGAAGACGAGAATGGACTTGCACTTCGTAAAAAAAAAAAAAAAAAAAAAAAAAAATCGACGTTTTTCCCATCTCATTCGTAAACAGAAAATATCCGAAACTTTTAAGGAAAAATATCAAGATTATTTCCGTATAAAAGCAAAAAAATTATACACGAACCAGACACGCTTTTTATCTGTTCATCATCAAGGCAAACGCATTCCCATAACGCGAAGTTTATCAACCGCCCCAACAAACCGCATTACCAACTTGCGCGGCCGGCGTCATCTCTGGTCCGATACGCTAATTCAACTGGCAAACTTCCTGGCGCGGCGTCATCCACCAGCTGAGGAATTGGGTCAATTTGCAATGCATATTCACTTAAGCACTGGGTAAACTGTGACGAGCGGACAGATGGGAATTTGGAGCTTGGACTTAGACAAATATGGAAAAATTAAAAAGATTAAAATGAGAAGAGAAAGGGGACACTGGTAATGATTATGAAAGCAGAAATAAAAAGGGAGAAAGATAGCATATCAGGGAAATTAAAAATTAAAATGACAGGAGGGAGAGATAAACTCAAAGGGAAGGTAAAGCACATAAAGGAAGCTACACCAAAACTACAAATGAAGAAAGGAGAATAGAAAAACGAGGATGAGAAAATACAGCAATGATATAATGAAGCACGGAAAAATGAGCAAGAATTAGGACAAATTTGTAAAGTATATATAATTCTGGGCTGCTCTGAAGAATAACAGCCGTGACGGCATAACTCCAGACTCGTTCTTAAATGATGACCGGGAACAGCGAACAAATCAGGGACTGCCAGTTGCAGAAATTTGTTCAAGAGAATTAGCAGTACTGGCATTGTTAATGATGGTACTAATACCGTGTTTTATGCCGCTCAAAAGTTATAAAGCTGATAAGCTTTATAGGCGGAACGTCAATATAATACATACAGCAAACGGTAATCAATAAATACTCTACATCTAAATTATTAAAAAATCGCCAAGGCGGAAACAATATTAAAACATTTGGCGAAAATATTAATACTTTGAGAAAAAGAGAAGTTTTGAAAGCTGCTTCAAATGTAATTTATATTATTCAAATGCTCTTAACCAAAATTTACAGGTCATTAATACCCCGAGCCGTGATACCTAAAATTTTTCGTTGAATTATCTGAAATTCAAGCCTGAACGTTTTGGTAGGAGTACCTAAGTCTCATTAATTGACTTAATATTTATTGACTGTGTGTGTGTGTAAAAAGGGTAATTCTACGAGATCAGCCTCTCTCACTCCTACCCCTTATAAAAAATAGACATAAATACGCTGAATAAACGTACCTTGGTAAATACTTCAGGACAGTACGCAACGTCCCAAGGTTTGGCTCTTGCCGTCTCAACCAGCTCTTATATTACAACAATGTTTAACATTTTGGGGACACTAGTACAATAATCACTTGAGAGGAAAACCACAGACTGCAAACTTTCGCTAAAGCGATTAGCATAGTTACCCACAAATCCTTCGTCACTTCCGTTTTCTTTCACACTGCACCAACGCAATTAGCTGAGTTACCTCAAATACTCTGCCTAATTGACGCATTCTTTCAAATGGCAGCAACAGTTGCTGCGCATCAACCTCGATTAAATAAGATGTAGCTTTGCCAACTTTGATAGTAACTGAATATTATATTGCTAAAAATAAAAAATAAAAATATGTTCTGCTTTTTCATGTAACTGGTCCAACAGGCAGACCAACTCAAACCGTTACAAGTTCCAATGAATTCGGCAAGGCAGCCCTTCAACAGTAGTATTAAGTATTAAGACAAACCCGAACGAAAGAGTAGTTCTGATAAGTATTTTGGATCCTATTTGTAATTATATAAGGAAGCATAAAACTTTTTTCTTAGCAAAGTGCCAAGTGCGCAAAAGACAAAGGAAAAAAATTAAAAGCTCTTGATAATAAATATTATGTAGAAAAAAAGCATGAGCATCATTTCATGATATAAATATGATCAAAATGTATATTTCCATTTGGAGTCTTTCGAAATACTCTATATTCTTTTTTAATCTACATATACTTAAACTTGCAATAAGCCATGCCAATCGGGAACAAGGGGTCTTAGGCGAAGCCAACAAAATTAGAAAAATTAGAAAACGAAATACTTTAAGAATCAAATGATGATGGAAGCGTATCAAAGAATTTCCTGAAGCTTCTTGCCTTATTTCGTTCGCTTCAAGTGGACTCAGCAAAAACTAAAAATGAATATCAGAGACGAACTGCATAGCATTCCAATATTTTGGGAGACTACGCAGCCAGGCATCCTTCACCCCAGCTGCAAAGAATAAATCATTCGAAAATCTTCTTAATAAATCTTCTCAAAAGCAATGCAAGAAAGCAGAAGGATATGACACAGATAAATCAATCTTATCTTTCACCAGTTCGCGAAAAAAAAATTATTCGCCTGACGTACTTTCGTTATACGTTCGTGTGAGGGCAACGCCATCTTGCATGAATTATGAGGGAGCTGCTTTCTGCAATCGCATGTGTCATGAAATATTGCATTCCACAGTTCTTGGATGTGTCGGCTAACGCCATCCCAGCTGCATTAAATTCTGCTTTTTTATTTCCATGCATCTCTCTTTTATACGTTCTCACCTGCCTGTCCGACTTTTTTTATTTTTTCTTTGCTCTAATTTTCAGCTCTCATTTAGGAAAATATTCACCTCTCATTTAAGAAAATAGTCTTCGTGTGAAAGTATGAGCATATGAGAGTCTAGAATTGGGATTCAGTTGATTTGTTAAGACTAATTTCTGAGAATAATCGACCAAAACCAAGGAATGTCTTGTTGTCCAGTCTCGCGCAGGAACTGACATGTCAAGATTTTCATGACACGCCTGGTAGAATTTTTCATCAAAAGCTTTGCATTATTCAGGAAAAAAATGGCCAATTTCGAAATATGACACACACACACATATACACACATATATATACACACACAACTTGACTGAAATTCCTTGATTACTCTGAATACATAATATAAAAAAAATCTGAATAGCATCCAGATATATCTTAAATTGCAATGGATTATTTCATGGTCCACAGCCCAACCATCCACACAACTAAGAACACCACAAATAACATTCATAGACTTCCCGTGACAAAATGGTGTACAATCGCAGGCGAATATTGAACTTCCTAATTCATACGAGATTTTCCAAAACAACCCAGTCCCATCAGAAAGTTTTTGAGTAAACTAATTTACAATTGCGAAAGAGCCGCCTTCTTTTAAAGGAAAGATTGCAAAAAAAATTCCGTGTGCGATAAGTGAATGGTACTAAAGACTAATTAAACAGAGTAAGTCTTTGGAAAAACAATTGACCATACTTTTACAAACAAGAGGGAGAGGCAAATATGCAAACAGACGGACTCAAAATGAAATATATTTCCTAACTCAAATAAAAAATTATTTCTAACTCTGAGATTGTAAATTGATTTCAGAAATGAAAACCAACTGCTCTCATGGAGTCAAATTCTTAAAAAAAAATTGAATAAAAATTAAAATCACGAAAGTTGAGTCAAGTAATAAAGAGGATTATTTCCATGCGAAATGAGTAAAATCCCACAGCTTCGGACGAGAAAATCCCTGTAACGTGATTAAAAATCCTAACGTAGGAGTTGAAACGCTTTAAAAAAAAATCACGTTTCATTTCCGTATTCCGTGAGGACCTCTTATCTTAATTCTCCTCCACGCTAACTTGTTGAGTTGAGTTGAGCTGAATATAGAATTTAGGCCAAAGGCCAAGCACTGGGACCTATGAGGTCATTCAGCACTGAAAAGGAAACTGACAGTAAAAGGTTTGAAAGGTGTCACAGGAGAAAAACCTCGCAGCTTCACTATGAATCAAATGTCAGGAGAGGGTGGAAAGTAAGATGAAGAAAGAGAATCTGTATGAACGGAGGTACAGTAAAAGGAACGAAAGGGGTTACAGCTAGGGGCCGAAGGCACGCTGCAAAGAACCTTAAGTAATGCCTACAGTGCACCGCATGAGATGCACTGACGGCACTACCCCACTACGGGAGCTAACTTGTTGAGGAATAGAGTAAGTATATAACCTTAAGAAGCTCATGCAGGAACTCTTGCAGCTTCAGGAAGCCTCTCAAGAGAGGCGTGGATGAGGGATAGAGAGAGAAAGTGGCGAAAACGAGAGAAAGTTAGGAAAGACAACGGAAATGATAAGACTCATAACGTGGGATGAATTTGCGTGAATTCACCTCATCATTCATATGAATTAGCGTAAACTGAATTATAATTTCCATTACTCATGTCCTTAGCCTTTTTGCTTTTTTTATTATAAGAGAATGCTCCAATTATTTTTTTCATAATTGTGTATAAATTACATTCGCTTTTAGCACTGTATCTTTAGATGAAAATCCATCATATTCTCCAACTAAAATTTGCTATATTCTTAGTCTCTATGCAGAATCAGAGTATACGTGTTCAAAATTGCCTTCAATAAAAGTCAGAGTATACATGTTCAAAACTGTCTTCAATAAAAGTCATTCAGTCTCTGGCGCAACTGCCCATACATGAAACATAAAGTAGCATTTCCTGAATCATTTTACCTAATATATATCTATATTCCTTTATTTAATCCCTACTAATCAAAAAACCAAAAACAAATAAAGAAATCCAAATGTATCTTCTGAAATCGTCTTCCCTATCTCGCATTCTCTCTTACTCTCTCTCTCTCTCCGAGCTGGGAGGCGTAATTTCACAGTCGAGTTCTTGTGAAAATTTTTGTCCTCTTGTGTTCATTCATTTCTGACTTTAATGAAGGGAGTGGACGCATCCACAAATGGAACTTCGACTCGCATGACACGTTAATGAGCGCCTGGCTTTCAATGGGCTCTGGTTGATATCACTTTGAAAGACATGGAACAATGATGTTAGCTCCATGGAGCCGGGATATTAAGACAGACAGACAGATAGAGGGGGGCATACAAAGAGAGAGAGAGAGAGAGAGAGAGAGAGAGAGAGAGGCCCTAAGAAAGCAAGAAAGGGTGATGACGTAAGAATGGAGATTAACTATGCATCAGTTCTAGATGTCATCTGTAAATGAGAAAAGTTAAATTTTGCTCAAAACTGAACAATTAAAAGATGCTTTTCAACTGTAGTACATGTTGACCAGATGGCCATCAATTATCGCTATGTAAATGGGGTCCAGTATTGACGATTATTTTTTACCGTTCATTATCAAAGATGTCTTACCTGTAACGTGACTGAGAAACAAAAGTTGAAATTAATGACAGCAGCACTGACATTACAATTACACTGTAGTCTTACGTATTTCTTAATGCAATATTGATTACTTAACAAACTACGATGAGATCAGAACATATGTAGTTGCTTGTTTATTACACGAGCGGAAAAAATGAATGGAAAGCGTTCTAAATATGGGGGCATTTTCTTACTTCATTCACTTCGACACTTTATTCATTTTAATTCATAATTGTAAAGATCTCCACAAAATACTGCTGTCAATGCCAAAATCCATATGGAGTATATTATGCTATACTCCCGAAATGAGCGCAGTATATGCTTCAAATCACCCGTGAAGACTTATAAAAATGCGATCTCTCCATCACTATTCGTTATACTTCTGCTGAACAACGAAGTGAATAGCAAACCATGTATCTGGCAGTCAGTCAAATTAAAAAAATAAATAAATAAAAACCAGAAAAATAAAAAATAAAACAATGCCAAAACACGAGGAACGAAAAAGTAGCACCTCCAGACACCCCTGCTTAATTGCAAAAGGGATTTTTTTTCTCACACTGCAGGGTACGAAAAAGGGAAATAGCTTTCTAGGCCGGGGCACGGGGTTTGCAAGTAACCTTTTTACTTTTTATTGCTGTTGTAATGATCGTTCCCTATTGGGAAATCAGTGAATTCTGACCTTAAGAAAGTCAGTGATACAAACTGACAAACTGACCACATTTCTTGAATACCATCTAATACAATGAATCTACATATTGTGGCTGAAAGAAGAGGGCCGCTAAGATTGAGATGGACTTAAATCATAATTACTGCACTAATTATTTCAGTGAGTGTTGAAGATGCATTGCTAATGAAGAGCACACAGCTCTCTGCTCTTTTCCCTTCGTCTTTTTATATGTCATGGAGTGACACGTACGTAAGCTAAATGAACTACGAATTGCTAATTCATCTTCGATAGGATAATCTTATCTGAACGGAACCTTCAGCGAAAAAAAAACTCTGACTTGTAATGAAACAGAATTGGATGAAAAACATCGCAACTATACTTATATGTACTACCAACAAGGAATAAAAACTAACTCAGTAGTCCCATCTTTTAAACAAAAAAAAAAAAATTAAAAAGTCAATATTTCGTGCAAAAAAAGACAGTAAAATGATGAGTAAAAAGATTCTATTTTTAATGATGAGTGAAAAAGATTCCATTTTTAAAAATGAGTGAAGATTCCAATTTTAATAGTGAAAAAGTTCCATTTTCAAGAATATTAAGTATGCACAAGGAAAATAAAAATAATACTATCCGTTTATAAATGATTCCATTTCTGAGTAGGCCTAAATTAAATAAGTAGAAAATGGTTATTTCATAAAGTACATTAATTAACGTTCTATATGAAAGTAAAAGATTACAATTTCCTTGTTTAGGAAAAAGTTAAGTATACCTTAGTTTTACCCAGACCACTGAGCTGATTAAAGCAGCCTAGGGCTGGCCTGAAGGATTAGACTTATTTTACGTGGCTAAGAAACCAACTGGTTACTTTTAGCAACGGACCTACAACTTATTGTGGAATAATTATAGCGAGAAATGAATTTCTATCACCAGAAAGAATTCCTCTAACTCTTCATCAGCCGGCCGCGGGATTTGAACTCCGGCCCATCGAATGACAGTCTGAAGCTCAACCGGTTCGGCCAACTTAGAAACAAAGTTTGTGGCATCCATAATAGAATAAAAAGAAATATTATTTTAAAATTTCTAGTAAAAATACTTTTATACGAGTAATGTTAATTTTACCGTTCAAGGTATCTTACTAAATTACAAAAAGAGTATTTCCAGCGACTCACTTTATTTTCACAAAACCTGTCTTTCATCAACCCGAACTTCGAATGAATAACGTGTAATCAAAATTACTGTACTGCAAAAATATATGAGTTGTGTACACACTGAAAAGATTCAAATAAAAACCAAGAGAAATGATTTATGGTTTATCACATACGAAAAACATTCTCGATGAAAAATATTACAAAAGAGTTCTAACACGCTGGCGGAAATATTATATTACAAAATTTATATTACCTCTTTGCAAAGAACAAAAGCAAAAAAGTATCCCTCTTTATTGGCTCGGCACTTTCCACCCTTCACGTTCCTGATTGGAATAGAAATTGTAAATTACCATGAACGTACTTTAGAAAAAAGAAACATTCCAGTTCGCCAATTTCTTCCAACATATATATTTTAAACCTACTACTGAATACTTCTCTTCCGTTGCTGTGTATATCTCCATTATTTTAATGTAGGTCATATCAGTATCCAAATGCTCCAAATGTTTCAACAAATTAACCGTTAGCAGAAAAACTTTCCTATTTCACCACGAATCACATAGTATAATTTCATTTCAGCCGTCTAATTTTAGTTTTCTGAAAAGAAAACTACCGTGCCGGCTTTGTCTGTCAGTCCGCACTTTTTTCTGTCCGCACTTTTTCTGTCCGCCCTCAGATTTTAAAAACTACTGAGGCTAGAGGGCTGCAAATTGCTATGTTGATCATCCACCCTCCAATCATCAAACATAACAAATTGCAGCCCTCTAGCCTCAGTAGTTTCTGTTTTATTTAAGGTTAAAATTAGACATAATCGTGCATCTGGCAACGATATAGGATAGGCGACCACCGGCCCGGGATTAAAGTTTCATGGGCTGCGGCTCATACAGCATTATACCGAGACCACCGAAAGATAGATCCATTTTTGGTTGCCTTGATGATACGATGTACAGAAAACTCGATTGCGCCGAAGAAACTTCGGCGCATTTTCTACTTGTTTTAAATATATACCGATGATAAATGCTGGGTACTGACGTATGTAAAAATATTTATGTCCGATTTTCCAAACTATTTACATAATTACAATAGTAAACTATTCAAATAGCCCTTTAGAATTTCATGCAACATTGGCGACATTATTGATATTAATTTACAACTGTAAAGTTTATGTATATTATATCCAGTGCTTGTTATATTTTCACGTGTATTAAAGACTTGACGCATAATGATTGCAGACCATTGCAAGCATTTTTTATTATTTTTCCCCGTCATTTATTGTTTCGATTAATTACTGAAGGCATAAAACAGTTGATGTAATTAGCTGTATTTAAACAACCCCCAAAAATATTTAAATAACTCAGCTATGAGTTATGAAACATCAATTTTTGGGGGTTGTTTATTTCAGCTGGTATCAACTGTTTTATGCCTTCAGTAATTAATCGAAACAATAAATGACGGGGAAAAATAATAATAAAATGCTTGCAATGGTCTGCAATCATTATGCGTCAAGTCTGATATACAGTAATACACGTGAAACACGAAATATAACAAGTGCTTCACTGGATATAAATATACATAAACTTTACAGTTGTAAATTAATATCAATAATGTCGCCAATTATTTTTTTCAAATCCTGAATACCTAAAAAAAAAGTAAATTAAAAATACATTAATAGTTTTCACTGATGAAATTTTCCTTTCAAATTAACTTTAAAATACATCACTTAGTTTTCAATGATAAAGTTTTCCTTTCAAATTAACTTAAAAATACATCATTAGTTTTCACTGATAAACGTGTTTCTTACAGAGTATTTGAGAAATTTATAACCAACTTCCAAAACAAA
>NC_089741.1:45554357-45609357 GCF_040412425.1 Macrobrachium rosenbergii
AGCCTAAGCAGTTTCTACGATCTGGGGGCGGACAGAAAAAAGTTCGGACCGACAGACAAAGCCGGCACGACAGTTTTCTTCTACAGAAAACTATAAACGGCATTTTAAAAACGCCCACAATTTACATATAGCAATTACAATCCACTTGTGAATTTGTTAGAAGAATAGAAAATAAGGAAAAGGAATAATAATTTTTCCAAATTGGCAACTTAATATATTGAAAGCCTTCAGTTCAAAGCAGTAATAGAATTGACTGAGCAACCAATCATCCACTATAAGATGGAAAACCCGAATGACTAATCAATCAGCCAGTAAATCATTTAAGCAGCCAACTGTCCAATCAAACGACCAGAAGCCAGAAAAATTAAATGACAGGAAATATTCTGCGTCCTATGATCCTGAAATGATGATTATGACATTTGGGATAGACGCATTCCAGTTAAAATGATCGACGCTACTGCAATAAATTTCTGGTTTGCGCCGTCCTTTGATGATATTAATAGCCATCAAGTCTTTCATATATATATATATATATATATATATATATATATATATATATATATATATATATATATATATATATATATATATATACATACATGTACACACACACATATATATATATATATATGTGTGTGTGTGTCTGTATGCAAGAGCCTTTAAAAATGAGAACACAAAAAGAACACTGATGGGACAAGTAATCATAAAATTTTCTATTTTTTTCTTGTATTGAACTGCTCTTGTTACATATACCGAAAACACTAATTTTTGGAAAACAAACAAGAATTATATCTTTTTCGTGTTATTCACTGTCAGTGAAATATATGCAACGTGCAATCAGCGTTCATTGCAAAAATAGAAACCAAAGTCAAATGCAATCAAACGCGATATAGCTTAATCACAGTTTTTCGCTTATTTATTTCCATCCACCATAGTTAGAGAGAAAGAGAGAGAGAGAGAGAGAGAGTGGAAAAACAACATTCATAAGGCATCGATTCCATTATTCGCATTGTTCGCTCGCATTTTCAAATATATAAAAAAATAACTTTAATAACCTTACATTTTCAAATATAAAAAATAATCTTTATCTCTAAATCAAATCTACTGTCATGCATAAAAACACTTACAAAGTGTTAATGAATCTTTGATTTTTTCATTTCCTCGCTGACATTAACTTCAATAATCTTTCAAACAACTGATTTCCAAGTAAAAAATCAAACTTAGCAACGTTTATATCTAAATAAAACCTACAGCAATGTATATAAAGTACAACAAAATATTGATGAAGCTTTTTTTTTTTCATTTCTTCTCTGTGATTCACTTCAGTGACCTTTAAAACAACTGATTAGCAGGTAAAAAAAATCAACTTAGCGACATTTATGTCTAAATTAAACAAAATGTTGATGAACCTTGTTTACGTTTTTATTTCCTCTCTGTCATTAACTTCAATCATTTTCTTTAAATACATTGGTTATATTTTATGTAAGGTTCCAATTTCCTCTGAACTTATTTGTCTTCTGACCACAGTTAATCTTAATGTTTATATCTAATCAAGTCCGCTGTCATGCATACAAAGTATGTACACAATGTTGATGATTTTTATGTTCTCACTTTTCACTTACTGTCATTAACTCCAATAATCTTTCCAAACACTCTAGTTTATATCTTACGTAAGGTTCCAACTCCTTCGGGCTTATCTTTATGCCGACTGTGATTTATCTAATTCGTTTCTAGTTACGCAGGAGAAACACGATCCCTTTAGTGTATCAGCCTGAACTTTCCTGCCTAATCAGAATCCATTACCTTTATTGAGCAGTCTATCTGTCTCCTGAATTCTCCCCATTCAATTTCACAACGGCTCATCCTTTTCCTTCAGTTCAAAGATTGGATTTTCTCGTCAGGGGCTTTGAGAACATGATGTGCATTCTGTGGTAAAATTACATTCTTATCTTAAAACGGATGTTCTCTGTATCTTGAATAACAGAAAATCGATCAACACATAATTAATGTTTATCAATGCGTTGGTAAGTTAAGGGATCTGTGACTTAATTTCTGTACGGATGACGAAAACGTACGAATTTACATACACAAAAAACCAGCAAGAACAAGAATTTACGTGTAGAATGACAGCACACTTTATGTGTCCATATGCGCACGAGCGCGTTTACATCAAAAGCGGATACGAAACTTAATGAAAAATGCAAAGATTTTGACAATAAACCCACCAGGAGTTGATAACAGGATAATTATAGATACAGATACAGCGATCACAGAGAACTCACATTTCTGTACCCATAGGAAGCACAAAAGGGAAAACATACATAAGCGGTAACGAAAATAATAACTGTTATGATGTCAACATATATTTTCATACAGAACGCAACCAACTGTGTTGTTGTCGTTGTAGTTCAAGGTGCAGCCGCTTGGTGGCTCTGCTTTTGTCAGTACTTGTAACTTGTATACGTTTCTTAGAGGCCCGGTCTTTTTACCACAATCTATCCAGCACACCAGAACAGATACATATCAGTAACTCAGAAGGATCGAATGTAAATAAATTCCGTGGCACCTGAACCTCCAACTTAGGACTGATGCAAATCGATCAGCTTTTATCTTAAGACTGTATGATGCTCATGCTGAAGATCTGAAGATAATGGCGATTTGAAAATGAAATGACAAACGTTCTTTACTTAGAGATCATCTATCCTTTTTTATTTCTTGCATGAATACTCCCTAAAAAGGTTTTTAATAGCCTTCGAGTATTAAGATTTTGAACTAAATCTACCTGTATTCCTAAGTAGTCTAACACTAAGCCAAACATGATCACAAACACTTAAAAACTAAATAATTTCGATATCATCGGTTTCATCCAAATTTGAGGGATGAGAATAATCGTCCTTAATAGTAAATGGATAATGCAATTGAGCTCAAATGATCAAAGGACTTGGAACAAAGGTTCTCAACTATTGGCCCATGGACATCTGATGGTTCATCATAACTTTCCTAATAGTCCGTCGAGGGTTCATTATATTTGGTAACAAACTGGAAATAGATGCTTCTATCCTCAAATTATTTGAAAATACAGTGTGAATCTCAAATAAAATCATTCACCAGTCATTCAATTTATTCATATTGAAGAAAATCGAGTTTTTTACTTCCTTATATAATGAGCTGGCCTATTATTATTATTATTATTATTTATTTTTTTTTTTTGAGAACCAATGCCTTAGGTGAAAGCACGTCCATGGGTGTCTGATCTTTCGAATTTTAATCAATGTTGATCTTTTCTCATCTCAATCGTCCCTCACTCCCTCCCTTCCTCTCACTCTTTTCTTTCTAGTTCCCTCACAATCCTTGTAATCATACTAAATTTCCCTGGCAGAGTCATCTTCCTAAAATCGATCCAATAACATGACTCCATATTTCTATACGTTTCTTGCATTACGTGGCATACTGATTTTGACTGACTTATATGCACAGGGAGCCTTAATACACAGGCGCTATCTAGCTTTCATAAGAGTCAAAATCGCATTCATATATCTTGAAATTTATTGTCAAGCTAATCAGCGAGTTCCGTACACATACACACAAGCATACATAAAAAAATAAAATAAAAATAAGCATATTTCGCCGTTCCCTTACCTTCAACGCAGCCAATACCACGGTTAAAACAGACTGCATGCAAACTCTTCACTTACCTGGAATAAAGAACAGTTGTAAAAGGAGTGACAAATGCAAGGTACTTTATTAAGTAACCTGGAATAAAGAAACAATTCTAAAATTAGTGACAATGAAAGGTACTTTATTAAGTAACCTGGAATAGCGAAACAATTGTAAAATTTGTGACAATGAAAGGCACTTGACCAGTAGATCCCAATATGTTCTAACCATTATTTTCAGTTAAAAAATTCATAGTCATCTCATGAGCCAATTCGACGATGGTCTCAGCTATATAAGATACTGACATCATCGGATTCAAACCCCCATTTATCTATATAAAATAGGAATATTTGTACTTTCCCTCGATTTTATATTCCTATGTTATGATTTAGAAGTGTATGTATATGCTTGGAACCTTCTTTGATTAATGAGAGGGATGATGAATATCTATCAGTAAGCTAACGAATATTTAATAGTGAAATATGGTACTTTGATTCTTCTGCATGACTTTGTAAATATTTAATCCCTATGTAACACACAGCAAAGGCACTATATCAGGAATATGTAGGCCTATATCTAAAACACAATAAAAACAGGATTTAAAACAGCATACGACCGCAGAATAAATATTACATAATTTACACTTTACCAGATTTAAGTTAAAAACTAAACAAAAATATCGTTCTTTGTCTTTCCTAAGAAAAAAAAGTAATTTCGAGAAACGCCAACCAATAATATTTCTTCAGCTGTTCGAAGCAGGTGTACGTTTCCTATGGAATACCAATTAAGCTTTTTTTTAATTATCCTAACGGTCTCATTAAATTATCTCTGGGTTCTAATTGCTGTCTCTAATGACCCTTCAGCGTAACGATGTCTTTTTCTCACATTCTCTGTATTAACGTTTCTGCTCAATAAAGCGATTCTTCAAAAATACCATTACTCGAATTGTTGGTGATTGCATCGCAAAAAAATACATGTGCATGAGAGAGAGAGAGAGAGAGAGAGAGAGAGAGAGAGAGAGAGAGAGAGAGAGAGAGAGAGAGAGAGAGAGAGAGAGAAACTCTTGTTTGCTTCCAGACGTCGTTTACTGATTCATTATTTTGGTAAAAAAATTACCTTTACGCTAAATTCACTATCCCTTTTTAGAGAGAGAGAGAGAGAGAGAGAGAGAGAGGAGAGATGATTGCTCCCAGACGTCTTCTACCTTTGATTCATATTTTGGAAAGAATAATTACCTCTCAGCCAAACTCATTATACCTCTTTAATGTCTAGCTTAAAGTCAAATTTTCATATATCCAAACCTTTAATGTTAGGTGATATTCGGCTCCCTTTGCAATATCGGCAAACGATTTTTGTCTTTCCTATATTTTCCACCGTTGGTTTTATCTTCAACAGCAATAGGATCAGACGGTACTGTGGTAACTCCGTACTAAATACCACTAAAACTATTTCTCTCTCTCTCTCTCTCTTACACACACACACACACATACACACACACACGCACGCTTTCTTATTTTTCGTCTTGAAAGACTTAAGAACTTTCCAATTTCACTTCCCGTCACTTTCTCCATTCTCGCGTTACTCCGCATCATAATATGTCTCCAGTGAAGCCGCCTTACTCGTAATTCCTTTGCTTCATGAATATTTGGATCAAATTCTTAGAACTACCCTAAGCATGATGATGTTTCAAGGAATGGATAATTAGATACCGAACTCTACTTAACAGAATGCCGCGCGAGATATCTTACCCGAAATCAGATATCAAAAGGCTAAACGGCAGCTATGTACAGAGAGAGAGAGAGAGAGAGAGAGAGAGAGAGAGAGAGAG
Organism: Macrobrachium rosenbergii; assembly: GCF_040412425.1. NCBI lineage: Eukaryota > Metazoa > Arthropoda > Malacostraca > Decapoda > Palaemonidae > Macrobrachium > Macrobrachium rosenbergii. The sequence goes on from NC_089741.1 coordinate 45,559,843, forward strand.
AGAGGGAGGGGTGTGATGGGAGGAGGGATTCATGTGCTTAATTTTCCGAGTAAACGATGCGTGAGCACACACAAAAGTGTTTTCATAGGAGGATTCGCGGTAAAACTTTCTTTGTCGTGTCGTAATGAGGAAGAGGAATTATTTTTTTAAAATTTCATCAAACATTAAAGAAATGCAACGAAAAACTAATATACTTTTTTGTAGTTTTTGACTGTTTAAAACCCATGAAAATTTATATATTCAGTACCGTTTACTAGTGTTGAAAGGGCTTAAGGCTAAATGTGATACGTAAAGTTACACTACAGTACACTACAGTTAACCAGTCCGTAGCAACGTTCACGCATTAAATACTTGAGTAGAGATGGTACTGGAGGTACAACGGCTCCTCTTAATTATAACAGCTGCTGTTACAGTATGCTTACAAGAGCAAATTACTGCAAAATGTACCGTACGGTAGACACTGGAAACTCCAGGCAAGGGTCGTACAGTAACATCTGGTGCGACTGCATTTCATAAGGTTTTGAGTTTACTATGAGTTTTTATATATATATATATATAGTTTTATATATATATATATATATATATATATATATATGTATATATATATATATATACATGTATCTATGTATCAACAATGCATAATATTTTTTCTCTCCTGTGTTTTCCAACGTTGGTTTTATCTTCCATAGCAATAAGATGATGCACAGTACTGCTATCTTTTCTTCCCAATGAATATCGTTAAAACTGTTCCACTTTCTCTCTCTGCCCTCTCTCTCTCTCTCTCTCTCTCTCTCTCTCTCTCTCTCTCTCTCTCTCTTGTAAAAATGTGGATGTTGGATAGTGACGTTACGAAATGTATTTTAGAAAAGTATTCTATATATATATATATATATATATATATATATATATATATATATATATATATATATATATATATATATATATATATTTCTAAAATTCATTACGTAACATCATTACATTTAACATCCAGAGATTTTAGAGCGAGAGAGAGAGAGAGAGAGAGAGAGAGAGAGAGAGAGAGCACTGGCGTACTACTAAAAAGTATCCAAAATCTTAAAATTTACGATTTTCAGGATTAATATTCAAGGTACAAGCTTTACCTCTTAGGCTGTGGCGGAAGGCCCGTCAAGGGATGCATAACAAAGACTCACCTTTCTTACGTAACTCCCAAAGGCGTTTGACTCAAGTTTACTGTTATTTAGTTGGTCATTTTGCTACGCTAAGATGATAAAAAAATATATTCTTATAAAGAAACTCTTACAGCAATATCATTATAAGTAGGCTAACTAGTTCCTCTACTTACCTTCTAAAACCTTCATTTGTTGGATATTTGGTCCACATCTTTGTTTCAACACTCGGAAATGCAAGTTAGTAATCACGTCCCTGTAAACTAAAGAAAGTTTTAAAGCTCAGTTCTAGTTCTCTCTCTCTCTCTCTCTCTCTCTCTCTTCAACACATTCTTTCGTCCAAACCCATCCACTCTTCCATTTTGCAGTTCACCTCTTTCTCACAAATATGCAAAGTAACTTCTCTCTCTCTCTCTCTCTCTCTCTCTCTCTCTCTCTCTCTCTCTGGCAGTTTCGATTAAAACTTATTTAATCTTTGCATTTGCCCGTCTGCAGTGCAAATTAAAAACATCGGTAATTTCAGTGCAGATATAACCATGTTTAGAATATATTAAGCTTGATAAATAAAAAAAAAAATATTTTCTTACGAAGGAAAAAAGATCGATACCCCGGCTAATCTATTTAGTCAATGTAAACGCTTTCGAAGAACAAAACTGATTTCTTAGAAAAAAAAACGCCTCCAGAAACCCGATCGAAAGCCACAAAGCGCCTCCGCGAAAACGGTCTGATTTCGTGAAAACACCTACAGAGAACGAAATGGAGTTCGGGGAAAATGTTTCCTCCAGAGAACTGAATTTCCCCTTACGCTGAGGTCTCCTCCTACTCAAGTTAAAGTTTGACTTTCCTCCTTTCAATAAAACTTTGACGAGAGGCGAGGCTGTCGATAACAATGTCCGGAGTGATATTTTTAGAACATGACAAGTATTTCCTAAAACTTTTACATAATATTAACTGAATATGTTATACTTAACCAAGTATTTCCTAAAACATTTTTACATAATATTTACTGGTTTTGTTATACTTAATGAAGTATTTCCTAAAAACATTTACATAATGTCTACTGAATATGTTATACTTAATCAAGTATTTTCTAAAAACATTTACATAATATTTACTGAACATGTTATACTTAATCAAGTATTTTCTAAAAACATTTACATAACATTTACTGAATATGGTAAATTCAACCAAGTATTTCCTAAAACTTTTATATAATATTTACTGAATATATTATACTTGGCCAATTATTACCTAGAACTTTTACGTAATGTCTACTGAATATTGTAACTGTAACCAAGTATTTCCTGAATCTTTTAAATAATATTCACCAATATCCTAATTTTGTTAAATAAATTATACAATATTCTCGCATATTTTTTCCCCATTTCATAAAACAAATTTTAAGCCTAAATAAACAACAATAATCATATTTCCGTCCATAACCCACTAAGCGCTGTGCAATCCCTTTCCCCTATATCCAAGATAAAAGAAAAAAAAACTCGAGGAAGAAACCGCTCCAGCTTTGAAGAGTTTGGATGACTGATTTCCCTCTCGCGTTCCTTATTCCCACCCTCTCTCCCCCCCAACCCCACATACCCTTTCCCGATATCTATTCCCAAAACGAAATCCCACAATCCTTTTTTTCTTTTAAGGCTTCTTCCAGAGTCCCTTTGACTTCTCTTCCCATTGTGGCGGAGGCCCTCGATCGCCCGGGGAATTCGATAGGAATTTTCGCCTCTCTTCTTCTTTCGTTTTCGACGCCAGACTTCGACCGGAGGGAAATTGGCTTTCTTAATGTTTCCCACGTCAAGGCATTGGCGAGACAAGTGATGTCGTTTGCATAATCCACTGATCGAATAATAATGTACTACAGATAGAAAGAAATTGAAGGAGGAGTTTTCAAATTAATATGCAATAAGTTACATAATGAATCGATTGGGTAAAAAGACAGTTCCAACATTTTCTTCACAGTGTGACATCTACTGGACATCCTAAATTATGGATGAAAGGACCATTACAATACAAATTTTTCTGCACTTCGAATTCTACGATATTTTTGCATTGCCAAGTCCTTTGTATATATATATATATATATATATATATATATATTTTGTATATATATATATATATATATACACACACTACACACACACACACACACACACACATATATATATATATATATATATATATATATATATATATATATATATACATAACATAACATTGCGTGCCAGAAGAATAAAAAAACATCATCATGAAATTTGGTAACTAAAATAAAGAAAAGGAATAAGTGCGGATAACGATTAAAGATTACTCATTATGTAACAGGGATATATAAATATTAAGGTTTTAAATACACTTCCAGCTGAGGATACAGTTGCTTATACAAGTAAAATGCTTGTTCCTGTCTAAAAAAAAAAAGTATACGAAATATTAGAAAACACAACAGACTGCGTAAGGGAATCGTCCAGTTTATAGTGATGGGAGAATTGCGTGTGACAGTCGGGAAGGGGGCCAAAGGCATTGCGTCATATATAGGATCTAAAGGAACATGAATCACGAATGAAAAGTTTGTGTATCTGTGTAGATATGTATGTATATATATTTGTGTGTGTGTGCGTGTGTGTATGTACATACATATGAATATATATATATATATATATATATATATATATATATATATATATATATATATTTATAAACATTATACTACAAATGTCATTTAATATCCATTCGCTCTAGGTATAAAAGGATTGGATATTAAACGACATTTGTAGCTTACGTTTGTAAATAATAATAAAACATCACGGTAATGTTTATATATATATTTATATATATATATATATATATATATATATATATATATATAGTATATATATATTTATATATATATATATATATATTATATATATCATCAAATTAATCATGCTGGATCTAGAGTATTCCGGTTCACTGTCGGTTCCTACTATTTCATTTGTATAAACGCCAAAGTGTATATATCCCCGAATTAAGCGACCTGCGCGCCTTACCCAAAAAAAAAAAAAAAAATCAATTCCCCAGAATCCGCGTTTTTCCCTCCGACGCGTTTGAACTTCCAACAAGCTCTGACGCGTAAAGAGCTTGCTTCCCAGAATATTTCTATGGACCGTAAAAAAAAAAAAGAAAACACTGACCGAAAACTTATCGTTGCCTCACACGCTTGTTTACAACGCTTCCGCGTAAAATATTTCAGGAAGCGCTAAAAAAAAACACACATCCGGTAAACATGAATTGAGTATTTCAGGAGACAGATGTAAGCCTCCAAAGCATCAGTATTTCATGAGGATTCCGAAGCTTTTAAACGTAAGTTTCTAAAAAAAAAAAAAATTACAATATTTGCACACTAACTCGTCCCTGGTGAATTTCTCACCGGAGTCTTTATAAAAAAAACGGGAAAAAATAATCTCGTCATAAAAAAAAATACAAAATGATGTCGTCTCTATGAACTACAGACGGTTTTGAACTGTAATAAAATTTCTTTTCACCAATATTATTCCTGAAGAATTAAGAAATTCATGAAACTCTACTGAGATCATTTTATATCACTAGCTTCGAGTAACTGAAGGTAATTAAGAGAATTAGACCTGCGTGTGCGGACAGAGAATGTATTTACAATGGATTTTGTAAATACATGCAAATGTATTTTGTATGTACATTTTATGTGTATTAACAAAAGTTCATTCTAGTTTTTAAAAATGTCTATCCGTTCCTCAGTCAAAAAAAAAAAAAATAAGAAGCGGTAAGCCCCATCCCTTTTCCTGGTACTGCATAGAACTTTTCTTCAATCACTTTCTACCTATTCTAGGAACCCTTCAGCAATTTTTTCTCATTTTAATCTGCCATTTCTGCCTCATATACCAAATAAACAAACCAAGATTATCTTCATGGGTAAACAATACCCAATTCTTTGGATCTAAGAATAAAATAAAGCTATACACAATATAAACGTAACACCCATTTTGAAGTTCCTATCTACTGCCGTTCTTTAGACTTTCCTACTGATGAATAATTGAACATTCACCTACCGACGAATACACATGACTGGAAATCTGAGACATAGCCCTATCTTTCACACACACGCACACACACACAATCACACACACACACACGCACACCATTCTAAGCACTGGGTACGACTTAATTTTTTTTTTATCCTTTTAGAGTCATTTTACCAGTAAGGCTTGTTCATTCTATTGTTGATCATTTAATTCCTTACTGATAATCACATTTTTTTTCCACTAACCCCTTGCATCATTCAGCTGAGATTATCGTTAACAGGAAACTGTAATACAAAGATGCTATCAATGTATATCAACCATAGCGACGTTATTCACTGAATTTATTAGACAAATCCTCGAGAGGAATCTTATAAACGAACAATATTGCTTGGAAGACATTACCGAGGCCATCCGATTCCCAGAACCTCACAGAATTCGCAATTCCAATTATTCCGGAATCTTTACGGGAATGAAAAGCTTCTCCTACACTGCCCGGTAATGTTTCAAGGGGTCATCATTTCTTAACATGAATCTTGATCAGATACCATCATATCCCCTAAACTTGGAGCGTACGAGAAAGATTGTTAAATGGACGGAAGACGTATTTGAGTCTGTTCTATTGATAATATGACTAATGATCTTCGCAATATACCTTAATCAATGAGGGTAAAGGAGAGAAAATGAAGACGCGATTTTTTACAGTGGAGGAATAAGCAGATTATCGCAGTTGGGGAAATTCGGCATTGCCGTTGATGAATGGCTTCTCATTTCCGCGGATCTCTTTCTCAATCTACTGTGTATTGCTTTTTTATAATAAATTTATGTCTGCCCTCTTCCTTCAATTTACGGCTTCTGATTCCTTGTGGTTTATATCTTTCTCTGAAAACTTGACAGACTTGAGTACCTACATTTATCAGTTACTATATATTTCTATTTTTCTTCTACTGCTATACAATTAACACAAAACAGATCGTTCTCCACAGCTTCCCTTCATTCTTATTCCTATCTCAATTTCCTCGTTGGACGAATCGGTAGAGTTCTCGGCTAGCACTCTGCTGGGCCCGAGTTCGAGTCCCCGGCCGGCCAATGAAGTAATTAGAGAAATTTATTTCTGGTGATAGAAATTCATTTCTCGTTATAATGTGGTTTGGATTCCACAGCAAGCTGTAGGTCCCGCTGCTAGGTAACCAATTGGCTCTTAGCCACGTAAAATAAGTCTAATCCTTCGGGCCAGCCCTAGGAGAGCTGTTAATCAGCTCAGTGGTCTAGTAAAACTAAGGTATACTTACTTATTCCTATCTCAACTGTTCCTCCTAAATTTTATACGGTCTCGCTTGTCTTAATTCGAAATAATTACTTTGACCGACTCACTGACTGATTTACCGATTGGGAATCATCTGGAACCGCGAAAGCCAGGGCCACTGAAGCCTTTAATTCTTATAGCCTGGAATATTACCTGACTTATCGCATTGCCACCCGGATCTCCTAATACCCTTCTGAACACGTTTCCTCACCCTTCTTGCACATCTCCTTTATTCATTAATGTTTATCCGTCTTCCCCAAAAGCATTTCGTATCCTCCCATTCCTCTCTCGCTTCCTTAATCGCCTTTGTCGTTTTCGCTTCCTCTTAAATACTTCGTTGCCTCATTTATTGTCAAGTGGCGCTTTCTGCACAATGGCTAATGCTTCATGACTCGGATATATAAATGAATAGTTTCGAAGGTTTAGCAGAGCGTGGTCATGAATTGTTCAGAGAATTCTATTCTAATGCGTAGCTTCACTTATAAGAGTAGTTTCTCAGAGGATAGTATTCTGCGCGTAATTTCGCATATATAAGATGTAGTTTTCCAAGCATTCTATTCTAAGTATAATCTCGCATACGAGATTGATTTTTCCTAAACGACAATTGGTAGTGAACTTGACAATGGAGGACCTAGCTTCAAGGAAGGATAGAGAGAGAGAGAGAGAGAGAGAGAGAGAGAGAGAGAGAGAGAGAGAGAGAGAGAGAGAGAGGCATGTCCCTGAGGTGTTGCCTTACTTTGACCCCTTTTGACTACAACGGCGTGATGCGATACATATGCATACACACATACATACACGCATATCTTAGCGTTACAACTTTATTCAGACGAGCAAACACTAAGAACCTTGACCCGGCTGCTCTATAACATTTCGCCATAAATATTGAACTTTTTTTTTTTAAATTACAGGTTTACCTTGACACTTATAATAACCGATGTGTTAGTTTTCACTGTCGGTTGATTCTACATTCATATGACGACTGGATTGCGGCCCTGACCTTCTCCCCCAAATTAAATACAAAGCTAAATTTTTTTATTGTCGTTTCCAGTAGCCTACGTCCAATTATTTCCCCCATTCCTGGAGCATGAATAGCAAATGGTATAGATGTAATACAAACACGAAAACCCTCACCGACTGAGAGAGAGAGAGAGAGAGAGAGAGAGAGAGAGAGAGAGAGAGAGAGAGAGAGAGACGTTAGGCCGAAGGCCAGGTGCTGAGACTTATGAGGTCATTCAGAGCTGAAAACAAAATTTGGAGCAAAAGGTTACGAAGGTATAACAAGAGGAAAACCTCTCAGTTTCACTATAAAACAGCTGTTAGAAGAGGGTGGGTAAGATGAAGAAAGAATATGAACGGAGATGGAAGAAAAAGAATATGAACGGAGTGTGGGGATGGGAGGAGAGAGAGAGAGAGAGAGAGAGAGAGAGAGAGAGAGGCACAGTAACAGGAATGAAAGGTGTTACAGCTAAGGCAGGCTATGGGGAGAGGTCGAAGGGAGAGAGCTACAAAGGAGGCATGTCCCTGAGGTGTTGCCTTACTTTGACCCTTTTGACTAACGGCGTGATGCGATACATATGCATACACACATACATACACGCATATCTTAGCGTTACAACTTTATTCAGACGAGCAAACACTGACCCGGCTGCTCTATAACATTTCGCCATAAATATTGAACTTTTTTTTTTTAAATTACAGGTTTACTTGACACTTATAATAACCGATGTGTTAGTTTTCACTGTCGGTTGATTCTACATTCATATGACGACTGGATTGCACCTGACCTTCTCCCCCCAAATTAAATACAAAGCTAAATTTTTTTATTGTCGTTTCCAGTAGCCTACGTCCAATTATTTCCCCCATTCCTGGAGCATGAATAGCAAATGGTATAGATGTAATACAAACACGAAAACCTCACCGACTGAGAGAGAGAGAGAGAGAGAGAGAGAGAGAGAGAGAGAGAGAGAGAGAGAGAGAGAGAGAGAGAGAGAGACGTTAGGCCGAAGGCCAGGTGCTGAGACTTATGAGGTCATTCAGAGATGAAAACAAAATTGGGAGCAAAAGGTTACGAAGGTATAACAAGAGGAAAAACCTCTCAGTTTCACTATAAAACAGCTGTTAGAAGAGGGTGGAAAGTAAGATGGAAGAAAGAATATGAACGGAGGTACAGTAACAGGAATTGTTAAAGGGACGCTACAAAGAACCTTAGTGCACCCTACAGACAGTAACAGGAATGAAACATATGAGTGCAATAACGGCACCACCCGCTATGGAGAGAGATGGAGAGAGAGAGAGAGAGAGTAGAGTATATACAGTGATGTTTATATATATATATATATATATATATATATATATATATATATATATATATATATATATATATATATATATGTGTGTGTGTGTGTGTGTGTGTGTGTGTGTGTGTGTGTGTATATCAGACTTTGGCTTTCCTTTCTGATGGACAAGTCGAGAGAGTTTGATCTAAAACGAACAGCATCTGCAAAAGCAATGGTGTTGCAGCTGTAATCCTAGAACGTTATGGACAATTCAATTAACCCCTCCAAAGTAATTGAGTTAATAGATGCTATTAATCACAATGCAGGCTGTAATTACTGTTGACGTAAATACTGCCATTACAGCAAACGTGGTTATTACTTTCATAAATCGAGCGACATGCAGCTTTAACATTAATCTGACCATGCTAAAATAAAAACAAATACATCGGAACAACATAGATGACTACTGTACTTTCACATAACAATAACAATCTTCCATATTCTCACATAATTCCATTCTTTTGTCTTCTTTCTTTCGTACTCTGAATACTTATGCCAACTTTAATTTTCCTCCGCTGAACACACTTGTTACTTCAGTAGTGAGTTATTTCTTGCTTTCAAAGGTAAAACAAATTTCACATCCTTTGCCTTGGCATGCGAGTCTTCCCATTGTTATGGCCTTTAAAACAGTCTTGACATTACTGCCAATTTTCAAAAATGATGATGGTGAGTGTCTGTCGTCCGTTTCTTGTAGGTAGAATTTACGATGTTTCCGTCAAATATATAAGCTCTCCAGATTATAAAAAGCAAACATTTCGGAAATAAAATGTGGAAAAAAGAAGGGGAAAACTTCTTACTATCTTTATATTTTCAGATTTATTTAGAATTTCATACATTTACGTACCTCAGTGGCAGTAATGGCTCCTTAAATAATGTTAAGAATACAATTCCTTTTAAATATATATTTTGAAGAGGTCAAAAAGGATATTGCTGTCCAAAATCTAGCGAGGCCATTGCCATAAGATACAATAGTGGTAGCGGTCTCCACTATCAGGTGCTGAAAAGCCTGCCTCTTAAAAGACAAGGAAGTTAAAGGATTCTGGAAACACAAAGAAAGGTAGAGAGTTCCAAATACAGCGTGGGGGTGACTGGAACGATGGACTTATTTACTGTCTCTAACGAAAATGATGGATGTTGCTTTAGAAAGTGATAAGGTCGCCGTGACATACATGTATGTGTATTAGTGTGCATTTGCATACGCTTGAACACCAAAAAAATAATTATTTAATGCTTTTAAGTCTTTTTTTTTTTTAGCTTTTTGTGCCACCTGACCTTTATTCTTTGACCTTTGTGTTAAACAAAAATGGCACCAAGCACGTCCCTTCTATAATTCCAAATATTTTACAAGCTAATACAATTTCCTAAATACAACGCAACAAGATTTCTGATATTCTAAAGCAATACCTCCCGTGTCTCCCTTCATTCACGCCTATGCATGAAACTCTGTCTTTGCATCAAGTTTGGATGAAACCCCTTTAACTGTGTAGGACATGCATTTACATGGTAAATGGGACAAACACGGTGCCGGACAGACAGACAGACAATCTCCCCTCATGCGCATCTAGAATTGATGGCCTAGCTTTGTACCAAGTTTGACCGGAATAATTCCAGCCAGGTATGAGGAGTTGCAATGCCACTGTAGGCGTGACAGACACACTGATGGACGAACGGACAGACACAAATACATACAGATCGGCGAACGAAAGGACAATGACGAAACAAACTTTGAAAAAATGTGGTGGTATGAGGAGTTGCAATGCCAGTGTAGGCGTGACAGACACACTGATGGGCGAACGGACAGACAGAAATACACAGACTGAAAGGACAATGACGAAACAAACTTTGAAAAAATGTGGTGGTATGAGGTTGCAATGCCAATGTAGGCGTGACAGACACACTGATGGGCTAACGGACAGAGAAATAAATACAGATCGGCGAACGAATGGACAGTGGCAAAACAAACTTAGATCCAGAACAAGACTTCAAGAAATTACGACGTCCGCTGTATTCTTGCTCGTGGTTCCCAAGCTTCCGTTTATCCAACGTGACTTTCGACAAGGAAGCTATGGTTTTGCTTGCGTTTGTTTGTTAAGGAGATTAAGCAAAAAGCTAAGAGTGTCTTATATAGAAAATTTACTAAAATACGGACCTAGTTACTGGTGTGGTAAATTGACATTTATCTTAACCTGTTTGAATGTGTAGCTACAATATGCTTGTCGTTGGCGAATGGTTGTTTTCTTTCTGTTGTTTGTGCCTATTTGTTTACTTTTGACGTTCCCAATGTACCCTACACTTTGTGGCGGGATCTTAGCTGAATAAAGCCTTGATTATGCATTGAGGTTTTTTATTACAACTGGCAACCAGTGACTGAATGTCGGGAGAGATAAGAATGTACGCTTCGAGGGAGAGGGACCGTTTCAGTCTCTCCCTCTCTGTCTAGCAAGAGGAGACGATAACACTCCGATCCCGCCAGGGGTTTTGAAAGCGTCTCTTGCCTACAACGACAAAGAAAACATTATGTTAGGCAAGTTTGTGGTATGATTTCGTTAGGTAATTACCACATTGCCCAAGCTTAGTAGAGGGTTTTTCATATTCTTTTATTCTATTTCATCACATCTAAGACTCTTCTTCTGATATTTTAAGAAGTTGTTTTTGATTCGTATTAATAATTTAAATACTTATTTTGTCGATTTACATAAATTAATCTTTAATGATTCATCCATATAAAGATGAAGTTAACAGAATTTACATTTTGTATAATTGTTCCTATGATCGCTGCAATAAAAGGTTAGGTTTCATGAATAAGTGAGGCTAACACCATTTCAATGGATAGGAAAATCAAGACCTTTTTTCTCTCACTCCATTTTCTGTTTCCCTTCCGGCCCCGACAATGCTGCCTTTTAAATGGAAGACTGCAGTATCTGCAAAAATACAAAACTGAGAAAAATGGTAGATACTGCAGTTTTCCCCTGCCTTACTACTGAGTTCCTCGTTGGGAGAATCGGTAGAGTTCTCGGCTAGCACCTGCTAGACCCGAGTTCGAGTCTCCAGCCGGCCAATGAAGAATCAGAGGAATTTATTTCTGGTGATAGAAATTCATTTCCCGGTATAACGTGGTTCGAATTCCACAATAAGCTGTAGGTAAATCGAGCATATTTGGTGATTAATAACAATCAAATAGAACTTATCAATAAAACAGTTTAGCCATAAAAGCAACCACTTCTTACTTGTCGCGGATGGATCAAAGATATAGCCTCATTGATAAATTACTTCTGGAAAGATAACTGTTATAAACATACTGTAAGTTCAATTTGTCATTGGAACGCAATGACTTTTCTCACAGATGAAAGCAGACATTTATAAAAATAAAATGTAGGAACTAAAAGCAATTATTTATAGCATTTTCTTGAATGAAACAGAATTTAAAGTTATAAAAAGTATTTTTCTCTATACATATTTACATGGAATTTAAGGTAAAATAGTCATGAAAAAGACCCCTATAATTTTCTAAATGGACAAAATTTAGGTTTGCACGCAATACGTACATCTAATTTATACATGGCACGGTTTGCATTTTGCAACTTTTATGAATTATGAGCTCTTAATCTCAAATAAAATTCTGTGCAATAATAAGAAAGGAAAAATTGGAATTGGATTCTTTAAAAGCACCTAAAACCCTGGGGTACAACATTTTCAATGTATACCTAGATGATTGAAAGATTATATTAGGGCCATTCCTAGCAAAGCTTTTTTTCTGGTCTGGAAATATAAAAAAATTGGAAGAAATAAATTTCGAGTCGCTGCTTATCACAAGCTTCCCCGGCGTAGCATAGTTCTCGTAAATTAAGACAGAAACAAATCGTGTTTCAGTCGAGGTAAAACATTCGGTGATACCTGCACCAAAAGCGAAAGCTGTCATCCACACGCTCTCGGACCTTCTCAAGAGCTGTTTGGGTGGGGGACGAAAGTCCTTCAGGAGAAAATAACTGAGCTCAGCCCCTAAGTGCTGGCTGTCTGAAAACATTTCTCCTTCCTTTTAGCCGTGGAAGGAAGGGAGAGAGTTAAGACTAAATGCTCTGGCCAAGGCGGAGGAGTTCATATTTACGTTCGTATTTTTTTTTTATTACGGAAGCATTTCTCTACAGCAGTGGTTCTCAATCTTTTAGTGATGGCATAACTAATGTAATCATTAGACGACCCTTCTTCACAATCCCACCATAGTTAATTAACGTCTTATTTAATGAATGAAATTTTATCCATAAGTATTTTATACAACAGCATAATATACAACTTTTCATGCAGTATATATAGTATTAGAGTATGAAATTATATGAACTTTTTTTTTTTATCAAATGTTCGATAAGTTATCTTGCGGCACCCCTAGGCACGGTCTAAACAGGTGCCACGGCACCCAGTTTGAGAATGACTCTACAGACGTTTCCATAAAGTTATAACTAAAATTTTCATTAATTTGACAGCGGCATAATATACAACTTTTCATGAGTAAGAAGTATGACGTTTCCATAAATATGACTAAAATTGTTTGAGAAAACATATCATGAGTCCCAATCCAGGTAAATATATAAACAACTCCTCCTTAGCACACAGCCTAATCTGACAAAAAATAATAATAAAATAAAATAAAATGAAATAAAATCCATCGATATCCTTTCAAAATATCTCGTGGACAAACTGAGGCAACACACGCTAAACATTATAACCTGGCATGATTACAAAACCACATTCCATTTTAGCCCCAAAAAACAATAAATAAATAAATAAATAAAAAGAATGTATCTTGAGCAATATAAACAGCAGAGATAAAGAAGATTAACATCCAAATAAATGCCCTTCATTATAATGTAAATGCAATCTATTTCTCACAAGAGAAAAAATCTTCCAATATGACGATTCTTCAAAATAAAAAAAAAAAAAATTGATAAGACATAACGTTTACCCTTCATCTCATCTTTTTCGGGACGTACCATCATGTCATAGGACTTTTCCTTTTCCATGCATTTATATAAGATATCCCCGGGTGCAGAGAGAGAGAGAGAGAGAGAGAGAGAGAGAGAGAGAGAGAGAGAGAGATAATATCGTACGTCTCATAACACCACGCACACACACTATATATACATACATATATAATATACACACACACACACACACACATATATATATATATATATATATATTTATAAGCATTTATATATATATATATATATATATATATATATATATATATGATATAAGTATATGACTCATATATTAGAGAGTATATAAGTATGAAATTATGCTATGATGGCATAACTCATTATTAAGAAAAAAAAAAAAAAAAAGAAGCGAGTATTAGCAATGGCATAATATTTACCAGGAAGCCATCACAACAATGAATGCAACGAATAGCAATGGCATAATGTTTGTAATTGTGTGTTTCCAGTACTACGTACGAGTATATGCGTTTATGCGTCTCTCCACACATAAATATAAACATGATAGTATCCCCCACCCCACTTTCGTCGCCGAAGATGACAAAAAGACTCAGAGATGACACGCAAAGGTGATAAGATTTTTCATTTTTCCTAAGGAGAGACGCCGTATAAAAGGGTTCTATTCTAGCGAGTGATTGGCAGCTTGAGACAAATTCCAAAAAGCAATTTTCCCTCCAGAACGACGCACGCTATTCTCAAGTCCTTTTTCTCTATTTTCTCCCGATTTCTTCAACATTTTCGGAAATTTCAAATGAAAAACAGAAAGAGTTTCAGAACCAGGATTCATATTCGCACGTGTGCTGGGAATTTAAAAACAGAAAATTGCTGATTGCGTAATGTACATTATTTATGCTGGAGCTGACTTATTTGAATTCCAAAACATTTTCAGAGATTCATATCCACACGTGTGGGTTGGGAAGTTAAAATTAAACTGTTGACTATGTAATATACATTATTCATATTGAAGTTAACATATTTAAATGCCATAACCATATTATACACTTGAGTAATTTCATGCCTTTGATGGGTTCTTGCATAATTCATTCAATGTACACAAAATCACAGAGCATCACAAATATTCAAAATGCTCGTCTCACCAACTAAAGGGCCCGGGCTTGATCCCCAGGTGAGGCCGAGCGATTACATCACCTCGCAGCTCCAGTAGTTACTTGACAGCGGTGGATCGCAACAAGGGTGGAGGAAGACGTGAGGCTTGTAGCTTCATCCCAAAAGTTTTTCTTAAGACCGGAAGATTAACACCCAGCACCCCTTCTTGGAAGAAAGGGTGAGTTATGCATAAACTAAAGCTACTGAGGGTATCGCTGTTTTGAGAAACATTAAAATATTATAACACTTCTAAACGTAAGACCTAAAAACTAACATGCAGAGTTATGGGCACGCTATGAGAAAAATATGAAATTTAAATAACCATTACAGGTCTTGAAAACTGTACTTAATACCAAGTGTAGTAATGAGAGAGAGAGAGAGAGAGAGAGAGAGAGAGAGAGAGAGAGAGAGAGAGAGAGAGAGAGAGAGATTTACATAATAGTGGTTATAGTAGTGGTTATAGTAGTGAAGAGAGAGAGAGAGAGAGAGAGAGAGAGAGAGAGAGAGAGAGAGAGAGAGAGAGGTGGGGGCTTAAACAGCATAAACGTAAATATCTAAAATTTAATGTCATGAAACCGGTTTCCTGTTCTCATGAATTGAATTGAATTGAATATAGAATTTAGGCCAAAGGCCAAGCACTGGGACCTACGAGGTCATTCAGCGCTGAAACGGAAATTCACAGTAAAAGGCTTGAAGGGTGTAACAGGAGGAAAACCTCAAAGCAGTTGCACTATGAATCAATGGTTAGAAGAGGGAGGAAAGTACGATGGAAGAAAGAGAATATGAAAGGAGGTACAGTAAAGGGAACGAAAAGGGCTGCAGCTAGGGGCCGAAGGCACGCTGCAAAGAACCTTAAGTAAAGCCCACAGTGCACCGCATGAGGTGCACTGACGGCGCTACCCCCCTACGGTGTCCTATTCTCTTGCATATATACTTGTGAAATCTGAAAACTTTTCTTAGCTTTCCTATTTCCTCTCTCAACTTTTAATCAAAAAGTCTCAAGAAACAGGAGAGTTCTCTATACTCGTAGAAGCAGAAGTGGGGAAAGCAGAACAACAAAAGTTATTTTCCAAATAATGGTAATTTGTCCCTTCTACTCCACGTGTGCTAAATCGCCTTGCTTCCAAAGGTGCTTCCAATGCCAGTGATAAATTACATTTTATTCATCTAGGTACGAAATTACTTCATTTCACTCGTGTGCTAAATTGTCTTACATCCACCTAGGTACGAAATTAGTTCTCTTGCTCATTGCTAAATTACTGTTCATCCCTCTGTGTACAAAATTACAACTTTTGCCCGTTGCTAAATTACCTTACATCTCTCTACGTACAAAATTACTTCTCTTGCCCGTTGCTGAACTACTTTACATCCATTTAAGTACAAAATTACTTCTCTTGCGCTGCAAAATTACAAACTTCCGTCTCCGTACAAATTTACTTCTCTTGCCCATATGCTCAATTACCTTACATCCCACTAAGTATCAAATTACTTCTATTGCACGTTGCTGAATTATCTTACATCCCTCTACGTACAAAATTACTTCTCTTGCCTGTGTGCTCAATTACCTTACATCCCACTAAGTGCAAAATCACTTCTATTGCATGTTGCTGAATTATCTTACATCCTTCTACGTATAAAATTACTTCTCTTGCTCGCCTAACAATTACCTTACTTCAGTCTTGGTACAAAATTACTTCTCTTTCTTGTGAGTTTAAGTACCCTCCATCCCTATGGATATCCAATAACTTCTCTTGTCCTTATGCCAAATTACCTTACATCCCCCTAGGTACAAAATTACTTCTCTTATCGATGCCAAATCACCTTATATCATTGTAAGTACAAAGTTTCACCGAAGATCTACTATGTTATCTTTATCATTTCAAAGACGTATACAAACTTGGGTAAACGACGACTTCTCAGCCACATAAAAATATGAACTTTAAAACGATGATGAAAATTTTTATCTCGCTCTCTCTCACTACTGTAACCACAATTTACCTCATTACTGTAACCACAATTATGTAAATAACTCTCTCTCTCTCTCTCCTTGACAAGACCGAGACAGGATTTCAGAAACGATCGGTTGTACATCAGAACCACACTTCTCGAAATAAGTTTCGCAAGGAGCGTCAATCAAAGAGTATAGAGAAGTAAAGGGAGGACACTAGCGCCTCCCCTTTGTAACTGCGGGCGACAGTGGCGCCTCTACCGGCGGGCGCGTAATTGGAGTTGGAATTGGAAGATGTCAACAACATGACAGGGACACAGTTCTGTGCTGCAGTTAACTGCCGTAACTCAAGAAAGAAAAGGCCTGAGTTATCATTTTTTCGATTCCCCAAAGACAAGGAAAGGTGAGTGACTTGTTTTCAGATACATATTATCAAAACTAAGTTTACACTGACGAAATTATGAGATCTGTTGATGGTTGTTCTCTCGTTGTTCCTTTGACCAAAGAGTATACTGTACTCAAAACTCTCTGCTTTGGTTGTTTCATTCACCATGTTTTGTCTAGACTCTACAATGGTTATTGAGTGTTGTTGTGGCGAATCAGGCATTCTCTTAATGCTCAAGCTATTTGTTTGTTTAATTGGGTTTCCCCGGAAACTCAGAGTCATAATTGCTTAGATTTCTTCTTTCTTGATTCTTCTTTTGGGTGGTCTTCTTTCTTGTCTCTTCTTTCGTTATCTTCTTTCTTGCACTGTTACATTATTGCTCTTATCCTCCTGTTGTCACACAAACTTTCCTGTAAAAATTGAGCACTAGTGGTATAGTGTGGTATGAGGAGAAATGTGCTTAGTAAAAGTTTGTTTAAATTATTTAATTATATATTTAATTTATTTGGTTGATATGACACCCTTTCCCAAACTGTCAATTGCTCCTGATGAGGAATGTATTGTGTGTTGATTTAAGAGTACACAGACTTTGTTGAGAAGATGGACCAGTTGTTCAAATGTTTCAATAGTGGAACTCGTACCAGTAATGCAAAAATGCGACATGCCATGAGTCTAAAATCAGGTCACAAGGAATTTCTAGTTTACTGCCTCACGTGACTGGATGGTATCAAATCACTTGGTCCACGAAAGCTGCCTTGCCTCTCTGGATGGCAGATGGCAATCAAAGGTCTGTTACAGTTGTGGGATGAGTTACATTCAGAGTACAAGCTGTCTTACCTATTAACCAACAGACTCAATCAAGATTGTTTGGAGAATTTATTTTCAATAATTCAGGGAAAAGGCGGGCACAGGGACAACCCAGGCGCATGTCAGTTCAGGAGTGCATTCCCAAGTCATGGTGGATGCTGTTATGCTTCCAAGTGCTGGTGCTAATTACCAAGAAGACTGATACCTTTTTGAGGGCAGACAGACAAAGTGCGGAGAGAAAAAAGTGGGGACGGACAGACAAAGCCGGCACAATAGTTTTCTTTTACAGAAAACTAAAAATTAACAAAAGCGCTGCCTCAACAGAATGGTTCAATTCAACTACATTGACTCAAAAATCTATTCAATATAATATATAAATTCAGTTATGTCTCGGTATTTTAAACATCAATACGACACACTGAAAACCTATCAGATTTCACTTTAGTAACGTACCCTTCTTCATGGTAAAAAAAAATGAATGTATAAACAGTGAATATCTAATTGCAAAAGAAACAGTGGCCAGCTAATATATATAGTATATTTTACAACGCTCTCTTATAAGGTGAAAGGCTAATTTCTGAAGCATCCATTGACATTCTTTCATTTACCCTTTGGAAGCAGGATGAAAATGTTTTATGATTATATTTATACGACGCAAAATAAATTCAGGATCATCTCAGGTCTTAATATTTAAGTGGCCAGACCATGTCAGTATTCTAATCACAGGCGCCCATTGTTAATCCACTCTTTTTCATCCAAAAGGGCTTGAGATTTTAATCATAATATTCTTTCCAAGTTAAGATGCCCTCATTAAATGGCGCCACTCCAGACTACAGCTACAGGAAGATAATGACCTATAAGGGATAAGTGGGGGATAGAGGGGGTGGGGAGGTGAGGGGTAGGGGGAGGTGGTAATCTAGGGGATAAATCCAATTCAAACTC
The DNA here is from genome assembly GCF_040412425.1 of Macrobrachium rosenbergii. NCBI lineage: Eukaryota > Metazoa > Arthropoda > Malacostraca > Decapoda > Palaemonidae > Macrobrachium > Macrobrachium rosenbergii. The sequence goes on from NC_089741.1 coordinate 45,578,850, forward strand.
AACGGTCCCTCACGTAAAGATGCTGAGACTCTAAATCTGACGCGACAGGTTTTTTTTTTTGACTCAGCAACTCATTAGTCACTAATAGCCTAAAGAAAATGGTAAAAATAGGAGTGATCATTAGAGCTTTCTTCACATTTCAGAATTTCAGAGAGCTTTTCGGTAAATGTTTGATTTAAAATAACTGTTGGGCTTTGAACGACTCTGACTGTGGCTTTAAACAAAGTAATCAATCTGTCATTTAGTTACCTTTAAAATCCTTATATGCATATATATATATATATATATATATATATATATATATATATATATATATATATATATATATTTATATATACAGTATATATGTATATATAGATAGATAGATAGAAAGATACAGATATATATAGAATATATATATATATATATATATATATATATATATATATATATATATATATATATATATATATATATATATATATATATATATATATATATATATAAGGATTACATGACTTCTCATCTTGATAGGAATACAGATATCCTATAAACTAAATCATCAGAGGAATCTAAGAAGAATTAAGAATTTCTCAACGTCAAAAAATAATCTCTCTCTCTCTCTCTCTCTCTCTCTCTCTCTCTCTCTCTCTCTCTCTCATTTCCTTACTCTTTTTGTTTTCTCTTCATACGGCCAGTATTGATTATTGCTATGTACCCCTGTCTCTGTAGGAAATAATATTTGCACCAGTTACAGATTTGGACACATATCTCCGTAGTCAATAGCAAGTGCAAAAATCTCTCTCTCTCTCTCTCTCTCTCTCTCTCTCTCTCTCTCTCTCTCTCTCTCTCTCTCTGTCTCCAGTGCTTTTAATATGTAATAGAGAGAGGCTACAACAGGGCGGTAACAGTATTATATGTATAGAAAATTACCATAGTTAATAGCAAGTGCAAATCTCTCTCTATGTATAGAAAATCTACTCATCTCTCTCTCTCCATTTCTTTTAATATGTGCAAGAGAGAGACTGAAACGGGCGGTAACAATATTACATGGAGAATTACCATAACCAATAGCAAGAGCAAAATTTCTCTCTCTCTCTCTTCATTGCTTTTAATATGTAATACAGAGAACACTAAAACAGGGTGGTAACAATATTACATGGAAAATTACAAGAACCCGCAGGAAAAACGTACAAAGACGAGTGAATAAACAAGGCTTTGCCCATGAAATCAAATTACTTTTGATATTTTCAAAAGTGGCGACGCACACCTACTGCTATAGCAGAGTTCTATAGGTATGCAAAATTCCTTATACAAAAGGTACACGAAAAATCGCAATGCCCTGTCCTATTCAGTACTTCGCCAAAAATACTGACAGCGTTAGTCATGCCTTTCACAGCCACACTCAAGAAAAAGTCACTAACACAATTAAAATGAGAATCACGAAGCTTGGGAATACGGGGAAAAATTTGCTTGCCACGCGGGAACATGAAAACGCCAAGATAAATGAATTTAGACTCAGCATCCAAACACACGCAGGTTTCCTAAATTTCCTTTCAGCTTTTAATAATGCCTTATGGAGATACTGCGTTATCCCGACGTCATACGCCGAAACCATTTGGCTTTTTTTATATATCCACTTAATCGAATACAGAGTGAACACGGAACGCTCTTCGGTGATAAAGGGGATTCGTCGCCTTGTTGATGCAACTAAACACGCTTATCGCTTTCAAATATTTGCTCTTACTTTCGATATATTCATCAGCTTTTGATTACAAATATTCACACAGATAAGATAGAAAGAGCGAGGGTGTATAACGACATCTTTGCAATCGTAATATTGAACAAGTAAAAAATGCGCCGAAGTTCCTTCGGCGCAATCGAGTTTTCTGTACAGCTGCTACAGCTTATAATCAAGGCCACCGAAAATAGATCTATCTTTCGGTGGTCTCGGTTTAATGCTGTATGAGCCGCGGCCCATGAAACTTTAACCACGGCCCGGTGGAGGCCTATCCTACATCGTTGCCAGAGGCACGGTTATGGCTAACTTTAACCTTAAATAAACATAAAAACAACTGCGGCTAGTGGGCTGCAATTTCGTATGTTTGATGATTGGAGGGTGGATGATCAACATAGCAATTTGCAGCCCTCTAGCCTCAGTAGTTTTAAGATCTGAGGGTGGACAGAAAAAGTGCGGACGGACAGACATAGCCGGCATAATAGTTTTCTTTTACAGAGAACTAAAAATGAATCGCCAATTTTCATACCAAACTCCCCATGGCCATTGAATATTGCTTGGCAATACACCATATGCTTTAAAAAGCTTATTAAAATACCATTAACTTTCCACTACGTACGGTCATATAAACCAAACAAATTAAAACAAGCATATTTAAATTTAAAAAACTTTCGTAAGGTGATATTTATATAATAATGATAGTCACTATTATCTGCCTTATTATTTACGGCACATCATACATGTACGCCATCTGTACATAGTATGCATACATGTACACACACGCACACACACACACACACACACACACACACATATATATATATATATATATATATATATATATATATATATATATATATATATATATATATATATATATACTGTATATAACATAGTGTATAGTGTATATATATGTATATATATAAATATAAATATATATACATACTCTCCACCCGGGATAATAACCATTACATAAGAAAGCGGATTCTGCTTACTTAAATATAGTTAAAAACTAACATCAAAAGCGCAGATGCCCCTAATTGCTCTCGTGCGCGGCTTGCACCCATTATACGCCGTTATATATCTCCTCAACAGATCTAAGTCTCCTGAGCAGCAAAGGCAAACCTGACGAACCATAAGAGGAAATGAGAAAAGGATCCGGAAATCGAATCCAATTCAGGCTGAAAGGATCTTCACGAAAACGACACTGATTCTCCAGTGCCGGCTGATGATCGACTGATTCGGTTGGAAAGGTGCTTTTGTTGATTTATCACGACCTGGTTCTTGATGGGCTCAGACGATTGGCGATGGGAAACGGAGGCAGAAGGAAGAAGAGTCTGTGATTCAATTTCAAGAGCGCCACTTAAAGTGGATGACAAGAAAATCACGTATAAAAAGGAAATGAAAAATGGGAGGGTTCGTGTTCTCTCTCTCTCTCTGACGAATCTACTCCATGAAGTAATGAAGGAAGTTATCTCTATTTTATATGATAGAAGCTTGAATTTCAAGTCACTGGCCTCTGCAGGCGTGTTCCCTATGAATAGCGGTTTAACTTCTGAATAATAATAAACAGTTTATGAAAAACAGGAGAGTTTCTGTTCCCCCAACCCCCTCCCAACTCCTCCTCTCTCTGACGACTATACTTCAGCCTGCTTTTCTACACATGAATCTATCATGCAGTAACAGAGGAAGAGGATGAGTCCTATATTTCATATGATTTCTATATTCTTTGGAAGTTTGCATTTCAAGTCAATGGCCCCTGTGGGTTTGTTCCATATGAATAGGGGTTTAACTTGTATATAACAATAATAACTGTCTATCGAACTGTACTGCAGTGAATCTAGAAACTTTCTGAACAAATCTTTAATGAAAAATTTAGAGCTGAGACTTGACTGGCTCACGAAGATGTCATCTGGAGACGAAGGAACTCTTGTCGCATCTAGTAATTATTTTCCCCTGACCACTGAAAAAGCAGCCAATGAAATTTTACAGACAATTCTAATTATAATCCTTTAAAAGGATCCATTAACTGAATGGCTGATGTAGTCTTGGTAAAACGAAGTAGTTTGTTATAGCTAACATTACTTTCTCAGCTAAATTGAACAATAGGATACCTGCCAGATTTTGAATTTCTCTCTCTCTCTCTCCTCATACACATACGAACACAGATGCACACACATATGGCAAATATATATCAATAAAACTGAAATGAAAACTACTTGACGGAAAACTCCCAAATCTGTAAAGAAAGGTCAGATACGACTTGTAAATTACCGAGGTTCATTAAAGGAATTTTCCTTCGTCGGTGAAAAGGAAGTTAAATTCAATTACTCCTCCCCGAGAGAAAAAAAAAACATGGAAGAGATTTAACGAAATGCAAAGAGATTAAACTTTGCTTCATTTTTCTTGTCTTCTGGCTGAATGCCCGCTCGGCAAACATCCAATTCTAAATTCAGCTGCCTCGTTCAGTGCGGCAGAAGCTTTAGAAAATTAAAAATAAAAAAGTAAAAAATAAAAAAGTAAAATTGTTCACATGCTCGCTCTCTCATTTTCGCTCTCGCTGTTATAGTTTCTAGTCATTGTCCCTTTTGTAGGTTTTTACGTCCTGTACAGAGATGGAAATCATATTATACTCTTGGTTTTGAGAGAATCAGCTGCTCAGTTTTCTCTGTTATTACTAAGTGTTTCTTAATTTTCTAAGCCTGAAATTTTGCGTCAAGCTGTTAAACGTAACTTCCAAACTCTGTCATTTTTCAGAATCGTTAATTTTGTATATTAAAGCTGTTTCTTCTTCAGATTCGCCTAACGTCGCAACCCAATTTACAGACTGAAGTTACAGTTTAAACAGCCATCACCCATTTGTTATCAAGCTAACACAGAAAAATAAATAAGAGAAAAGATAATACAAGTGGCACTTCCCCTGTAACAGGAAGAGATGGTCAAAAATATTTTTTCGAAAAATTCTTTTTGCTTCCCTAAAACTTCATTTCCCCCAAGACTGTGATCTCAAGCTCCCCAGAGGTTTAGGCTCCACCCTTTTGCCTCCTTAAATTCTTCGTCTTTATAATTTGAAATAACTGATTGTAACTAATATTTGTGCCACCCAGAGTGGTCAGAATTAAACCTCAGCAGCAAATAATGCATCCTTTCCCACAAAGAAAGAAAACGTATTTATATCAACAGATTAATCTCTCTCTCTCTCTCTCTCTCAAATGACATGTAAATTCAATACGCCGCAAGCAGAGCAATCTCATAAGCATACCAGATCCTCCTTTCACAAATAGAGGAAATGAACCCATGAAACGAACATTAGGCTAAATGAAAGGATCATTTGTTCCCTTCAGCCTTCAAAGCTTGCTTGCTTGCATAAGGTCAGATTAGTGGCGTCAATATACTTCGTACATTTACATGATAAATTAACATGTATGTTCGCCTGATTTATGAAAATTCGGCTATAGAACCAAGCACTGGGCCACTTTCAACCATTCAGGGGTTTTGGCAGTGAAATGAGGAGCTGGAGTGGTTGGACAGCAAGACTGAAGAAAATGGGTGCGGCTGAGGGATCAAGGGACCCTACAAACTACTTTTAGCAATGTCTACAGGTAATATGTATGTTTGGAATTAGGATTTTGTCATTTGTACTGTCCAGCCAATAACCCTACATCCCATTCGTTTGTGATCTTAGGAAATTCACTATTTCGGCAAAATAAAAAAAAATTTACGATACTAAATGGAACATATAACTTCCCATATGCTGTCTCTGTTCTCTCTCTCTCTCTCTCTCTCTCTCTCTCTCTCTCTCTCTCTCTCTCTCTCACACACACACACATACACATACGCACACACCCACACAGAATTACCCTCCGCAGATAGGAATAAGGTATTCATAATATCTCTTCTCTTTCTTCTCTCTCTCTCTCTCTCTCTCTCTCTCTCTCTATTCCCGTTCAGCTGAGAACATTCCTGATCAGGTTCGCATTCCAAATATTCCGTCTACCTAAGTTGAAGGAAACGAGAGGTACTGAAAGCAACGAATATTAAGACACCTAAGTTATTTCTAAGATCGCCTCGTCTACACTAATTCTGGCGTAGCATTCAGGATAAACCCTCGTCCTTTCCTTTTATTGTTGTGTAAGCACAGAAAATGAGGTCATCTTTTACACGGGAAATCTTTACTCCGTTTGTTCAACAGCACAAACACACACAGAGACAAACACACACATATATACGTATATACATACACATTCCGTGCATCTAATCTTCGCAGCTTACGTAAAAATGCAGCATATTTGCATTAATATAAAATATGAAAATGTTTAACACTGTGTGCTGGTTTCCATCTAAAATACGAAACGAAAAATTCCGTGAAAAAGGTAAATGTCATCAAAAGCTTTAATTCTCGCTTACTCTTTAATCTACACAAAGAGAGAGAGAGAGAGAGAGAGAGAGAGAGAGAGAGAGAGAGAGAGAGAGAGAGAGAGAGAGAGAGAGAGAGAGAGAGAGAGAGAGAGAGATTGTTTTGCTTAGTGCATATTCCAACTTTAAAAAATAATTCACTTGGTGCTTTCAATTCCCGACTGTTTGCTTCTGACGACGTTACAAGAATTCGCAAAACGAAAAGAGTTACCCAAGAAAAATGACAGTGAAATCGCTTTGCTTCGTATTTTGTCTTCCGCCTTGTTCTAAAATGAAAAGTTAATCGCGACATCGTCCTGTTTTGCAGTGTATCTTCGCTCGTTTTCTACTTACATTCTCTTTCGAAATATTCTCCTCCGCGTTTTACTTTTGTCACAAATTCCATCTTCCTCTCCTTCCTGGTTCCATTTTTTGAAAGGTCAAAGCCATCTTGTTCTGTTGTCACACTCGAAAGCCGAAAAAATCAAGTCTGTTTACGACGTTCTGCGATTGTCACACTTTCTGTTTTCCCCCAAAATCTACCGAAGAGAATTTGGAGGCGTCCACCAAAGCATGGGAGAAAAGAAACTGCCTTCTTTTATTTACCCGAATTGCGTTCTCACTTCCATTTTGGAGGCGGCGTGAATTTCGGTTCAATTCTATGAACTATTTTTCGAAAGTCCGTTTTACAGAAATCTTGAAGGTTGGTTTTTCCACACTCGCAAAATTGCTTAGGTGGCAATGCATTTGAGGTAATGGTCCTCAGATTGATCTTAAGATTCTCGTGAAGGAAGCAGTCACCGACCTTAGCATTTTTCGTTTTTTATTTTCCACTTCGTTATGATGCTTAAATTTTTTTTTATTTTCCATTTCGTTATGTTGTTAAAATGCTTTTATTTTCCATTTCGTTACGTTGCTAAAAATGTTTTTACTTTCCATTTCGTTACGTTACTAAAAATTTTTTTATTTTCCATTTCGTTATTATGCTTAAAATAAACTCCTATTATGGTTAATATTAAGAAATATACCAAGCAAAGTTATCATCATCATTTTACATTTAAAAATTTTAAAAGGCACAAGAATGAAGTGACACAGCAAATTTCCATAAAACAATGTCCAAAACAAACAAGTATAAAATGCTCCGAAGTTTCTTCGGCGCAATCGAGTTTTCTGTATAGCGTAAAATCAAGGCCTCCGAAAATAGATCTACCTTTCGGTGGTCTCGGTATAAAGCTACATGAGCCGCGGGCCATGAAACTTTAACCACAGCCCGATGGTGGCCTATTCTACATAGTTGCCAGACTCACGATTATGGCTAACTTTAACCTTAAATAAAATAAAAACTACTGAGAAGAGGCTAGAGGGCTGCAATTTGGTATGTTTGATCATTGGAAGGTGGATGATCAACAAATCAATTTGTAGCCCTCTAGCCTCAGGATTTTTCAAGAACTGAGGGAGGACAGAAAAAGTGCAGACGGACAGACAAAGCCGGCACAATAGTTTTCTTTTACAGAAAACTAAAAAGTTGAAAATTACGAGAGAAGAATATTATATTAATAATGTATACAAAAATTTTACTCATTCACATTTACTGAACAGTTGAGAAATGTTTCACTACTCCGCATGACCAATTTCATCAATTATTAAGCCTTTTATTGCTTAACCGTTCGTATGTTTTTGATCTTTAATGCACGTGACTCTGGATTGTTATTACGGTTTTATAGTATTAATCAATCAGGATCCTGAATACACACAGAATCCTTCCTTTATTTCACAAAGGCAATCTAAATAAAATTCGACTTGATCCTTCCCTTGATTATGGATTTAACATTATGCTCATCTTTCTCTTTCTCTCTACTTCTCTATTTTTGATTACCATTGTTTTGCCATAACATTTGAAAATCCGAATCAATGCAGTTTCTATACTTCACACACACTTGTGTAAGTCTCTCTCTCTGTCTGTCTGTCTCTCTCTCTCAGTTCTTCATTGGAGGGGTGCGTAGAGCTCTCGGCTAGCACGCTGTTGGCCCAGCGTTCGACTCTCCGACTGGCCAATGAAGAATTAGAGGAATTTACTTATGGTGACAGAAATTCATTTCTCATCATAATGTGGTTCGGATCCGACAATAAGCTGTAGGTTTCGTTGCTAGGTAAACAGCTGGTTCTTGTGCCAAGTAAAATAAATCTCATCTTCGCCAGTCTTCAGAGAGCTGCTAATCAGCTCAGTGGTCTGGTTAAACTAAGATATACTTAACTCTCTCTCTCTCTCTCTCTCTCTCTCTCTCTCTCTCTCATTTCGAATGCATGACCTCTGACACTACGTTTTATTAGATCAATTAAGACATGGAAATGGTTCATTGTACTCCAGAACCGCAGGGAATAGACAGACAGCAATAACTCATTAAAGCAATCTGAAAGAATTCCTCGAGAAAGTGGTATCCTGCTAATGTACCCACTTCCTTTTCTCCTTTCATTCTTCTACCTCTTCTCTCCCTTCCTCCTTTGCTGAAAGGTTTACAAGCTGATTAAAAAGTCTTACATGGTTGAAGTTCATACCATCCACTCATGCGTTTCACTGTCCAATATTTGATTAAATTATGATTTTATCAATTTTTCATACTCTCTCTCTCTCTCTCTCCTTCTTCTTCTTCTTCTTCTTATAAAGAATGTGGTGAATCCAAGCTTAATTTATGACGCGTGCTATTTCCAACTACTTCAGTGCACGGAAGATTCCAGACGTTAATCCATTTATGTCTAGATTTCAATCGGTCTGTATATAATAATCTTGAGCGACATTATGTGACAACAGTGATTCCTGCGTTCGACAACACGAAGGTGAAGGACGTATAAAGGAAGCGATAGACCTGTGCTGTTAGTTTTTGTTTTTCATATACCTGCCTTACGCTAACGACAGTTTTCCGGATATACAGTATATATGCGGTGGTTCCCATGACTGGGGTTGAGTGTGGAAGGGAGTAGTTGGTGTTGGGGGGGAGGGGGGCGGCAAAAAGATGAACAAAAGGTTGCTCAATTACAAATTTTTCTTTAACCTATTCACCTCTTTCTATTGAGGGAAGACTCGAGAAGCTGTTAACCTTACTTAGTACAGGCATTTTAGAATGACGTTACTAGCATGTGACAATTATAAAGGCAGTCGCATATACGCTATTCACAGCGAAGGGGAACAGAGGCACAAAGCGTATTAAGATTTTTGAGTTATATGACAAAAAAGGAACTGAATTTATTTCCTAATATCAAGCATTCACAGCAGCCAACGGAAAATCATTACTAAATTCACATGATTTCACAAAATCCTTGACAGAAACCGGATGAAATCAACTGCGTCATCCGATCAAAAATTCAACGGACAAAATGAAATGGGGTCAGGTAAAGAGATCAAATTACACAGATCAAATTACACCATGTCAAACATTGGTTTAAATACTTTTTAAATTCATCAGTGAGAGAGAGAGAGAGAGAGAGAGAGAGAGAGAGAGAGAGAGAGAGAGAGAGAGAGAGAGAGATTTTATATACAGATTTGTTACAGAATTAGTACTCTCAGTCCTTTTCGTTCCTGAGACTGGATCTTGAGTTTTGTGTCAAAAATCTATTGACGTCCTTTAACACTGGGGCTTACATACCTTGAATGTGTGTGTTTGAGAGAGAGAGAGAGAGAGAGAGAGAGAGAGAGAGAGAGAGAGAGAGAGAGAGAGAGAGAGAGGCAGGGGCCGGGTAGGGGTCAAGGTTTGCCAAACAGAATTTTATATTTTTTTATCAAGAAGTGCCAATAACTAAGGTCATCGATTAGAGTGTGAAATTGAATTCATCTGGTATTGATGAAATTAATACAGTACATAAAGACTGTTCAGAATAAAGGTGATTTCAGCAGATTCAACTGATATCAGAATAAAGGTACTCAGCGCGAAAGGGAATCAAACATCCATTTCAGATTTCTGTGAAAAGTAAATTACAAAAACTTTAGGGTCTGGCAATGGTGAATACGGGCTGCAGATGTAGAGGGTACAGTAAATGATGGCTCAAATTGGAAATAATGCATGAGTGTTTAACAAAGGAAAGGTAAAATACTGGAAGCAATCAGCTGTGCGTTCCACAACCGACAAATGAAAGTAAAACATCGAATCAAAGGAAACGGCTGTTATTAAATCCTTCGCCGGAATGAGACTACACGAAATGTTCAGACAAAGAGAAATGAGGATGATTTATGTCAAGAAATGGAACATAATTCCAGATTAAAAATCGATTTAACCAATAAATTTAATAATCTAGACAGGTGCAATATATAATGGCCCTCCCTTTGCGCCAACTTACCATTGACACCACAGAGAAATTCTTTAAATAAATACCTAGTGGAAAAACTTATGCATAATTTGCAAACTGGCTATACCGACGGGAATAATATGCTTTTTAAATATACCATGAAAACACTTTATCACGATCTAAGCCAAGTATGACACAGCTGTGCAAAGCATTAATAACCAAGGAGCGTAGGCCATTGTTGACTATTATTCATGCCGAGGAGAGGAAATGTATCCAATAAAGGTCTGACGTTACCACCAATCAATTTATCAAAACGCGACCACCACACCGTGTGGTGATGGACAACACGGGTATGTTGTGCAATTATAAAAACTACAATAACTCTTTGCAACATCGGTTTACAAAGAAAAAAGTTCCAGGAAAATGAGTCTGGAAACTGGGACAATTGTTTTACTAAGACAGGATCATTATTTTTTAAAAATATTTGTTTGGCGACCTAAAAACTGAATATGATGTATGTTTATCAGAGTTAAACGTTTGGCGTTTCACCACCGATAACGCAAAGCTATAAAAGGAATTGGTAAACCAAGTGACATCGAGCCTAATCCCTTATTCACATACATAATTTGTAAGCGTAAGTTGGAGAGGTGGTTTTGCTAACAAAATAAGTGTCTAATTTATTGATGTGCTGAAAATTAATTCCATCCAAGCCTTCGGTGACATACGAGAGAGAAAATTGAATACGATATGTATGCCTAATCTATAAATCTAATGCGCACTGTATGAAGAGGGCTCTGATGCATCGTTTTTTTTACGCCATAATCAAAACATAAAATTACCTCTTACCTTTTCCATGGGCGATGACGGTCTAATGACCAAGCTGGAATGACGACGTACACCAGCAGGAGTAAACGGAACCAAAACGGCTTCCACAATTAAAATCTGGCTCTGGAAGAATGAAAAGAGCAAAGGTAAGTACTAGTAATTTAATAATTTATCTATTAACAAACTATGTAACTAACTAATGTGAGAGTTTTCATACGATACTTTCAAAAGTGTTGGCCCAGGGTCTGAGGTAAAGTAGCCTATAGCCTACTAGCGGCTGACAGTGCTGCACAATACATAAATATTATTTATTTTTTCAACCTCAGGCTCTTAGGCTTTATTATATTATGTGTTTCATCTGCATTACTCTTTTGAGCATCTGTGCATCATAATGCTGACTGTAATCTGCCATAGTTTTTGTATGATAAAAATTTTCTCAACTTTGGCCCTTTTTTTAATAGTTTTGACCAACACAGTGTGGCCATATTTCCGGACAAATGTGTTTATTGTATTGAATTTGATAACATGAAGACATCAATGTTTGCTCCCTTGCATTTTAAGAATAACATTGATTTATGAGTAAAGGCCTTAGGGTAGGCTATGCATTCCAGGAAGGTCAGGCAAGGGTAGGCAGAGACTAGCCTAGGTTGGTGGTTGACAATACTTGAAATATGTAATCTATCCTGTTTATTCTGGAATTTATTGTCTACATTTATTGAAGATGTTTAATGTTATATAGTAATTTGCCTTAGTTTCTTCAACAGGATGATTGTCAAAATGGAGGTTTATCATGCTTTAGTTTTGAACACTATCTGGTTTTATTTCCCGGCAAATGTGTAATTACACTATTTGGTACAAGATATTAGAAAAAACTAGAACGCTTGCTCCTTTGTAAATGGAGAATTTCATTGATATAAAAGGATGGCCTAGGGTAGCCTATCGACCACGTTAAGGTTAGTCGAGGGTATTCCATGGACTATCCTAGATTAGTAATTAACAAACTCAGACTAGACAATGCTATCATTTACGTTTATCCTGGAATTTATTACTTAACTGACTGAAGATGTCTGGTGCCCTACTGCACTTATGTCAGTACTAAATTCATTAATCTAAGTCTCTGGAGTGCCTGAAAAAAGGACAACAGATGTTACCACATTTATTATATACTTCTTGATTATATACTTACAGGTTCCTTTCATAACATGAGTTAGTTAATTAGCACAGATCTTGTCATCATTTCTATTTGTAGATAAAAACAATGTTTGATTTATGGCAACAAAAACACTCAACAAATAATTGATTTGGCACATTATTATGATTCCCATCATAGTCATTTTTGACTGTTTTTTATATAATGTAATTTGTTGGTATATTAAAAACAGCAATTTCTATGTTTCTTAATATTGAATGAATCATTGATATTCCCTTTAAGTAAATAGTCTTCAAAATTAAAATAAGCTAGTTGCACAGTATATATATGCATACATAAAATATTTATACATATATATATATATATATATATATATATATATATATATATATATATATATATATATATATATATATATATATATATATATATATATATATGCATATATATACTGTGCATTGATTTATGTTGTTTCTGAACATTGTTACTTTAAAAACGAGGAATAATAATGATACAATGATACACATTCAGTATTAAGAGAAACAAAGAAATTACTGATTTAATACACCAGCAAGTACATTAAAGAAAGTAGTCAAAATGACCATGATAGGAAATTGCGCAATGTGCCAAATCAATTGACTGTTCAGTGATGTTTTGTGCCATAAATCTAATCATTTAATTTTCACTCTGGAACAAGTAGAAGATAGTTGGTAGGATGTAGATTTAGCTGGCCTCTTGTTCCTGAGAGGTACCTTGTAGGAAGTGCAGTATGCTGTATAATAAAAGTGGCAGTATCTGTTGCCTTTTTTTCAGGCACTCTAGAAACTTAGATTAATGAATTTAGTACTGCCATAGGGTTTTTTTTTTTTTTTCAGTGCCCTGGTTACATTTCTTTTTGTGACTGAGTGCAGTACGGCATCAAACCATCTTTAGTAAATGAAGATAATAAATTCCAGAACAAGCATAAAGGATGGTAATGTGTATTTTGAGTTTTTGGTTAATTACTAATCTAGGTTAGTCCATGGAATACCCTCGCCTAACCTGTTCGTGGTACATAGGCTACCCTAGGCCATCACTCTTAAGTCATTGAAATTCTCCATTTAAAACTGAGCAAGCATTGTATGTTTTTCTAATACCTTGCACCAAATAGTGATATAACAGTCTCTAGATCAACCCAAGATAGATAAACATTTCCTGAAAAACTCCATGTACCTGGTAGTTGAGCGTGTGGTGGGTCTCAACAAGGGTAGAGAAAGGAAAAGTGTTAACAACCTCATAACGAGGACTTAATGAAACAGCATCTAATGTCTTTCCATGATCAGGGTGAATGATAACTTGAAAGCATTATGCACAAAACATCTGATGTGGGATCGTAGAAAGCACATTACTTCCTTCGTATTGATGCGAACATGATACCATTTTCTTGTAGAAAAGGGTACGAAACGTCACTGCATCGTATGTGAAAGGAGAGAGAGAGAGAGAGAGAGAGAGAGAGAGAGAGAGAGATTAAATTTAAATTTAAAATTAGACAACCTTACTGTCTAGACATAAGCCTACACAGTCGTTGTATTTTTCCCTGTTCCACCGACGAGGTTGGTTGGGACACCTAAATCTTCAACTAGTATCAAGTTAATTACAAGTTTCTTTAAAACAACGAACATGGAAGAGAGACTAATATGGTTAAATAGCCATTTTTTGCCTGGCAGTATGACAGGCAATTTATAAATACTGACAAAAGGTGAGACATACAGAAACGTGAGCTTACAATTACGTCAAGCGAGATCCCTAGGCCTAGACCTGAATAGGCTACTTCTCTAGGTTATGCCAGCTCTTTTACAGACGTGCCCGTTAATTGCAGCTTGTCCAGATTTTAGGTTTTCTATTTATCATACCAAGATCAATAATAAGCCCTTTAAATTTTAAGCGAGTGGGTGACTAGATATATCAGTAACTACTTCCGGTTTTCAGCCGTCCAAATTGTTTCCCAGCCTTACACCTCTTACCAGAAGCTTGTTATCCAAGGAAAATAACGCAACGTTCTGTTCACTCTAGTCGAAATAACTTAAATGTGCGTGTTTTTATCGTTTTCGTTCATCTACAGTTTCACTGGCTCATTATTTATGGTCCTGCCTAAAACAGAAACTGGGGATGGTTTCAAAGGAGGTCGTAGCACCGCAGACCAGCACAGTTGTCCACTTTATATGCATCCCAGGTTCTTTTGCTTTATTAATTTAGCTTATATAGTTTCGCCGTAACTTTCAACTAATAGCCAGCAAGCTTAACTAAGAACCTATCTTGAGGAACTCCGCTTGAAGAGGGGAGTGAGCGAAACCCGGTAATAGTCAACCGCACACACTGAAGTTTTACTACTTACTGATAATTAGCCGCCCAAGATATACAACGAGACTTGGTTCTGTAATTGACTTGTCACTCGATATACGAAGTCAGAATTACCCAGATGGCGCTTGGTTCTGTAATTAGCCTTACCACTTGTCACTCGATACATGCCACGATTTTATCGCTAAAATACCAAGTAAACCACCTTACACGATTACTTGTTCATAATACATGCTTTTTATCATAACAGCAAGCTAGATCATTACTGAGGAAGACGGCGGTCATGATGTCATCCATAATTCACTAGATAAATACTACCGTTTCATCGCCAATACCAAGGAAGACGCCTTACATGATTACTATGCCATTAATACAAAAGGTTTTATTTTATAACGGCAAGTTTCAACAGATGAATTGATCGTATGTCATTAATACAAAAGGATTTTTTCATAATGGCAAGTTACAACAGTTAAATTGATCGTGTGTATTATAGTACATTTTTATAAAGGGTGCAATGGTACTAACAAAATGGCAGTTTAAACTTTAGGCCATCTTATAAGGAAGACCGTATAATTTTTTTTCGTAATCACCGTATTGTATCAGAATTACTTAATAAGCTATTTACTTACCAGATGTATATATTGTATTACAGCATTGCTGCATCCAACTCAGCACACTGTTCCTGGAACAGTCGAAACAAAAATGAGCCAGCCGTATAGAAAACTTCCAGTGTCAGCCATTGAGCCACAACTTTCTTTGCTCTCCTTTTTCCTGCTAACGCTTCGGAATATTTCACCCTTTTCAACAACCTATCATTCATCCCTGTCTTCCAATGGCTAAACCACCTCAACAACATTGATCTTTACTGGTAACAAGAATTTTGGAGTGAAGTTGCTAGGCCTATGTCAGTCCACATTTGACTGCATCCCATCCAAGTGGACAACTTACCACCAGGCAAATAATTTTCTAGTTAAGTGACAAAGACAATGGGTTAGAAAAGTGGATGTGTGAGTTTACAGTATATATGGATAATATATAAAGTTATTCATACATACTCGTAAGCAACAGTTTACTACCACGCAGCAAACAGGATATGATCTAACGTGTACTGTACATAAGGGCGATGAGATATTTTTTCATCAGAGTTAAGGTGTTGTCAACTCCGAAATTCTTGTGTACAAGAAGGTTGATCGTCTTAAACAAGTAATTGACAATTACAAAATATTCAGTTTGTTGATGAACCATTAACATTTCGTGTATAGTGAATTTTTTAAGACATGTGCCTTCCCGATTAGCGAAATTTGGAGGATACACACACACACACACACACACGTCTCCATTCCACGCATTATATCCTGGAGCTAAATGTGTATGTTTATTGTTACCCTTCACACTTAAATTTACAGGCTTTTTAACATTTTACACAAAGAAGGAGGCATTTATGCGAAGATTGGCTGTCAATCATGTTAAATGTGTGGATGTAAAACAGTGAACATATATCTAGTTAATTTTGATAAGTATATTTGATGTTTGGCCGTGGCAAGAGATTTAGTAATTTTACAGGCACATAATATCTGATTTAAGATCGAATGTAAGTAGCAGGAGGGAAAGGAAATGGTCATTTATGAATACAATGGTAAAGGTTGATAGAGAACATTAATATGGAATGATGAGGTTACAGTATTAATAATGTGGACTAGGCCTATAGGCGCTTGGAGTTAGCCTAGCCTAAACATTAGATTATTAAGGGATGAATGATAAGTCACTGAATATGAAGTGCAAGGAAATTAGGGATATATGAGCCAAATAGGTGAAACAGAAGAATGTAGAAAAACGAGTTGAAATTTGAGTGGATTAAAAAGCCCACGAATGGAAATAAATTGAATTTTGAATATGAATTGAGAAAGAACAAATAATTCACATGATTCACTCAAGTCCAATAGGACGAGAGATGTTGAGAAATATAGTGATAACAATATAACTAGATCAAAAGTGAGTAAAGTTAGTAAACAACAGATACGCTGAAAGGTTAAGTATTGATGGTAAATGTTGATTTTGAATGTAATTTCGTATAAATGTAAAATGGAGATATCGTGATTGTAATGGAGTAGAATGTGATTGTACATATATGTATATAAATAATAGAGACGTATGTCTTTCAGCTTCCTTCCTATTATATAAAAGCAATTCTAATATTTTGTTTATGGGAAACATTATTAATTGGTGGGGTAGATATTATTGCAGAGGGTGCTATACAGATAGAGAGCAATAGCTTGTGTGAAGCCGTGTGCACAGTACTTGGCTAAATGTTGCTTTTAGGCAATTTCCTAAATTATCTATTCTAGCGCCTGTCCTATAATGCCATACAACTCAATCTTTTCCCATTCCCTTGTATACTTGAAAGTATTAATAAAGATCAGTGCCAGCCATCTGTAAGTCTGTACTATGTGTATCATACATTCATTAGTCATAATGTTTTATTATTTTAGCCCATGTACCACTTACCGGTGTTATTGTTATTGTGAAACTGGTTGCTGTCCAGTGAGTGGAAGTAGACCAACCACCCAGGGAAGTGCACTAAGATATATCCCAGCTTCATCCCCACGAAGTGATCAACAATATCAGCATAACTAAGAGTAATGCTTGTCATTACAAATGTTTTGAAATATCAGACTCTTATGAAACGTAGAAAAGATAAGCGAGATCGGAGGGGATTTCATTTAGAAATGCAGGAGATTATCATGTTTTTTCAGGCTATTCTTGACTGTACGTATTTATTTATCTATTCATTTATTGTAAGGAATATATAAATGTGATTGTGTGGCACAATTTGCGTTAGAAAACGTTTAGGAAGCTTTATAGAGATGGTCACAGATTTTCCAGTAATCTCAATATATCGTTTCATATTGCTGTGAAGTAAACCGCCATACATGAGTCTATTCTTCTTTGCCTTCTAGCGTTGCAGGAGTATACATTAGCAGAGTTTGTACCTGTATAACGACCGAGAACTTTGTTCAGTTTGTCAAGGTTAATGCGCTCGATGTGTTGGCCTACCTCGAGACTTGACACAGTATATTCTTCGGCATCTTTACATATATGTCGTAATGTTATTTTGTAGAACTTTCATTCCCTTGTGCACCACCTTTATGAATGGTAGTGTCTCGTAATTCATGTTGTGATGCTTGCTTTAAGCATGTTATTTGATGTAAAAACAGACCACATTTTGATTTTTCGTTAATGTTTTACTCAACTTTCAGAAGGAGGTGATCAACGTTCGTGCCCCGAGGAATATGTAGCGGAATCATGGTCCTACTCCAATAATTCTTAAAAGTCCTGCAGTTTCTAACATTGAGCTATTGCATGTTGAGGTGATGGTCATTTTGCTGGCGAGCGATGTGCTTTCTCCCAACGACTGCTCCTGGAAAAAGCCTGGTCGTCTCAAACCACAAACAACCCATCCTGAAAGGTGAGTCTGCTCTGCTGTATTAGGCCTATGACTTACAGTGCATGTGGAAGAAGTGCTTAAAAAAATTAACGAACTACAACCGCTAAAGCCACAATAATCGGCTAAGATGGCAGAGTTTACCTTTAGGCTGGAGATTAGGTAAGCTAAATAACTTGGACCAAATATTTTTGGAGTACATGGGACTGGAAATAATACTACTTAACTAATGGGTACATCCACAATTGGGAAGCAATTTCGACTTCAGAGCACTGCATTTATAATTTTCTGCATTCTGTCATGGGACTGAGTGTTTTACTTTAAACCTTCCACACCCATTTATTCATTCATTTACTCTAAGTAGTGATTTCACATGTTTAATTTACCTTTTTAGTAAATACATGTTCAGAGTCAGTAATATTATTAACTATTGGGTAAATACTCACATTATTTAATGCTATTTAAAAAAATACAGGTGTATAGATTTAGAAGTCAGTTTGTCATACATACCGAGATCTTAATTGGATTGTTTTTTTTTTTTTTCACGAGAATTCAGTATTTTATGGAATGGTAAGGAACTTGAAAATCGGCTTTATTTAGTTGCAAGTTTTGAGCTGATCTGTGACCCCCTTTTGAATATAATTGCAGTATACCATCGTTACGAAGAGATTAAATTCAAATTGTTTGGAGCACGCGTGAGATCATAGCGCTTTCGGATAGAGTTTTCAATTTGAAATTAAATGGATCGACCCCAATTTAAAGGGTGATTTAAAACGGTCAGGTTTATTTTTATTTTGAAAGTCAAAAGTTAATTTATGTGAGACGTTATAATGTTTGTTTAATGAAGTTTGGCATATGTGTGTGTAATAAAGTTTGGGGTAAGTGAGCGTTGGTACTAAGCACAATAAAGCTTGCTTTGTGTAATTCTTTTGAACCTTCTCGCTGAGTAATGAGCATTACATTACTCAGTAAGGTTCGGAAAGGGAAAGGTGAGGTTTGGAACAGATTATATCACAGTTATATATCTATTAAAGTTTGAAGTAATATGTTAATGGAAATTCTACCCAGTTTTCACTATTATAACGCGCTGAATGGCTGAAAGTACACCTGTGTTTGACTCAGTAGCGCGCGTTTCATGTTCCTATTCATATATTCATTCCTCGAGAGAATGAGATAATCATCCGCCCAATCTCAGTGAGCCTATAAGTCTGCCTGTGCAGCGGATTTATGCCCGGTATTTCATATGCAAATGACTTCAAAGTGTGGACGTTTAAAAAGAGTACATTAATTACGTGTAAGTGGTAAGTTCACAGAATGCACTGCGGCGTAGGTAGAGCTAGTTTTGTCTGTTGTGCTTTCCATAAACAGGAAGCATAAAGTTTTGTTCTGTCATTTTGGATTAAACATTTTTGGTTGTGTTTTATGCTTGATCCCGGCCAAAAGACATTTAATGTGACAAGCTACATCACATTATAAGTTTCCAGACTCCATGGAAATAGAAAGTTTAGGCTGGATAAACTACCAATGCATTGAAAAGATTAGATTTCAAATTTCTCCCTTTTATTTACAAGGTATGTCATAATTATAATGAAGCTTGCTGTCAATGAAATATGCAAAAGTTTTTATAATTAAAAAAGATAACTGCTTGTTATAGATGATCAGTTAACAAAGTCTAGCTTCTTAATCACGTCAAACCTGTAGTATTAGTGCCGTCAGTGCACTTCATGCGGTACTGTAGGCATTACTTACGGTTCTTTGCGCATGCCGTAGGCCCCTAGCTGCAACCCTTTTCGTTCCTTTTACTGTACCCTCTTTACTTTTCTCAGCCTTCCCAATAATTGATTCACAGTGCAACTGAGGTTTTCTCCTGTTAAAAAGTGCACCCCGCTGGGGGAGCGGGTTCCTGTCTCAGCTACCACTCTGATGGTCGTGAGTCTGGAATCTCCGACCGGCCAGTGAAGAACAAGAGGAATTTGTTCTGGTGATAGAAACCCATTTCTCGCTATAATGTGGTTCGGATTCCACAATGTTGTAGGTCCTGCTGCTGGGCAACTAATTGGTTTCAGCCACGTAAAAATAAATCTAATCCTTCGGGACAGCCCTAGGAGAGCTGTTAATCAGCTCAGTGGTCTGGTTAAACTAAGATATACTTCTTTTACACCTTTCAAGCCTTTTTCTGTCAATTTCCGTTTCAGCGCTGAATGACCTCATAGGTCCCAGTGCTTGGCCTTTGGCATAAATTCGATATTCAGCTCAATTCAGTCACGTCAACGGCCTTAGCCTGACATAGTAGGGACTCCAATTTGAAGATCGAATAGTTTTACAACTGCCTAAGTATAATCATTCTCGGTGTGACCAGTCACCAGTTGGCGTGTGGCCGTGTTCGATACTAGACGTGTTACTGAAGTGCATAGTGAGGAAATCTTGTTACTATTCCAGAGAATATCTTGTTAGCCTGGTAAGTTTTAGTGATCATCCTTTATCACAAAAGGAAGGCCAAGATATATCGTCCTCGGGGCATTGCTTGCGTGACATCACTTACACAACAAACATTTGGCGAAATACTTACCGTGGTTTCCGCTTTCACCATGGTCCCTGTTAGCACTAAATGACTACAGTAGTGTAATGTTCTTGAGTATTCTGTAAATAGATAAACTGGAGCATGACTCTTATTATTATTATTATTATTATTATTATTATTATTATTATTATTATTATTATTATTATTATTATTTTGAACGAAGAGGCTGATTTCTGAATATATTTATATAACAGAGCATTGATCATGTGGTGCATACTTTGATTGTATGAAAATTTACGCTGACGTGTAGTGTTGTATTGAATTGACATTCCCAAAAAATTGATCTAAATATACCTATGCGGTGAGCTAAAATTAGAGGTAGGCCTAATTGTCGCACGGGTGACAGCCAGTCGGATTTACGTTATAAGCCAGTAATTCTTTATAGGAACAGGTTGTGCTCTCTACGCTAGTTACAAACTATAGGTGTGATTAGACCTACTCGAACATTTCTATAATAAATAAAATGCGAGAGGATCTGACCTTATTTGTCCTCCGCCGGGTAACAGCAGGGGAGACATGCTACTGCCATCCTCCCCCTGCAAACCGGTTTGTCAGCCCCGGGTGGGACCGGGGTAGGTATGGGAACGGGTTAGGGGAGGCGTCCACCCTGTTGGTAGGGGATCACGAGGGTAGGAGAGACAGCAGCTCCGGGTTCCAGCCCGTATGACAATATTTCTGGTAATTCCCTGTGTTGAAGGACGTATGGAAAGATATGTGGGCTACGATGAATGGCCTCTGACAGTTCGTTCAACATGTTATTGTGGATTTTTAGCTCGTTATTGTGGATTTTTAGAGTTAAAGTTACTTTAGTCAACTCGGAAGTCATTCATTGTGGATTTTTAGCTCGTTATTGCGGATTTTTAGAGCTAAAGTTACTTTAGTCAACTCGGAAGTCATTCACTTTCATGGAGCCCTAGCTAGCGTAGAAGCGTGTACCCGGAGGAGTTTTCTGTCGACGGCTACACCTTTATTAACGGTGGTAAGGGAGACGCAGCTGGTTAACTGACCTCGGAATGGGTGAAAGTACACATACACAACGGTTTACAAAAATACCTTCATGATAGCAATGGTTAAAGGTTTTATTATTTTGACAATCGCCATTTACCGAGAATGCTTCAGAAAGGTATCTTATAATTACAGTACCTCAACAATCATCTATCACAATATGTTAGGGAAGTTTCAATTTTACTGGTAGCTGGTGTCCGGAGTAGCAATGCCTTTTTGTACAACATCTCAAAACAAATGTATTGGGACTTGACATTGTTTTCGTTATTAGTGTCAGACTGATAAGT
Source organism: Macrobrachium rosenbergii (assembly GCF_040412425.1). Taxonomy (NCBI): domain Eukaryota; kingdom Metazoa; phylum Arthropoda; class Malacostraca; order Decapoda; family Palaemonidae; genus Macrobrachium; species Macrobrachium rosenbergii. Next base: position 45,600,867 of record NC_089741.1, read on the forward strand.
AATATGATACCTTTCCTTGCGGCCCATAGGTTTCTGTGAGATTCCCGGTGATTATCCTGTTGTGGTGTGACTAGCAGGCTCCTCTTTGTTGACGTTCCTGCATTCCACGTCTTGGGGTACCAAAGCATTTGGACTGACGAAGGTAAGTACCGAGATTTTATTTATTATTGCTATGATATTGCGGTCCACTTTCAGTTTCAGCATTTCGGTTTGTACTTAAAAACTCCACCAGCTGCCTTGCGTCGATAATGGACGTATTAGAAGGTGCATGCATTATATTTAAGCGGCGTCTTAACTGCTAAAGAATCCAGCCAGTAGGTAATAGACAGCGGTTATATGATCACAAAGCATCAGAATTTAAAAATTAGTTTTGCCTCTCAAAATGACATCGGCTAGTTTTGAAAATTTTGAAGTTCCTTGAACCTTTCTCTCTCTCTCTCTCTCTGTTTTGAGAGTGTTGGGAGTGGTACTTTGTAAGCATTTTAATTATTTTGATTTATATTCGTCGAGCGTCCAAAATAATTTAGTGCGTTCATTCCTCTCTCTCTCTCTCTCTCTCTCTCTCTCTCTCTCTCTCTCTCTCTCTACCGTAAGCATGCTTCATGATTATGATTTACTTTGGCCGAGTCCCCAAAGTTAATGCATTCATTACGTTCGTTATTAAGATAATTGAAGTTAATTAATATAATGTAAAGCTTTCAATTTCATTAATATGTTGTAACTGAATTATTGCTTTTGAAGTCGTTAAATATTACGAGTAATCATTCAGAATGAATTCGCGTATAGTCAGGAACAAGCTGATGGAATTCAGCGTCGAAATATGTTTCTTTGTCACATAGCTCTTTATTTATTTTTTTATCACCTTTTCCTATACCTTGCCTCTCTCTCTCTCTCTCTCTCTCTCTCTCTCTTCTGCGGGCTGATTTCCCTTTGATGCTCTCTTGGGTTTATAGTCTGTTGACTCTGTCCGTAAAGGTTTTTAGCTGAAGATTTAAAGAAAGAAAGAAAGAAGTATATTTTAAGATTTACGTGTTCGATTCTGATCACACATTAAATTCCTCCTTGTCTAGATTTTGTCTGTGAGAAGGAGACGCTCTAAAGGGCATAGATATTTACGTTTTTATAATGTTAAGGAAAGATTTTGGTTAAGCAAATAGTCGTCGTCCATTATCTGTCCATTTAGGGAAGACAAGTGAAATTGCTGAGATACTTTAGGAGACGAGTAAAGATGACAGCGGGGAATTTTAATATCAGTGTATTGTCCATTGAAGTTCCACGCGTGCGCAGACCTTGCTTACCCCGCACCTGTACTCTACCACCACCCTACCCCCCTACCCCCTACCTGAACCCCTCCTGTGTGGGCTTTTTGTACTATGTAGTCTGACGGAAGTGACTCTCCCCTCGCTCGGATGGCGGTAGGGTGATGACGTGGGTCGGAAAAGCTTAGCGAGATGACGGTGAACGTAAGCCGATTGGGGTTCATAGTAGCGAGAGAGAGAGAGAGAGAGCTGAGATTAGACTGGTGTATCTTGAAAGATGTATTGGTTATATGACTCTGGTTGATTTGATGGGCATCCTAAATACCTTCTGCAAACAGTCCTTGTAACAGGGAAGATTACAGGAATAGGGGAAACAAGAAGTAGAACTAGAATGGAAAATCTTGTACTTTGAAGAAAAATCTGTCGCTGGATGCCTTAGGTGAGGGTTGCTGATCTCCTGAAGTAGATATAGCATGTGATGGCTTTATGCATAGTACTAGGCCTACAAGGCTACAAGGTTGCCACAGTGGAATAGGGTCTTTTTCCTTCAGCATAATGGAACACTGGTAAATATAGTACTTTTAACAAATGGCAGCGAGGCCGTCTTAGTGGATATCTTGAGAAAAAGGTAAAAAAAAAATGGGGGGGGCGGTTGTAGATTAGGTGAATTGCCATTTGTTCAGTCCTGAAACAAACGATACGAGAGCCAATCCTAACAAAGATGTCCAGGGAATGAAAATCAAAACTTATGATGTAAAAAGAACAATAGAATATTTTGGAGTAGGTTATGGATTCGTACTGCTTGCTTTCTACAAAACAAGTTTGAAATCAGTCAGAACAGAACTAGTAAGACCAGTGAAGTGCAGAATTTGGTCTAAACTACTGTCTTCCATTGCGATGTGTTTTCAAGATTAAAGGTGATATTTTTTTTTTTCAAAATAAAAGAGTTTGAGATTAATTGTGAACACCAAAGGTTAACCGTGGCGTAAATGCAGAGGAAAAGTGGAGAGTGAACTATCCGTTAAAGAAGGAGTTGGAGAATAGGTAGATTGATAAAGGTTATTGGTGAAGGGGGAAAAGAGTAGATGAGAGAACAGCGGGTGTTATTCAATCAGTAACACAGTTAGTTTAATAATAAACGTATAATTAAGGTTAAAAGGAGAACATTGGATAAAATATTGGATAAAATAACTTTATTAAGATTCTGAGAGACCCTCCAGAGAGATTCTCTGAAGTCTGGCAATAAAAGATGATCAAGTATCTACAAAGTAGAAAACAGTGTCATTAAATGAATTTTCTATAAGTTGCCCTTCACATACTATGAAGAATGTGTTTATGTGCCATTGTCATTGAAAGCACCATCAATTAATGTGATCTATATAGGTTATTTTGTACGGGCTGTTGGTGTATATGTTTTCGATGTATATTGATTACATGGTGTTTGTTCAAGGTACAGACTGGCATAATTAACCTTGTCCTTGCTGAGATGCAATGAAAGCTCTAAGTGCCAGCTATAATTCCTATAATCCCGTCCTAGAAATTTTATATGCAAGACCCCGTAAAGTGGCAATGCCGAAAGTGCGCCTCACGTGGTGCACTGTAGGCATTACAGAAGGGTGTTTGCAACGTCTCTTCGGCACCTACCTGCATCCGCATTTCTGCCTTTTGCTTTGACCTCCATTCCGCTGCCGCTCTCCGATCTTGCTGTCCAACCTCTCTAACTAAACTTATGCAATTGGCTCTTCCTCCACATTTTGGATCCTTTGTACTTCTGTGTATCTTTATTTTCTTGGTCATCTTTTATCTCTGCTGTCCACCCTTTCCAACTATCTCTGTTCACTGTCTCTTCTTCTTTCTTCTCCTCTTTCTTATTATTATTATTATTATTATTATTGTGGGTTAAAAATCAAATTATATCTAGTTCTCTTACTATGTAAAAAATCTTCTCTGAACTTTCTTCAGTGGATTTTATTCTAGATTGTTTTTCTTCAAATTGTGAATCTATTGTTTCATTATTATTATTATTATTTATTATTATTATTATTATTATTATTATTATTATTATTATTATTATTATTATTCAGAAGATGAACCCTATCCATATGGAACAAGCCCACCAGAGGGGCCATTGACTTGAAATTCAAGCTTCCAAAGAACATGATGTCCATTAGGAAGAAGTAAGAGGTAGTAAAGAGAAATACAGAAAGAAGAGATACCACTTCAGCGCTGAATGGGCGAAAGGGCCCCAGTACTTGCCCAGACAGCTTATATTTCGTAAATCTCTTTGCAAGAACTCTATATACATATATTTCACAAAAGTCATCGGAATACGAATAAGGCAAAAAGAGAGAACTGACATACGGCCAAAGTTTCCTCATACATTTTTGTTGTGGTGCAGGGGTTAACGTTCAAACTTGACCCAAATTTCTGGAGATTTTTTGTGGGGATTGGCGGTGTACGTTTACATCATAGCGAGATAGTACTTGTATTCCCCCGATGGGTAAACTTTTCAAGTGAATTATAGGTTTGTCCGAGTTTGGCCATTTTTTACGTCTTTATGTCTCAGTGTTATGAGACAGGAATACGTGTTTCTACCTCATAACACTGAATAGGGAGAGCCCAGTGGATGGGTAAAGGAGATAATAAATTTGAGCTAGAGGTACGTTCAGAAGCATCAGTTGGGTTTCAGTGTTTCTTTGATTTCAACAGAAGGAAAACTTTGTCGTTGATTTGTGAGGATTCCCAGGAGGAACGAGAAATAGTTACGAAGAAAAATAATAAGAACAAGTTTTTATCAAAAATCGTATATCAGTAAGGTTATTGAAGGGTATTTTCTAAGTTATTTTAAACCCAGATTATAAATAGTTTTTCCTCGCTCGCAGTTCACAAGATGACTATGTAGTAATACATAATACAAAGACTTTAATTCAAAGTTGCCCTGTAGTGGGTAGGCTGTCATGCACTCATGTGGTGCACTGTAGCATTACTTGCTGTTCTTGCAGCCCCTTCTGGCCCTCCTAGCTTCAACCTCTTTCATTCCTTTCACTGTACCTCCGTTCATTTTCTTTCTTCCATCTTCCTTTCCGCCCTCTCCTAACAATTGATCTACAGTGCAATCGCGAGGTTTTCCTCCTGTTACACCTTCAAACCTTCCATCTTGCTGTTAATTTCAATCAGCGCTGGAATGACCCAGGACCCGGCGGCCGACCTTTTGGCCTAAATCTATATTCTGTCTTATTCTTTTATCGGAGCGAATATAAAGCAATAAACACGGCTCACATCATTATTTACTTTTGCATAATAATTCTTTTTTTATTATTTGCCACTTTCATTTGTTTAATTTTCTGTCTTACAGTTTCTCCCTTCCTGTCAGGATAGTAACGAATCACGGATTTGCATCGAAAGGTATAAAATATTCAACACGAAATAAGCCTAGTGATAGTTTTTTTTTTTAGGATTAACTAACGTATTTGAATATGTGCTGTTATTTTTCTCTTATTCGATTTTACAGCCTTTTTTATTTCCTGTAAAAGAAAACTATTGAGATGGCTTTGGTCCGTCCATTTTTTTCTGTCCGCCCCTCAGACCCAAAACCTACTGAGGGTTAGAGGGGGCGCAAATTGGTATGTTGATCATCCACCTCCAGTCATCAAACATACAAATTGCAGCAGCCTCTAGCCTTAGTAGATATTATGCATCTTCACTTGACTGCATCTGGGGAGCAACTGAGCGCTGGTCGTGGCTGAGAGTTTCATACTGCAGCACATCAGAGTTTCATACAGTATTACATGCTGCACAGAAAACTCGATTGCGCATTTTTTACTTTTTTTCCTCACAAAACCTAGAAACGGCTCAACATCCCCAAAAAGACAAATTTCTCCACTCCCGCTATCTTGCATTTTTTTTTTTTTGCGATCCCTCTCGATCATTGCTTCCAAGAAAATCCTCTTTGTGGATTTGAGGAGCTCGCGCCCTTTCAAACGCCGCCTCCTCCCATCGTCATTCGTCTTGTTTCTCTTCACGCGACGAAAAAAATGGGTTCCCATTTTCTTCCGAGTTGACAGCTCGTGTCGAGGGTGGACTAATGCAAAGGGGATTTTAAATTCCCGTTGAATGTTGCTGTCAGTCACTCCCCGAGATTTCACGTTTCTTTTACGATTAAGTTTGGGAATTGAGAGAGATGAGAGTATATATATATATATATATATATATATATATATATATATATATATATATATGTATATATATATGTGTGTGTATGTGAAATCATTAGTAATAATGTACAATTTAATAGTTTTGTAAGGCTTTAGGGAAATCATTTTTAATATTGGACTTATGCAATATATGTCACCTATTTTCTTCAGCACTGGGATTTTATAGCACTCCCCTCTGACGTGGTCATAAGAGCTGTTTTTTTTTTTTTTTTTTTTTTTTTTTACCAGGACATTGACCCACGAAATACAAAATGACATTTAAAATAGGTAGCGCCACTTTACGATTTCATAATTCGAAGTTTAACAGCTCCTGACAGACAACATTTGCCTCTCTGCAGACTTTCGTTTGCTGGGCTTTCTGTTCTATTATTATTATTATTATTATTATTATTATTATTATTATTATTATTATTATTATTATTATTTATTATTATTATTATTATTAGGAGGAAACTTTCTGAGGGCAGTAGTGTTGAGGGGTATTTGTTGTTCTTTTTACGGCATTCAATATATACACTGTAGAGTCTCCTCTCTTCTTCTCATAATCTTCTTTTCATCAGCGTATAGCTGGTGTATCAAGTTTCCTAACGACACGGAAAGTTTTCTTGTTGTCTTAGTGTTATTACCTTTGAAGTAAACTAAGACGACAGGAAAACTGTTGTATGTACTTAGGAAACTTGATACACCAGCTACACGCTGATGAAAAGGTTATAAGGAGAGTAGATGAGACTCTATATATAAATTGAATGCCGTAGAAACAGACATATTATTATTATTATTATTATTATTGAATTAACGATGGTGGCTGTGCAAGTTTTAAAAAATCTAATAATTAGTTATCTATTTTAACTACATAAATTCTTGATTTCTCCTTAGTGCTCAAAGGAATAAAAGTGGGAATTACTGACAATACGATAACCACTTGTTAAGTCTCTAGTATCGATCATTTAACTTCCTCTATCAAAAACTGTCATAAACTTTTCTTTAGTTTTAGGTTTCTGCAAAAAAAAAGAAAACTATTGTGCCGGCTTTGTCTGTCTGTTCGCATTTTTTTCTGTCTGCCCTCAGATTCATTGATCATTGATGTTAGAGGGCTGCAAAACTGTATGTTGATCATCCATTCTCCAATCACCAAACGTACCAAAATTGCAGCCCTCTAGCCTCAGTAGTTTTTATTTTATTTGCTGCCAGTTAGCCATGATCATCGCATCTGGCACCGCTATAGACAGCCACCACTGGCTCGAAGAAAAAGCTTCATGCGGCTGATGGCTCGCACAGCGTTATACACTGTACAGAAGACTCGATTGCGCCGAAGAAATCCCAGCCATTTTTAACTTGTTTACTTTCACAAGCACTCTGATTATAACTTTCTTCTCTGGGATCACAAGCAGAGCTTCTAGAAGTCTTGTCAGTAAAGCAAGATCGACAGGCGACTTCATTTCGTATATTACATAGGTATGATTTTCGTTGCCCTCATTCTTTTTTTGGAAACTCTTCTCGTTGTTCTTGATATCTCAGGACTTTTGGCAAAGCCGGACATAAAGACTTTGCCCAGTTTCGCTGCACATGTTCTAGCTTCTCTGAGCTCGTCTGAAGCTTTTTATTAGACAGCGGTGTACTGGTACGAGAGTTATAGCCTTTGGAGATTGGAGGATTGGCAGATTTTCGTTTACCAGTTTCCACTGCCATACTTTCCTTGTTCAATTACTATGGCATTTAGAAAGAACATGACTAGTAAAATCAGATGTAAAGGATTTAGACATGATTATTTTACTAAATATTTGCGCATATAGCCTTCCTCATTTAAATTTCTGTTGTTCACTGAGTGGTTTCAACAATGCCTCTGCCTTCCCCTTGGCCCGTAGCTGGATCCCCTTAATAGCCTTTTACTTCCATCCCCGATTCTTCTCAGTCTTGCTGTCCATCCTCTCAGTTATTATTTCTTAGTGCAACAGTAGACTTCCTCCCAGTTCCATCTTTAGATCATTGTACATCATCTCCTTCATTTTCTGGATATCTTTATATCGCTGTCCAACCACACAGGGGAACTTTGCCGAAAGTCCCGCTGTGCCTTGCTTGACAGCATAAATATCATGATCAAATCCAACCAGTTGAGTTGGTGTTTTCCAGAACTCTTCTTTTAATAGATATTTTAAGTTTCGTCCTACATTATCTTTTTGCAATGTACATCCTTCCATTTATGTTGTAAGTGATGATTTACTCACTTTTTAAATTCCAAGAAAATTCTTCGCATGACCTTTTTTCCGATCTGTATCTTGAGATGATTTGTAAGTAACAATTTTAATTCAGAGGTTTTTACTTATCATCTTTTCTGCCCTACGTTTATTTTGCATTTCTGGGAAATTTGACATGTGTTGTTTCCTCTCATTTTGGGAGTTCGAACTGCATTTATTGCTAGAAATATGCAGATTGCTAAATCTCTTTTCCCCGAGTTATTCTGTTTCACTAATTAGACAATTTTTAGTGTCACATTCATGTTGTAGTATTGTTAAGAATGTTGCTTTAGTTTTTGTGGTGGTCCTTTTTGTATCCCGTATTGAAACATCTGAACCAAAGGCAGTGCTTTTAATAACTGACCTTTCTTCCTCGCCCAGTAAAGATTCTTCCTTTTTAATATAAAATGACCCCACCTTTAGAATTTTATCAAACGTCTCTGTCAGAGAAGCCGTGGCTTTTTCGATTGATCTTTGATATGAATGATACTGATCTTTCTCTTATTTTCTAATTTTTCCACTTCCTATATTGTATTTTCTCTCTCTCTTAAATCCCCCCTCTCTCTCTCTCTCTCTCTCTCTCTCTCTCTCTCTCTCTCTGTGACAAATCAGTGGTTCTCCTTTACCTTCTCCTATTTTGTTCCCATTACCGACCCATCTCCGTTAATTTGTTGTCCATTTCCCTTTAGGTACAATGCATTTTTACTTATTCGCGAGTGTTTTGGGACACGTGAGCTCGCTGCGTGCTCAAGGGCTGAAAGGGGGGAAGCTGCAGGCTCAGTGT
>NC_089741.1:45614357-45661857 GCF_040412425.1 Macrobrachium rosenbergii
AGCGCTTGGCCTCTGGCCTAAATTTCATTATCATTCCTATAAGCAGTTGAAGGAACGCTTCTGCTTTGGGATTAAGGTAAAATAGTTCTCTTGTGGATATTATAAGCCTTCAAGTGTGAGACTTGAATTGAATTGAATATAGAATTTTGGCCAGAGGCCAGACACTAGGATCTGTTAGGTCATTCAGCGCTGAAACGGAAATTGACAGTAAAAGGTTTGAAAGGTTTAACAGGAGGAAAACCTCGCAGTTGTACTAAGAAACAACTGTTAGGAGTGGGTGGAAAGTAAGATGGAAGAAAGAGAATATGAAAGGAGGTACAGTAAAAGGAACGAAAGGCGTTGCGTACCCCCCTACGGGTATTCAAGTGTGCGACGAAGATTTTTTCTCAGGCTGCATTGGAAGACTAACATTAGGAAAAATAGAGCATTTAGAAAAGGTGTTGGGTATTGTTGTATCAGTATTTATAATATATCTTATTTTCAGCTCGAACATGTAGCCTGCATTCTTGACTGAGCAGCTTGAAAATGAGTTGGGTTATGAATAAACTGTACCCTTCCTAAGATGACAGTTTCTGAGTAGCTTGTTCCAGACTTCACTCAGAACTTGGAGAACCAGGAATCTCAACTTAAACGCTTTGGCCCAGGGTAACCAGTTCTTAATATTTCCCCAAATTCAAGCTTCCCTTTTCACACTTCATCGTTTTATCTCTTCATTTTCCCTCAGACGTTTCATGATCTGAAGCTTTTTCATGTCGATAATATCATGTACCGTTTCTTCCCATCAAATTTCTTTACTCTTTTCATAATTATAACTCACTTATCACTGTCGGCAGCTGTAGGGAAATACAGCTGCTTACAATGAACTCCCTGTTTGATTATTGGCGATACCATTAAAAAATCATATCCAAAAACTTATCTGTATAAAAAAATCGTATCCAAAAACTTATCCGTACAAAAAAGAGGAGAAGAGAAATAAAAAGGCTGCAGACCATCATATTAGTTCACTAATCACTTTCGGCACACCTACAATGAACTCCTAATTCGATTTTCGATATCTTTATAAAATCGTATCCGAAACTGATCAGTACGAAAATAGAAGCGGAAAAACAAAAGATTTTACGACCACCACATTTTGGCATCGTAACTTCCTGCCTTCTAAATAGCCATTTGTCACTCTGGGAGAAAATAAGAAAGACTCCGATGTTTTATGGATCGCCCTATCTCTCTCTGTATTGTCTTCGGGTCCCCCCGAAAAAGTCTATCGCTTTCCATTTCCTTCTGATAGAATTGTCAGGACACAAGGAACCGGCAAGAAAGGAGAACGGTGATTTCCCAAAGGTATTGCGGGCCTATATTACTTTTAACCTTTCGTTGTCTAATAATTCTTTCTCTGGGGATGTTGCTCCGTTACCGGAGGAGCTTTCGTTTAGTTTGTGTAATGTATGTGCGCGTGTACGCATGCGTACGTACACATTTTGATGGTAGTGTTACACGAGCACGTATGTGATATATAAACGTATATATACATATGCATGCATATGTATGGGATAAACTCTGATCTGAAATATATATATATATATATATATATGTATATATAAAATGTGTGTTTGATCAGAAATATATATATATATATATATATATATATATATATATATATATATATATATATATATATATATATATCAGGTCAGAGTAGATTTTGACTTTCCCATGTAAAGCTCAAAACACACAATTTCGATGCAACATTACCACAACTGAAACAAATACGCTTACGTATGTCTGTTTCCCCACGTATATGTTTTGTATTTGTTTTTACATACCTCCGTTGTTTACTTTACCTTTAATCGTCAGAGTGACTCAGCAATATTTAATCCCCTGGCTTAAAGACGGAAAATTTCCGCTTCCTCATTAACAAAGCTACAATTCATGACATCCAGTGTAGTAATTCACGGACACCGCCTCCATGGGGGGTTAGTGCCGTCAGTGCACCTCGTGGGGTGCACTGTAGGCATTACCAAAGTTTTTTTTTTTGCAGCGTCCCTTTGGCCCCTAGCTGCAACTCCTTTTATTCCTTTTACTGTACCTCCATTCTTATTATCTTTCTTCCATCTTGCTATCCACCTTCTCCTAACGATTGTTTCATAGTGCAACTGCTTTGAGGTTTTCCTCCTGTTACACCTTTCTAACCTTTTACTGTCAGTTTACTTTTCAGCGCTGAATGACCTCATAGGTCCCAGTGCTTGGCCTTTGGCCTAAACTGTATAACCCAATCCAATTCACGTACCTCGAATATCAGGAAAGAGGGAAAATAAAATTGGTAAAGTAGGACAACAGAGAGAGAGAGAGAGAGAGAGAGAGAGAGAGAGAGAGAGAGAGAGAGAGAGAGAGAGAGAGCAATCACTTAAGTCTGGGCCGTCCAAAAGTGGCCCGTGTGATTTTGCAAGTGGCCCGCTAGAGAAAAACAAGTAAAAGTATAATCCTCTTTTTTTGTATTATAAAAATTAGATTTGCCGCTTATCCTGAATAAAAGAAATAGTCCTTGCAAAATCAATAACTACAAAGAAATGATTCATTATGTCTGTTGTGTGTTACATCATATATATATATATATATATATATATATATATATATATATATATATATATATATATATATATATATATATATATATATATATATATATATATGTATATATATATATATATATATATATCTATATTTATAGACACATATATATACATACATACATACACACATACATACATACATACATACATGTGGCCCGCACGACTTTTTATTTTTTTCAAGAGTGGCCCTCAGACTAAACAACTTGAATGGCCCTGATTTACGTACTTGATATTTCCCCCCTTTTCGCTCCGACGGGAAATGGGACGAATGGTTTAGATGTTATACGGCGTAATTAAACTTTGCGGCCATAAATTAGATGTATATTTTTTCTTTAAATATCTGTGAAATGTTACAGCGAGTTTGTTTTGACTTTGGATACATTTAGAGGTAATTTTAGTGGGCTGGATGTAGCGTTCCGGTAATCTAATGCAATATTAGATGTAATATAATTGCCTGTAGTCAAGCAGAGAATTTAGTTTGGATGTGAAAATCTTTTGGTACTTGTACTTTACTTCCATTTAGCATTACTTTAGGTAAGCATCAAGTAACATTTTAAGTATATAGTATAATATATATATATATATATATATATATATATATATATATATATATATATATATATATATATATATATATATATATATATATATATATATATATATATATATATATATATATATATATATATATATATATATATATATATATATATATAGACACGACTACCTTAGTATGAGTATTTTCTGATGAATTGAAAGCCAAAGCCACTACCATGAGCGCGGAAAGAAAGAAAAAACAAAGGAATCGAGACTCATCTCCACCCCGGTCTTCTCATCATTTCAGCAATGAGAAGGAGAAAGATATTGAGAGTACGTAATTCTCGTTAAGGCGGAGTAATCATCCTTCCTTCCACCGCGAGATAATCATTCCCAGATAATTAGAAATGCTCTCGAACCGCCGTCTAATTAATCACCGAGGAGAAGAAAGGAAGGATTTTTTTCTTTCCAGTCACCGAGAGAAGACACGGACAAGTATTATTATTATTATTATTATTATTATTATTATTATTATTATTATTATTATTATATAATGATATAGTATTATTATTATTATTATTATTATTATTATTATTATTATTATTATTATTATAATGATATAGTAGTATTATTATTATTATTATTATTATTATTATTATTATTATTATTATTATTATTATTATTATTATTATTATAGATAGGATGCAAAGTGACTATTCATCTGAATACGAAATGACAATGTGAGTAATAATGATATTTAGGATAGTGATGACAATGGTAAGAGAATAATAACCTACGACTTATATATTTCAGAAATCCGTTTGTGTTCGGTTAAAAATACTAACCTATTTTTTTCAATAGGTTAGTATTTTTAACCGAAGACAAACGGATTTTCTGAAATATATAAATCGTAAGTTATTATTCTCTTACTACTATCATCACTATCCTAAATATCATTATCACTCTCATTGTCATTTCGTATTCAAATGAATAATTACTTTTCTCGCTTTGAAATTCCTATCTGAATCACAGAATGTCGTGAAGGTAAAATGAAATTCATGAAAATCCCACATTGGATTCTCCGTTATGAAGACTGGGTCTGGGTGGGAAAAGGGCGGGGGGGGGGAGAGATTTTGTTACGGGGTGGGGAGAGTGGGGGTGGGGAAGTTGCTGCAGGACGGGGAGGAGGGGGCGGGGGAGGACTTCCTACTTTGAGTGATATCAGCCGAAACTCGAGAATCGTTACCGTTTTGAATAAAATTTATTTTCGAGACGTAGGAACATTTGCATGGTAATTCAAACCCCTTGTATAATTTTATGAGTATGTAAATTTTTAACTTATTTTCATCTTTTTTATGATTTTTTTATCAGTTTTTTTTTTTTGCTATTGAAGGAAGGTAATGAATGAATTAATAATGTGTTTATTAATTCATTCACAAAAAATGCGTTTATAAGTTAGTTCACATACATACACATACATATGCATACATAAACATACATACACACACAACCACGGGAAGATAAATGGATAAAATTAGATACCATTTTTTTTTTTTTGCAAATGAAGGAAGGTAATGAATGAATTAACTATGTATGTATAAGATTGATTACACATACACATACACACACACAAACACACACACATAACGAAGCCGAATTCTGTACAAAAATAAATAGATAAAACTTAGAAAATACAGAAAACTGACAAAAAGCCAAAACAAAATAATTGTGGGGGCAAATTCCTTCGGCCATTTTCATTTTGTCCGAAATGTGCAGCAAAAAGTCTTATTTGATTTAGTGAAGCAAAATGGAATGTAATGAGGCAGCACAAATAGTGGAAGTCCAATCCAATGAATATAAATGAGCAGTCGACAATTTTTCGAAAGAGCTGGCAATCGACGTCGCCGGTGGCGGAAAGGGAAATTGAAATAAGGAGGAAAAAATTGCCTGCCTTTTTACACAGGAGGGGTGATGTATATCTTTTTAATTACTGAAATAAGGAAAATTTTTCTACCTTATTATCCAGGAGGATTGATGTATATCTTTTTTATTAATTACTGAAATAGGGACAAAATTGTCCACCTTTTTACCCAGGAGGATTGATGTATATCTTTTTAATTAGTTATTGAAATAAGGAGAAAAAATTTCTACCTTTTAATCCAGGAGGATTGATGTATATCTTTTTAATTAATTACTGAAATAAAAAAAATGGTCTACCTTTTTACCCAGGAGGATTGATTTAAATCTTTTTAATTCATCACTGGAATAAGGAAAAAATGGCCTACCTCATTACCCAGGAGGATTGATGTATATAATTTTCATTAATTCCTGAAATAAGGTAAAAATTGTCTTCCTTTTTACCCAGGAGGTCTAATGTATATTTTTTAAATTAATTACTGAGGACGGTTGATGTAATTATTTTAGCCAATCAATCACTGAAACTAGTTGATTAAATTTTTCTGTTTTAATTACTGGGAACTGTTGATGTAGATTTTGTTTATTAATTAGTGAGGAATGTTGGATTAAATTTTTCAGATTAAATACGGGATCCGGTTGATGTAATTTTTTTGTTTTAATTACCGTAGCGTTTGATGTCTTTTTTTTAATATAAATTAGTTACCGAGAACAGTTGATGTAGTTGTTTTTATTTCAACTAATTTTTCTAATTATTTACCTAGAATGGTCGATTTAATTTTTATTTTAATTACCGGGAACGGCTGAGGTAATTTTTAACATTTCAATTAATTGCGAGAAAGGTTGATGCAATTCTTTGCATTGTGATTAATTACCGAGAACAGCTGACGATTCTTTTATTTTAATTAACTACTGGGAACGGTTGATGTAGTTTTTTTATTTTAATTAATTACCGAGAACTGTTGATGTAATTTTTGTATTTCAACTAATTACCGAGGGCGGGTGACGTAATTTTTTCATTAGAAATAGGGATCGAATTTTGGTAACCATTAGTTGGAAGCATTACATCGAGTGATCAACCAATAGAAAATAGTCCACCATTATCTGACAGATATAAAGGAAAAACCTATTTTGAATGATTACAGTACACTGATGAAATTATTAAAATGGCTCATATATAAAAGTTTCTTGGCCTAATGGCGTAAATCTGCCTGGACTCATGATGCCTTTAAATTAGTGTTGGAAGATTTTTATTCCACTTTTTGTTCACACAGTTACCAAGACTAATGCCTCCACAATACAGGTGGCCTTATGCCAATCACATGCATCCTTTCTAGCAACCCGTATGAAAACTACTGCCAAGCACAGGAATTTTACCATTTTTTTTTTTTTTTACAATTTATTGAACAATTTTATGCAAAACGAATGCTTAGCTCACTATCAAAATAACTATGCCATTACGAGTAACTGAGTCATGAAGTTTTTTCATATTTTAGATATCTTGAATATTTCTTGTTTAGGCCTTATATAGCCAATAGTTCTTTTTTTGGAAGATGCTTTCAATTGAAAGCTTTGTAACATTGTAGATAATGAGCTACGTACAACTAAGCATGCAAGTGTCTAGCCATTTACCCTGCTAATTCATTTGCATGTAAAGGTAACTGTCTTCAGTGGCTTTTGATTTTGGAACAAAGTGAAGTAAACCGATTATTTAAAAGACTAAACCCTTGAAAATTAAGAAAACAAACCGCACCTCTAATCAGTATTCAGCCAGAAAGATCACTAGATAACAGACAGAACGCCGTCCCTGAACAGTTACCCTGAAAGTAGAAACTGGACTAGCTCACCCTACACGAGAGAAATATTCGGAATTGAATGCTTAGAATTGAAACCATTGACTTTCAGAGGGAAGAAATACTCAAAATTGAGTATTCAGAATTGAAATCTTTGAATGCTCAGAATTGAAACCATTGACTTTCAGAGGGAAGAAATACTCATAATTGAATATTCAGAATTGAAACCTTTGAATGCTCAGAATTGAAACCATTGACTTTCAGAGGGAAGAAACACTCGGAATTGAAATCATTAACTTCCAGTGGGAAGAAATACTCAGAACTGAATACTCAGTATTGAAACCACTAACTCTCAGAGGGAAGGGATACTCAGAATTGAATACTCAGAATTAAAACCATTAACTTCCAGAGGAAAAAATACTCAGAATTGATACCATTAACTTTCAGAGAGGCGAGAACTGCAAAAACTATGAAAAAAAATCTTGTTTGAAACGAGATACGAGCTTGATCAAATAATCTAGGCGTAATGAAAGGCCCGTCTACTTTTTACAGTAGAGGATGTGTTGTTCAGCCTCTCGTCTTTGAAGTTCTAAATTCCCATTCGAGAGCATAATAGAAACCTGTTACTGCATGGATATAGTTTTTTTTTTTTTTTTTTTTAACCGGGTGATGCAATCATAAGGGCCATATTTCGTTCCATTAGCGTATTATGAAATGCCATGTAAACGTGTCAGTTCAATCAATTTTATTATCATAAATGCTTTGGTACAGGTGAACTTCCAAAACAGTAGTGGATTTTAATAAACATTGCGTTTGATTCTATTTAGAGAGGATCGGGATTTATATGGTTACTGACAGTGCTATAGCTTTATTGTTGCGTGCAATAAACTAAATACATTTTAGTACTGGTTGGTGATCAATTTACGATATTTACTCTAATTTCTCGCAAAAATAATGTTTGGTGCACGTTACATTTGGCGTATTGTTTTCAGCTAAGCGAACTAAAATATTATCTTTTGAGTGTATTTTTTAGCCATGAATCCCATTTATTTTGGTATTTTATTAACTAGATAGTCATTGTGAATTGCAGTGTGCTTGTATGGCGATTTTTTAGGAACATGTGGAATGGAATTTTTTTACCCAATTTTTCACAGCATTATGCTTCAGCATTTATTCCACATTGATGATCCATGCATTTATTCCTCATTGATGATAATCATCTCTCTCTCTCTCTCTCTCTCTCTCTCTCTCTCTCTCTATTGCATCATGTCTTTCCCTCTCCTCTCTTACTCCTACATTGCGTCTCGTTCTCTCTCCTTTATCTCAGTCCTGCATCTCTCTCTCTCTCTATGTATCCAGCTTTTCTTTTTAATTCTCTCTCATGCATCAAGTTTCACGTTTCTCTCTGTGTCTTTTTCTCTCTCCCCTCTGCATCATGTTTCTTTCTCTCCCTCCTTCCTACATCATATCTCTTTTCTGTCAGGCCATCATCTCTCTCTCTCTCTCTCTCTCTCTCTCTCTCTCTCTCTCTCTCTCTCTGTGCATCATGTTTTTATTCCTTTTTATGCAGTGTGGCTCTCTTTCTCGTTCTCCCTCTTTCTTTGTCTCCGGCACATACAGTACTTTCTCTCTCTCTCTCTCTCTCTCTCTCTCTCTCTCTCTCTCTCTCTCTCTCTCTCTCTCTCGCTGCGTCATGGTTCTAACACGCGCTCATCATCCACTCGCGAATTCCATTTACGTCTGTAATACGAGTTACATTGGCCGTGATTAAAGTCTCGCATGGCCGGAACGAAAGATATATATATATATATATATATATATATATATATATATATATATATATATATATATATATATATATATATATATATATATATATATATATATATATATATATATATATATATATATATATATAGATTTAGATTTCTTGATATGATTTTTTTACTTGTAAATATATTTCCATATTTATGTCGTTATCTTGATAAGGTTTTTATTATGTAGATTTATAAGGTTAGGGTTATGCAAGTTTTGTGAAGTGGCGTTCTTAGCTGGGCTCTTTAGTAATATTTTTCTTTTGCATCATTTTCTGATAAATATTAATAAGTATAACTCCATATTTATTCAGTTTTTTATATGATTTTTTTATTGTATGTTTAAAGAATTAGGATTATTCAAGTTTTGGGAAATGGTTTTCTCACTGGTTTTGTATTTAATTTTCCTTTTTATAAGTTTCATTTTTATTTTGTTTATGCTCATTTGCATAGCAAAAGTGAAAATGCTGGTTTTCAGAAGCCATGCAAGATATTTTTTTTTATGCTGAGGCCGTAGGAAGGGGCAATCTCATAACGTTTCATAACCTTGGCCTGAAGGAGTAAAAAAAAGGGGGAGGGGTCGAAGGAAGAGAACGACACACATCGGCAGAAGACTGAACTTGACTCGGCGCTTTTGCAGATTCTCACAGCCTTCTTCTGTGTTCCCTTGATTATTCAACTCAGTTTTTTCTCATTAGCCAGTTGTCATATCGATTATAAAATTAAATTCGTTATAATACTCTTGTAAAGAGAACTTTATTCAGACAATATGCCCGCCCTGGTTCCTTCAGAGACAGTGGATTTTTACCATGAGTGGCTTATCACAGGATTTTAATTTTCTGAAAAGAAAACTATTGTGCCGGCTTCGTCTGTCCGTCCGCACCTTTTTCTGTCCGCCCTCAGATCTTAAAAAACTACTGAGGCTAGAGGGCTGCAAATTGGTATGTTGATCATCCACCCTCCAATCATCAAACATACCAAATTGCAACCCTCTAGTCTCGGTGATTTTTATTTTATTCAAGGTTAAAGTTAGCCATAATCGTGCTTCTGGCAACGATATAGGATAGGCCACCACCGGGGCCTTGGTTAAAGTTTCATGGGCCGCGGCTCATACAGCAGTATACCGAGAGCAGCGAAAAATAGATCTATTTTCGGTGGCCTTGATTGTACGCTGTACAGAAAACTCGACTGCTCCGAAGAAACTTCGGCGGAATTTTTACTTTTTTTTTTCTTTGTTTCGTTAACAGCAAAGCCTGTATCTGTGATACAGTAATTGTAGGTCCAGTCATTAGAAAGAATAGCTTGAACAAACCCCACTCATTATCCTTTATTAGAGATATTAGGTTCGTCCCAGACTGATTCGAAAACTGTGGGACGTTATTGTGTTCAGTATTTATACACTGATAATGATCGTTGTTTTGCCCACATGTTTTGTAATTGTTTTGAATCGAGAAAGTTGGCGGAGTTAAATTACTTTCAGAGAAATTAGAGTTTAAATTTTCTGAGTAGTTTAATTATTTTAATAGGAAATAATGTTGGATTACTTTCAATTATTCGTGGACATTCTGTGGTTGGGATTTCCAATTTCAAAATATGAATACTGATTTGCGATATGTGTGGGCGAAGGGCGAATTTCATTTTACCTGACTGAGAATGATCTTTTTGTCGTTATTTTTATGATTTTCCTGAGAGAAATGATATTAGGAGATTCTCAGGATTCTGAGGGAGATTTTTGCATCGATGTTGTCATTAAGACGATTCGAAAAGTACCTAAAAAAATGGGTTTATTTCTCTCTCTCTCATTATATATATCTGTGTGTATTCTTATTATATATTATATATTTATATATAATATACACACATACATACATATAGTGTGTTTGTGATTGTGTATATATATATATATATATATATATATATATATATATATATATATATATATATATATATATATATATATATGTGTGTGTGTGTGTATGTGTGTGTGTGTGTGAGTGAGTTCACGTCACAAAATCGTCATCTTCTTATTGACTTCTGTTGTGGGAAACGCCGTGCATAACTCCCGTCAGACACCACCTTAAATTTCGATTAACGAATTCCAATAGCAAACAAAGTCCTGTAAAATACCGAAGAGAAGGGGGAAAGACATTTTATTTCCTCAATGTTGCTAACAAGCACGTCTTACCTACCCATCACCCCTCTCCCTCCCTCCCCCCCCTCCCCTTCGCAAACTCGATAGAAGTATGAAAAGGACTTAATGACATTTCCCTCCTCCTTCTTTGTAAGCTGAGAAATAAATGAGGATAACGAGGAATGTGTGGTGCGTGTGCGTGTGTGTGTGTGTGTGTGTGTGTGTGCGTGCGCATTTAATCGTATAATGAGGAAGGTTTCTCTCTCTTCCATCTGTGTAAGCCAATAAAAAAAAATTAGGATAACAAAGATTGTGTGTGTGTGTGTTTTTGTGCGTCTGATTGTGCGTGTGTGTGTGTGTGCGCGCGCGCGTGTGTGCACAGCTAATCGTCTAATGAGGAAGGTTCCTCCCTGCGAAAACATTCGCTTAATGAAGCGCCGTATAATTCTGGAAAGTGGAAATCGAAATGTTTGAACGGCGCCACTTCACAGGATCAATGGCTTTATCCTCGGAGCCGCGGGAGGCGAACTCAGACCCCAAGAGGATTCTTGGTGTTGTTTTTATTACGTTACTTTTGGGATGAAGCTTTTTCTGATATTGGAATTCCCTACCTGTCTTTATTATTATTATTATTATTATTATTATTATTATTATTATTATTATTATTATTATTGCCTTCGATGGTTTATTAGGGAAGAGTTGGTTGTGTTACGTGAAAAACCGTATATTTTATTCATTGTTTCGTAGAATTTTTTCTGCTGTGACTACACGGTAGTTTAAAATCCCCCAGATTGAACTTGGTTGCATATATATTATTCAAAATAGTATTGCTTAAAGCCTAGTTTGGTGTAAAATTGATTTAACCATGACAAAGTCATACTTGCTTACGGTAATGCAAAATGTACTCTTTGACTGACTTTTGGGAGTAATGTTCCTTCTGGTTGTAAGTTCATAAATCTCGACTGAAGTTGTTATTTAGTCTTGTCTTGTAGTCTTCTACACAGCATATTATTTATTTAGTATATCGTAGGCTGTACTGTAGTGTCGACTTAGCTTCTTAGATCACTCGTGAAAGATATGGCTTCTGTTTCCATAATGTAGAATCCGTTAAATAGAAGCCTCCCAACAGTTTTCGTGAATTATTAGATCTGTGTTCAGCTACTAAGATTAAGTTCCCTATACACACACACACACACACACACACACACACACACACACATATATATATATATATATATATATATATATATATATATATATATATATATATATATATATATATATATATTATATATATATATATATATATATATATATATATATATATATATATATATATATATATATATATATATATATCTTCTTCGTTTTAACGTGCTTTTTTTCATTTTCTATAAAGTAATGATGCCTTCTTTTCGAAGGACTTTGATTTGGCGTTGGGGTAGGCCGTAGCCTCGATCGGCTGCCTGACATCGCTTAGACCCCGGTAACGATGGTAACGATGTGTACATGTATCGTGAGCTCCCTTCTCTCCCAAGCAGTTTCGGGTAGGTCGACAGTTCGAGACGTGTGACGTGTCTGTTATGTTTTTTAGAAGATGTTGGGTGGCTTTGTTTATGTGTGTATTAGTCTGTAACACCCATTTGCTTTTATCCGTTGATTACATACGTAATTGATTACACATGCAATCCCGGGGTGTGTCCAGATAGCAAAATGTCTGCCTTCACTGACCAGTCGGCTGCGGATTTGAAATATATATATATATATATATATATATATATATATATATATATATATATATATATATATATATATATATATATATATATATATATATATATATATATATATATATATATATATAAATAATCAACACACAGTCTTGTGTGGAACAGAAATAAATGTCTGATTCACATCTGGATCGAACCCAGGTCTTTCAATTGAAAGGCAACTAAATCGAATGAAATGCTGCCTATTAGTCACTGCTGAGTCGGGAAGCTGAGGATAACATGCTGGTATGCGAGGGAGTTAGCCTCCCCAAGTAGGCTACAGTTGTGCCTAGGTTCCAACTTCTTTTATGGCTTGTGTGGCTTAGTTGGCAGCGGCCTTGCCTTTCAATTGAAAGACCTGGGTTCAGTCCTGATGTGAGTCAGAAACTTAAACACACACACACACACATGCATATATATATATATATATATATATATATATATATATATATATATATATATATATATATATATATATATATATATAATCAACCTTGCTAATATCTTTCTCTCTTTTCGATCTGTCTTTACCTTCTTCATGGGCGCTCTCAGCTTTCTTTTTAGTGTTGTCTTTAAACTTTACTTTTTCTCCCACATGTTTCCATCTATCTCACTCTTACGCTTTTTGTCACTGTTCATCTGTTAGCCTGTTTTCCTTATTCCTTAGCGAAGAATTAAAGCGGGACTATGTGGCAGCATTGGTAATTACCAAGAAAAATACCGAAATGTAATAAGGCTAAACTTTTTTTTGCGATAGAATTACGTAATGCCACGTTAAGTATAATTTAACATAAAATAGTCAACGTTTTCTGTATTTTTTCCGCACTTCCATAATGCAAACATTGCTTTATAGGCCTATACCGTATTACGTTCGTCACTAGAAAACCACAAGATAGGCGCATCTCATTTTTAATCACGGAAGGTCGACCTAGTCTTTAGTAGGCTATTTTATTTAACATTTTAGGGGAACTGGGAGGAGGGTTGGACCTAAAACTTCGAGATATGATCTTTTTAGGGAGCGGGGAAGGAAGGTTCACCAAAAGTGATTTAAGTTTACACATTATATTATGACGGGTTAATTCTGTCCCCTATCTTCATTACTAAGTGTCTCAATTTAAATAAACTAAAGGGGAAAAAGTATCATTATTCCTAAAAGAGAGAGAGAGAGAGAGAGAGAGAGAGAGAAAAAGTACCATATTATTCCTAAGAGAGAGAGAGAGGAAAAAGTATCCCATTATTCCTAAGAGAGAGAGAGAGGAAAAGTATCATTATTCCTAAGAGAGAGAGAGAGAGAGAGTTATGTCTAGGGGAAACAAAATGAAGGATCAGATTAAGTCTTATTTGTGGCGGGGCGGGGGACCCTTGCCCTGAGGGTGTTAGTAAATTGATAAGTTTACGCAGGGGAATAAGAGGTCTGAAGTAGACCTTCGCTCTGGAACAACCAAACAGCATTGCTGTTCCCAAAATTACAACTTCCTTTTCACTTACGGTGTATTTCTGCTGCCGATTGTCTTGTTTGGTGTTATTTGACTTGAACAATTTATATACCCTACAAAACAAGGAAGAGGCTTCATTTGAAAACTATGTTGTCCTTGACTTCGACACACTTTGGAGATAGACGTACTGTATATCCTTCACATTTTCAACACCTCTTAATGTCTTAATGCTTTAAAATTGCTTAGATTCTACCTGTAAGATTTGGTATGATTACACAGCCTAGCAAGTCTGATAGCAAGATATAAATACATTTAGTATGAAAATATTTATAGTGATACGAACCTTACATGCGAACCAATCAGTAAGTTATCTTCTCTACGAAAGAGGGACGGTCAATAGGCTAAGATGATTACTGTATATCTTAAGATTTTCCTTGTCTTGGGGTTTTATTAAGCTTCATCCTGCCCTCCCCTTTCCAATCTCATGGCGTGGATCTCATGTGATAATTTTATTGACTGGTTGTTTCCGTGACTAAAAATAACATGATAATGTGCTCACGTCTTCCAGCCATGGTGTCTGTTCAGCTGTGAATATCCGGTAGGCGGATCTGGGAGCTTCCCTAAGCCTGAGCCATCGAGTTAGGGAAACGAAATGTAGGCCTAATCCAAGGATGGTGACCGTGGATGTCACAGTAGGTCCTTTCGGCAATAAACGTGGGTTAAGTCTACGTGTAGAGAGGCCTGTTAGTTTCATGGGCTATACGAAATGGCCTATATCCAAGAGACGGTGTTGTTTCAGTCCGCTGTAAATCATTTCGGAGATAATGCTTAGGCCTATATCAAATGGCTTTCGATCCTGTTGGTTCGGACTGTATCTCATTTACTCTGGGTCTGATTTATTTGGTCGTAATGGTCCAGGAAACGAATTTTGTTTCTCTCGTTATTTTCACACGTTTATTTGGAGTATATTTCGTCTTTCATAGGCTTAAATTGTCTTTCATTCTCGTGGGTATTTGCGTGATTAATGAGAAGTCTTTATTTTTTATCTTATTTTTTTATTATTATTCTTATCATTGTAACTGTAATGTTCTACAGAATATGTCTTAGAAAGAGGGTATTTTGTCATTTTGAGAAGATATTTATTTAACTCTAGTTCAGTAAAGCTTTACGTTGCATTTCATTTCTTTATCTATGTATATATATATATATATATATATATATATATATATATATATATATATATATACAGTATACACACAGTACACACACACGCACTAGGTATTTCTATTAAATAACGAGACTGTGATTCCACCTAGTGAACAAAGCAGTCAGAACCGGTCACAACTGCATGCGTGGCGACTTTGAACATGTCTGAACCTGCATGACAAGCAGCAACACGCTATGACGTTCAGTTGATTGTGAGTCGCCATTTTATTTGGTTGTGTTTTCTGTAGTGGGCCTAAAAAACGCTTAGTTTAAAAGTTGGACAACGTGTCAATTCGAAATTATCAGAAAAATTTGCGCAAAACACAAACAGAATTTTTTCAGAAGGCCTAGACCGCTTATGGGAATGATTTTCTCAGTTAGCGTGGCACAGAAGATTTGCCTAGGGGTGTGAGATTGTCAAAAACTGTTAACACCCTGGACGACCTTGCTTGCACTTCAAGAACCGAAGAAAATGCAGAAAAAAATAGGTCAGGTTGTTCGAAAAGACCGCCGATTCAGTGTTCGGATGATAGCTGAATCTGTGAACATTGACAAGACACCCTCCATATTGACCCGATTTAGCAGCGTGCGGCTTTTATCTTTTCCCAAAAGTTAAATCAGTGCTTAAAGGGACACGTTTTGGTTCGGTTGATGATGTAAAGAAGAAAACGGCGGATGCGTTGAAACAGCTGCAGAAATTGATTTCCTCCATGCCTTCGACCAGTGGAAGAGAAGACTGCAGCAATGTATTAGTGCAAATGTGGAGTATATTGAAGGGGACAAGTTTTAAATTCGTAATACATATAGATAAAGGTGAGTTATTCAGTCAGTCTCGTTATTTAAGCCACACACTGTGTGTGTATATATATATATATATATATATATATATATATATATATATATATATATATATATATATATATATATATATATATAGCCTATATATGGGCTAAGATATAGACATATTTATATTCTTTAATGACCAGTGATTTACTGACGTGATTACCAAGTGAACTAAAAGCCTAAGCGAATCGTTCGGAAACTGACAACACTCGTACTATAAAAAGTTGGCATTGGAGAGTATCGTCGGCATGCAGTACAGTGAAATATTGATCAGTGAAGCCAGACACTATTACATCAGGGATGCAAACCAGTTATATGCCAACACGTCGGTTTGAATGGCAACGCGAATCATTCGGAAACTGACAACAATAGTACTATAAAAAGTTGCCAAAAGGGGAGAGTGTTGTTGGCAAGCTCTGGCTCTCACTTTATTCGTGGGATATTGATCTGTAAAGGCAGAGATTATTCCGTTAGGTTTGCAAATCAGTTTGCCAACACGCCATATTATATCCACTAGACTGATGACGTGATTTTTCGTCCCATGGAGAATGATTACACGTCATTTATTCCGAGGACATTTACCTGCATTGTTTGATCGTGAATCCCTTAGATGAAAGGATTTTGGGAAATATTATAGTCTCATAAATCACTGATATTTGAGGACACGGTGATTTATTGGCATCCTAAATAATGGGGGAGGATGCGTCAGGGTTGACATCGCGCGAATTTTTCAAATTACTTCCGCCAGCCAACAAAAAATGTAATATGTTGCCTGGGAATTTTGCAGCGCGCGTTATTCTCGCCGATTTTGTTTAAATTAAAAGCTTTTCCTATTACATTGCCTATTTCGTTCCCATCATTAGTTCTTTTCTCAACCGATTCACAGCTTCCACTGAAGACCCGTGTTTTGCAGTCTGCTGATTTTTGCAGCAGTGCCTGTCCCCTTAAATAATAAGAACCAAAAATGAATTTTACCCTAATACGAACACCAAGGAGTTATCATTATTATTATTATTATTATTATTATTATTATTATTATTTTTATCACAGTCATCCTATTCGACTGAGTGGTTTTTATAGTGTGGGGTTCCGGGTTGCATCCTGCCTCCTTAGAAATTCATCACTTTTCTCACCATGTGCGCTGTTTCTAGTAGCACACTCTTCTGCATGAGTCCTGGAACTACTTCGTCTTCTAGTTTTTCCAGGTTCCTTTTCAATGATCTTGGGATCGTGCATAGTGTATTATTATTATTATTATTATTATTATTATTATTATTATTATTATTATTATTCGGTTAACCTTTCGATCAAGCTTAAACAAATGTAGAATATCCATAAATGAAAATAAGGGAAGAGGAAAGGACAGAAGAATTTAAAAATCGGCCAAGTAACCTATCGCGTGAGACTTGGCTTTGCGCGAGTGTAGCCGTGAACGCACTGATTCACCGACACCGAGAAGACATAGGCTACATTCATCCAGTTACGCACACAAATTTGTGTTTATATTCTTTCTTCATATTTTCATTTGGTGAAGCAGTAGGCATACCAGAGAAGCCTTCTCTCTCTCTCTCTCTCTCTCAGTGAGAGGGTTCAGTCTCTCTCTCTCTCTCTCCTCTCTCAGTGAGAGGGTTTGAATTCTTGATCCGTCCTCTCCACTTCTTCTCTCTTCTCTCTCTCTCTCTCTCTCTCTCTCTCTCTCTCTCTCTCTCTCTCTCTCTCTCTCTCTCTCTCTGAGGATTCGTGACACACTTGATCCCTCCTGATCCACTTCCTTCTCTCTCTCTCTCTCTCTCTCTCTCTCTCTCTCTCTCTCTCTCTCTCTCTCTCTAAGGTCTCCCTTTGTCAGTTAGAGGGTTCGTGATACACGTGATCCGTCCTGATCCACTTTCTTCCTGGATTCTCTCTCTCTCTCTCTCTCTCTCTCTCTCTCTCTCTCTCTCTCTCTCTCTCTCTCTCTCTCTCTCTCACAGTTAGAGGATTCGTGACACACATGATCCGTCCTGATCCACTTCCTTCTACTTGAATTCTCTCTCTCTCTCTCTCTCTCTCTCTCTCTCTCTCTCTCTCATTAATGGTTTTTCCCCTTCCCAACCTCATCCCTTTTCCATCTACTGCCTTTAGACTTATAGGTCTTTTGCCTTCTGTACCTCATTCCTTTCCGTCCAACTTCATCCTTAGACCTATGGGCCTAATCACTAGAAACATTCCCCATTTGTCTCTTTTCAAGCGGAGTGCAACTTCCTCTGTCAACAGCTTTTGTTTTTATCTTTTATTTTTCGGTACCCCGAATGGAAAGATCGACGACGCATCTCAGTAATGACTTTGGACGGAATAAATCAATCGTGAAGAAGATGAGAGAGAGAGAGAAAGAGAGAGAGAGAGAGTTTTCGCTTTAGTGTTGTATCAGCAACATTTTTTATGTGGCACCTTATCAGTGTTGTTTTATCTCTCTCTCTCTCTCTCTCTCTCTCTCTCTCTCTCTCTCTCTCTCTCTCTCTCTCTCTCACACACACACGCACACACACACACGGAGTGAATGTAGTGGCAGTTATTATATTATCCAATTTAGACCCAAGAACTGAAAATTGTTACGAAGAGTAATTGCAGTGATTGGTCCGAGAAGCATTAAGGACCAATAAATTTAATAAATTAAAGCATAAACGTGATCATGACGAAGGTTATTGAACTCAATGAGTAATTAGTAATGAATGCAGACGATCGCGAAGGAATTGCAAAGTAATGAGGAATATTTAGGTAGGTTGTGATTTTTTTTTTATAGAAATATACTCGGAGAGAGGATGTACAAATTGAAATGTAGTACTGGTGAAATCGATATTCTGTTGGACACGGGATTAATGTTTTTTCAAACATGTTTCTGTAGCCTATGTAAACACGGGCTCCTATTTTATGCCTAGGCAACGTGGGCCATAGTGCTTGTTTGTGAATATTGAACGCAACACGCACGTATATATATATATATATATATATATATATATATATATATATATATATATATATATATATATATATATATTATTATATACATATATATATATATATATATATAATTATACACATATATATATTTTATATACGATATTTATATATGGTGTATGTGTGTGTGTTTGCGTGTGCTTGAGGCTGTCTATTTTTAAGGTTGATTAGCATAAATAATGAAAATTTTATTCTTTAAAAATTGATTAGCGAACTAATGGTCATTTTAGCTTGTTTTATATGAATTTAAGCACGTTCAGTAATAATAATAATAATAATAATAATAATAATAATAATAATAATAATAATAATAATAATAATAATAATAATAAAAATAATAATAACAACAAAACTGCAGACATTTTTTCTGATATCTCTGACGAAAAATTGTTGATGGTTGTTGAAAAATTTCGGTTGAATTCATTGGTAGAATCGGTGATAAATTCAGTGGCATCATAAATAACGAACCGTTCTTTTGAACGCTTCCAATTGTTCATTTGGCGAACTCTCCATTGTACACCACTGCCTTTAATTAAGATTCACAATTCTGCATTTGTCATATATGTTTATTTTTAGATTTTTATATAAGTGGAACAGTGTCATATATGTTTATCGTTGTCAAAACTGTGAATGCTAAGAGAAAATATAATGACGAATGCTCCACTTTACATCATGGACATAAATTAGGGTTCATAATTTGTGTTTGTCATATAGGTTTATTTTTACATTTGTTTATTTTTGTATTTTTATGTAAGAGGAACAACTTATCTAGTGATTTTTCGTCGTCAGCATCGTTATCAAAAGTATAAACAATGAAAGAAAATACAATGACGAATGCTTCATTTTACATCATGACTATTGATTAAGTTTCACAATTCTCCGTTTGTCATATGGTTTTGTTATTCTGTTTTATGGTGTATAAGTGGAACAACTTATCTAATGAATTATCGTAGTCAGTATCATTATCAAAAGTATGAATAATGGGAGAAAATATAATAAAAATATTTCCATTTTACATCATGGCCATAAATTAGGATTCACAATTCTGCGTTTGTCATATAGCTTTATTTTTATATTTTTTTATTTTTTTTATGTATGTGGAACAACTTATCTAATGATTTTCCCTACTAGTCAGTATCGTTATCAGAAATATGAAAAAAACAAAGAAAATTTTACATCATGACCATTGATTAAGATCTCCGTTTATCATCTATCTTTATTTTTATATATTTTTATTTTTATATTTTTGTATAAGTGGGAGAGCTTATCAAATCATTTTTCGCATTCAGTATCGTTGTTGAAAGTATGAACACTGAGAGATAACGTCCAGTCACAACACTGATGCCCAAATGCAAATCCTCGCCATTAGCAGATTGGAACCACCAGCGAGCGATTGGTGGCAGAACTGGGAGTTTGATTTTTCGAAAGGGACGTCTGTCCCTTCCCTTTTGATGGTGTTTTTAAAAAGTGGGGTCGTATTGATTCTGACCGGCGACGGATTATGTAAATGGTTTCAGAAAATATGGTGTATGCGCGCTTATACTACCACAGACATAGGCGTGTTTGCTTACAGCTGAATGAAGGGCATGCATGAGAGAGAGAGAGAGAGAGAGAGAGAGAGAGAGAGAGAAGAAAGGGTGGAGGGAGAGGGGAAGAGTGGGCGTTGAGAGAGACAGACAAACAGATAGAGGAATGTTAGAGAGAGAGACGGACAGACTGATGGAGGAATGTTAGAGAGAGAGAGATAGAGAGACAGACAGACAGACACAGAGACAGACAGAGGAATGAGAGAGAGAGAGAGAGAGAGAGAGAGACAGATAGAAATAGATCCTGTAAGTTAGAGAGACAGACAGATTTGTGAATGTTAATGTGACAGAGAAAGAGAGATATTTTAGCAGCCTAAGAGGGTCCCAAACGTTGGTGAAATAGTTCATCCTTATATCGTGTCTACAATATTCCGGATTTTTATTTAATTTGAACACTTTAATTGCTTTTTATGAAATGGGAGCCTTTAATAATAATTTAGCAGCCTAAAGTAATAATAATAAAATAATAATTAATAGTTTTTAGTTCATCTGCTTATATCGTGTCTAGAGTATAGATGGAAGACTTCAGCTTTCTTCAGGATTTGAACTCCTTTAATTCTCTTTTATTTGTAAAACAGTATTTTTCATAAATCGATTTAATATTTTATAAAATAATACGGGATTAATAATAATATTTAATAATCATAATAATAATAATAATAGTATGTATAATTGGTTGACTATGCCCTGCAGCGAACTGAATTTTTATGTAGAAATAAGTTGCTTTCATTTCATGTGGCTCTTTTGTGACAGTCGACGCTCTCTCTCTCTCTCTCTCTCTCTCTCTCTCTCTCTCTCTCTCTCTCTCTCTCTCTCTCTCTCTCTCTCTCAAACATTATTTTCAAGACCTACTCTTGCATGCCATTCATCCTTGTATTAACTTTCATTTCAACAAAAATAAATAAAAAAATGAGGCCAGAAAGCTTTCATCATAATACGGAAAAATCTGTGTTCAGATTTATGCCATATGTTATGAACGACTAAACGGACATGCAAATGTTGAGCAATGGTAAACCGTGAGTGAAAGTGGGTATTATGCTTTTGTTTTGATGTTATTGGTCATCTGAACACGAAGCTTTCATTACCATTGTTATGTTTTTCATGTGGAGAAGCTTTTGATAGAAATATATACGCAAATGAAGTTATAAAGATTGTAATTAGTTGGAAACGTGAAGAAATAAGTAAAACATAAATATGTAAGTTAGAACTTTTGATGATATATATTTTAATGAAGTAATGAAGAATGTAATGAGATGAAAGTGTGAAGAAATATGTTAGAAATTTTGATAATATATACTAAAATGAAGTAATAAAGACTGTAATGAGATGAAAGTTTGATGAAATAAGTTAGAACTTGTATTAATATGTACTAAAATATAAAGTAGTAAAGCTTGTAATGAGATGAAAACGTGAAGAAATAAGTTAGAACTTTTGTTATTAAATACTCAAGTGAAGTAATAAAGATTGTAATTAGGTACAAACGTTAAGAAATAAGTTTTAACCCTTGATAACATATACTCAAATGAAGAAATAAAGAATGTAATTTGGATAAAAACGTAAAGAAATGAGGTTAGTCGACAACCTAAACGAAAACCCACACACGAGAACGGTCACTCAAATGTGACATCCTGGAAATAATTGCCTAATAAGTCTCGAGTCAAAAGAAAATTTATACTCCGGATGGGGGTCGTGCGCCAATGCATCTCACGCGGTCAACTGTAGGCATTACATAAGGTTCTTTGCAGCGTGCCTTCGGCCCGTAGCTGCAACCCCTTTCGTTCCTTTTCACTGTACCTCCTTTCATATTCTCTTTCTTCCATCTTACTTCCCACCCTCTCCTAACAATTGATTCATTGTGCAATTGCGAGGTTTTCCCTTATGTTACGCCTTTCAGACCTTTTACTGTCAATTTCCTTTCAGCGCTGAATGAACTGATAGGTCCCAGTGCTTGGCCTTTAGCCTAAATTCTACATTCAATTCAAAAAGAAAATTGATTGGCCTTCGTTCACTAATCTTTCGCGAAAGTAGTTCTGCCATCATGATGATTTATTAGTAAACCTTCAGTTTTTCTGAATGAACAGATTAGATTTCTTTCGCGGTCGTGAATGGGTTCACTCTTCATTCTGTTTCCGCACTCAATTTGGAAGGATCTTTGTGAGAATGCGCGATATTCATCTTATTCTTTATTTGCTTTGACCTCTTTTCATACCGCGCATTTGCATTGTTCTTTAGTGACTTAGATATTTATGTCATCGTTGTGTTGAGAAAATGAATTTCGTATACCGGATATATCATAATCTCTCCGTAGGGGGGTAGTGCCGTCAGTGCATCTCATGCGGTGCACTGTAGGCATTACTTAAGGTTCTTTGCGGCGTCCCTTCGGCCCCTAGCTGCAACCCCTTTCATTCCTTTTACTGTACCTCCATTCATGATCTCTTTCTTCCATCTTGCTATCCACCTTCTCCTAACAATTGTTTCATAGTGCAACTGCGAGGTCTTCCTCCTGTTTCACCTTTCAAACCTTTCTACTGCCAATTTCCGTTTCAGCTCTGAATGACCTCATAGGTCCCAGAGCTTGGCCTTTGGCCTAAATTCTATATTCCTTCCTTCCTTGTATCATAATTTATTTATTTTGTGTGGTAAAGAGATCCAACGGGTATGAATGTCCAAATGAGGAATAACGTGTTCATGAACTTGAATTTAAAAGCGGTGAATACCAACTCTGTTGAAAATGACGGATTAAATGACTCTGGATTGATTGATTATGTCTATAAAAAAATACAAGGGAAGGTATATCCTGTTTCTTGTGTTTTGCCTGCCAGTCTTCGTAAACAAAATAGGTAAACTTCCTAACAACCTCTATAACTTATAGCAAATATCCGAAATGAAACCAACCGATCAACAAAAACCATTAAGATAATTACCTTCCATTTCCATCATTCACAATCAGATCACTTCTTAATTGGGATCCATTACATATCATATTTACGGCATAGAAATTAATTATCTTTTCTTTCCGTTCAAAATTATTATTTCTTGTGTGAAGCTAATGTAGTTTATTTTGTTATCTATACAGAATTATACGCGTTCCCCACGGAAATGCTTAACGACCTTGTGAAACATAATGTTTCATCGGCTGATTATATGTGATTTGCCTTTTTTTCCCCTCTGTGTATCATTTCTCCCCTCTGTGTATCATTTCTTTTTACAGTCCGTTATTTTTCTCTGTTCCAAAAGACTAGCCTTCATACCGCGCAGTTGGGATCATTGCCGCGGGTAAATATCATTGCTCATCCGCAATAATTACCTTGCCATTGGAAAGGGGATTAGTCTTGTTAGTTTGGATTACTTTATTTCCCATTGGTATTTTCATCCGATGCCAGAATGGGAGACTGTAATGGACCCCATTTCTGTTTGGTCATAAGTATTTGTTTTGCGTATTTGTTGCGTGCTCAGGGTAGAACTTATTAGAATCACATTTCCATTGATAATTTCATCATTGTCCCTTTCATCTGAGACAAAACCTCAACGGAAAATTGAAGCTACCGCTAGTCGTTCGATCAGGGAGGTTATTCAAATTTGAGTCTGGTCTGAGCGTGAATGGGTGACCACTCAAGAAAGACCAGACGCTGTCATCACATATATACCTCTTCAGTAACCATGGTGCGTTGGGCTGTCACCCTCACATCATAAATACTTGCTGTAAACTATACAGGAAAAAGTTATCTCTGTCTCTCTCTCTCTCTCTCTCTCTCTCTCTCTCTCTCTCTCTCTCTCTCTCTCACACACACACACACACACACACACACACACACACACACATGTATTATGCATTAATACCATTATTAAATAAAATTTTCATTTCCGCTTTACAGTTTTCCCCAAATGTACTATTTTGTTTCCGCAGCTGAAAGAAATAAAGCCTATGTTTAAAAGGTTCTCCCACATTTTATTCACAACGAAAAGAAAGTATCGGTAAAGTTCAGCCCTGAGAGAAAAACGGTCCCTAGGCTTTTTCCTACCTTCATTTTTGCCTCAAGAGTTTTCGCTACGAGAGAGAGAGAGAGAGAGAGAGAGAGAGAGAGAGAGAGAGAGAGAGAGAGAGAGAGAGACCGGAACTCGGCTCTTTGCGTATGTATATGTAAATCGACACTATTACATCCGCGCCCGAGAAGAAGTGGACAAAAATGCTTCAGTTTTATTTTAAAGGAAAGAGGACGGCGTTTTCTTTCTTTTTTTTTTTTTTTTGTTCAGGCTCAGTTTCGACTATTACTCTGTGATCTTTCATTCAAGCTGTAAGAAAGATCGGATGTTTCTTTGGTGAAGACTGTCCATTTATCTGTTTATTTCTCAAAAAATATTTTAAGTTTATCATTTGTAACTTTATAGAGGATGGGAATGAAGTAATAGACTTGGAATAAGCATCGTGACTAGTATATTGTGGATTGGACATGAATGGGTTTGAATGTTTTGGTTGTTAAATTTCTTGATGTAGATCAAATGAAAAAAGGAAAATTTCACGCAGAGTTAATTTAAATGCAAAAGAAGAGAGACTTTTCCACTAAATACAAATAAACAACAATTTTGAATCCGAACTTAAATTACAGTTATAGAGAGCGAAGGTATATACGCAGTGTTGGAAGCTTTCCCCGTCCTCACACAGTTCATAATTATTTTTATATACAATTTTTTGTGAATTCCTAACCATTCCCACTGCAGTATTGAACGTTCAAGTCTCAAGGTGTCTCGGGAGGGTGGGCGGGGGGCGCTTATTTTAGGATGTCAATAAGGTTCTCAGGCAATTCCTTATTCTTTAATGCTTAACGTTTTATTTTTAAATACTACTGAAAGTGGGAAACCTAGATTTTCTTGAGTGTGAGATGGTGTTTAATTTCAACTACATTCATATCAACAGTTTTTTTCACTGACGTTAAAACCTTTATTTTTATAGCCTAAAATGTTTATTCAGTTTTGGGATATTTAATTTTCTATTTGTTTTTAATACTTTACATTGTGAGCTTACACTAATTTTCCCTACATAAGCCCTGGACAAAAATATTCGATAGCTCGTGAATAAAATTGGGGTATTCTCATCAAGGGACAGGTCTAAAAATAGAGGCAGTTGTCAGGAGCATCAAATATTCATGAACTGTTGCTGGATTTACGGACAGGAAAGCAGGAATAGACCTGAATTGAAGTTTTTCTGTAATGGGGGTAAAAAAAAAATTAAAAATGCAGTGTTCGATTTCGGTGACGCACTTCTCTCTCTCTCTCTCTCTCTCTCTCTCTCTCTCTCTCTCTTATACACACACACACACACACACACACACGTATATATATATATATATATATATATATATATATATATATATATATATATATATATATAGAAGGTAGTTCTAGTAAATTTAAATGGAATGTCTGCTTCATACAGTTAGTAAATTGCTAAAATACCTTTTCAACGTCAATGAATTAGGGTTATCACTTTCCCCTCGGAATTCACACTTACCTGCCGGTGTGTGTGTGTGTGTGTATGTGTGTACAATGGCTGTGAATCTTTTGGCTTAGTTGAGGTAATTCCTCCTCTTAATTTCCCGCTACCCTATTTAATTGCATATCAGGGTTATGTTATGTCGCTGTTGTCTTGCTTTCATCTGCGAAATTCGCTAAACTTATTACGAAAGACCAGTCGACTATTCCTCTTCTTTAAAACTTGAGTTTCCTCACAGGAGGAGAGCGCCATTGTGGTGCCTGTAACAAGGAAAGTCTTGTTTTTGATGTGCGAAAGTTAATGACATTATTATGACTTGAGGCTCAAACTTCGCTCGCACAAGTCAGGTTAAGGGAAAAGAAAGGATATGTATACTTCAGGATAAGAAGCTTTAATGACTTCCTTCGAAGTTTCTAATGGACGGAGGCAAGAATTATCGGATGATGCAGATTGGAGATGTCCAGAAAAAAGATAATTAATTAAAAAATAATAGAAGCACCCTTTACTTCTGAGAGAAAGCACATTTGCCTCAGAGGAGAGAAGGTAGAGTCTGATTTTGCCTTTATATGAATTGGGTAAACTCGGTTTGCTTGCAAGGTTATTAAAAAAAACAGCACTTAAGATTGATTGATTTATTTAAGTACTTAAAATTGGCGTCGTAACAGCGCTTGTGAATAATCAATGAAGCTGTACAAAGAATTTTGTTACTTTCAAAAATGAATAACAGTAACTCAGACCTGATGAAGGTCATGGCCATTATTTGAACAGGGAAGAATGTTCCTTAATTTTTGCTAATTAAGTGACAAGTGATAAACGATAATTATTTTCCGTTGGAAAGAAGTATCAGGTTGTGGTGGGAACAAATGAAAAGGTATCCTTTATAAAACTATATTATTTGTTTTGCTCTCACTGAAATTACCTCTAATTTTGGAGACCAAAGTTCATATATGAATACCAGATATCAGCTTATATGTGGATTCATCATGGCTACGTATTTTGTAGTCGCTTAATCTTTTAATGTAAATTATCCTTATGTATGTTTTTTTTTTTGTTAATTTTCCATGGCACCCTGAGTTACTTCAGCAAGAACTCTGAAGGAATGTTGCCGCTTTTAACATAACGTAACAGGGTCTCTCTCTCTCTCTCTCTCTCTCTCTCTCTCTCTCTCTCTCTCTCTCTCTCTCTCTCTCTCCGATTGACGTAGAAAGACGACACGCTATAAGACCATTAGGCTGATCACCTGTCAGCAAAGATTTTGCTAAATGTTACTTCATAAGCATCTCTTTATTGATTATTTTCTGTTTGCATTTTCCTGATTTACCTTTATTGTGTTAGAAATCGAAACCTATCTCAAGATGTTTCTATTTAGTTCTTGTAATTCAAGTTCAGCTGTATGGTGTTCATGGGGTTACCATTATCTTGACTTTTCACTGGTTTTCACTTGAGTGAAGGCCAAATGAAATGAAAATAATTGCCATCAACTAGACCGATATCGAAATAAAAGAGTAGAAAGAATATGAATAGAGAGATTAGACGTGAAAAACAAAGGAAAGGGGAAGAAAAAACGAGATTAAGGAAAGATAAACACGGATTAAGAGACTGAACACAAAAGATAAAGAAAAAGATTAAGTAAGAGACTGGACACAACCGCAAACAATAGAGAGAGGAAAAATAGAGAAAAGAGGGAAATAAAGAAAAACCAACAAACGTTGTAAAGAAACAGCAGAAGAGGGGTGGAAATAAGCCGCAGTGAAAAGAGAGATAAAGAAA
Source organism: Macrobrachium rosenbergii (assembly GCF_040412425.1). Taxonomy (NCBI): domain Eukaryota; kingdom Metazoa; phylum Arthropoda; class Malacostraca; order Decapoda; family Palaemonidae; genus Macrobrachium; species Macrobrachium rosenbergii. Next base: position 45,642,269 of record NC_089741.1, read on the forward strand.
TTGAGCTTTCCTATCCGCAAACTAACCAACAGTTTCAAGCAGAGTCTTGGGCAAGATTTCAGACGGCCAGGGAGCGCTCTTGGAAAACCTGGCTGATAGAACACAGCGTTTTAGAAGTCCCCAGGGAGACATTTGTTTCGGGCGCTTTCATCAGAGTCAGTCCGGTTTTGTTACAGTGGTACAAGGCAGTTTATTTTTCTTTTGAATAGGCCTACGGTTAAAGTGTTATTGCGGTGCAAGTTAGCTTTTTTATCTTTTGAATAGGCCTACTGTGAAGTGTTGTGGTAAAAGTGAGTTTTTTCCCCTTTCGAATAGGCCTAGGGGTTTACTTAGTTCTCTTAATTATATTGAAATTAATTAATTGGTTTATTTAGAAAGCGCCGCAGTGTTATTACCTTGTAAGCCTTTATATATTTGTTTATTTTTATTTGTAAGCTGATTTTTATTTGGAATGTCCCAACTTTGCGTGGGATATTAAAAAACTGGTTAATAAAAATAAGAGTACAGTCTAACGCAGAAAGAAGCTATAGTATATATATATATATATATATATATATATATATATATATATATATATATATATAAATTATATATACAACTATAAATATACATATATATGTATATATAAATATATTTATATATATTATACAAAATGTGTGTGCGCGCGCGCCCTGGAGACTAAGATTTTATCGTAATAGTTTAATACACGCGCTGATACATAGACTGCACGTACCTCTTATGATCTTACCAATTTATACATAGATTTAAATTATATAGATACATATATATGCACAAATATTTTGATAAATGCATTAGGTAAGATTTTAGACAGCAACACCGTCAATAATAATAATGAAAATAATAGTAATAAATTTTGCAGAGCTAACTGTTTATAATCCCAGGCTAAATACATTATAAGAGAAAGTTGCGATGCTTAATATGGACGTCAATAAATAAAAAAAAAACATGAAATCCCTTTTTTTCATTTACGAAGATATATTCGAGCGCAAAGGCAAGTATTGGCTCGAAGGGTATAAAAGAGAGAGAGAGAGAGAGAGAGAGAGAGAGAGAGAGAGAGAGAGAGAGAGAGAGAGAGAGAGAGATTATGAATAGCACTGCATTGTGCAACTGGCAGATGCAATTTACGGGAGTCGAACATTTTAAGAAAAGACTTGTACGGAAGGAAGAAGTTACGAGTTATATTTATTGCTCTCTCTCTCTCTCTCTCTCTCTCTCTCTCTCTCTCTCTCTCTCTCTCTCTCCGGGATATTCCGAGAAGAATGGTCGAGTTGTTCAAATTAAAGAGGACCTCTGAGAGACTTATGTTTTAATGCCTTTGCGAACAACAAAACTTAATATATATGAAATTTACCGGTCGTTGTAAGGTGTTTTGTATTTATTATTTCGTTTGCTGCATTCCATATGTTACCTGTAAACCTGACTACACACACACACACACACACGTGTGTGTGTATGTGTGTGTATATATATATATATATATATATATATATATATATATATATATATATATATATATATATATATATATATATATATATATATATATATGTATATATATACATATACATATATATATATATATATATATAAATATATATATATATATATATATATATATATATAGGGAAACCGTTGTTCGTTCCTGATATAGTTTGTTTTTGTGGGTGGGTTATGTGTTCATTATTCATAAAATATATATATTATATAAATATATAAATATATTTTATATATATATTTTTAAAGATGTATATAATCATATAAATATATAAATACACATAAAAAAGAGGCTCCTGCACTCAAAAAAAAAGGCATTATGGCTGTTCAAACGAAGCAAAAAAAAAAAAAGTGCCCGGTTAGATACACGTGCATACGTCTTAAAGACAAGCTAAAAATATCCAAGAAGAGTTCGTCGTTTATTAAAAAAGAGTTCTTTGTCCTGTGCCTTTCTATTTTTGTCTTTTCATGTCAGTTGTTGTCTGTATTCTTTGATGTTTGTGGATTAAAGCCCCTTTATGGAGGCCTCACCTTACTCTAGATTCGTAAAGATCACGTACTGTCTCTATTTTTAGTTTTTAGGAACCTTTATTTTTCTTGAGGGATGAATAAAATGGAAGGTTATATCTGCGTAAAAAAAAAAAAAAATAAATATATATATATATATATATATATATATATATATATATATATATATATATATATATATATATATATATATATATATATATACTGAATTAAAAGGTACCCTTTCTCTTTATCTCTTTATGTTCGTTATTGGCTCGGAAATTGTTAGTTCAGTTGGTTTGTCTGCAAAACATTTTATCAAATTGCCTTGGTTTAATTACAAGCTTAATGTTTTCTTTTACTATTTTTTTTTGTAGCCTTTGAATCTGGCTTATGCCCGAGAGGTAATTGTTTATGTTTATTTTTCTCTCCTATCACAACCCAGCGACCACCTCGCTAATTGAAATCACCAAACAACTTTAAATGTGAAACATATTCTCCCTTATAAGAGCCACGTGACCTGTGGCATTTCGATGTAGTGGAAAATTCTTTCATAATTTTTCTTTAGTTCTTATTCTCGTATTTTTCTTTCTTTCCTCTTCTTTTCTCTCCTAGTTACTTTCCTTTCTGTTCTCACATTTTCTTCCTTTTTTCTCACTCATTCGATTCCCTTTCTGTCCCCACATATTCTTCTTCCCTCTCTCTTAAGTTCTCGCATACTTTATCTTCCCCACTTTTCTGTTGACAGTCATTTTGTCTTTTGCTTCTATCGATTATTTTTTCTTCTGGTTTCTCCTCTTCCTTAAAGTTTTTTTATTTAAATTTTTATGTCAGTTTTTTCCTGTGTACGCTCTCCACTCTTTCCTCCTGCTCTTCTTTGACACATTTTTCCTCTCATTTATGTTCTTATAACCTTTCAACCCAGCAGGGGGTTAGTGCCGTCAGTGCATCTCATGGGTGTACTGTAGGCATTACCTAAGGTTCTCTGCAGCGTGCCTTCGGCCCCTAGCTGCAACCCCTTTCGTTCCTTTTACTCTACCTCCTTTCATATTCTCTTTCTTCCATCTTACGTTCCACCCTCTCCTAACAATTGATTCATAGTGCAACTGCGAGGTTTTCCTCCTGTTACACCTTTCAAACCTTTTACTGTCAATTTCCGTTTCAGCGCTGGATGACCTCATAGGTCCCAGTGCTTGGCCTTTGGCCGAAATTTTACGTTCAGTTCAATTCAGTTATGACCTTTCAGGTAACCCCTTTTCATTTTCAAAATCCCCCACCTCACTTTTACCTATTTTCTTTCTTCCGTCCACTTCTCTGTATTTTTTACTCTTAATTTTTCTTTTCTTTAAAGGTATCAAGTGTCCTTCAGATTCTCTCCTCCTGTTACAGCTACTCTCCAGTTCTACCTTTATCTTTCTCCTCCTCCTCCTGTCCCCTCTCTCTCTCTCTCTCTCTCTCTCTCTCTCTCTCTCTCTCTCTCTCTCTCTCTCTCTCTCCACCATATCCTCCAGCCCAGTGACAACAAGTCGATTAATATCCGTCAGGTGTGGGCAGCGTTAATATCTTGTTCTGATAAATTTCCTTCTGAAGTTTTAATATCTTGTTTTGTTAAATCTTCGGGAATTTTAATATCTTGTTTTGATCAATTTCCTTCGGGAATTTTAATATCTTGTTCGGATCAATTTCCTTCTGGAATTTCAATATCTTGTTCTGATAAATTTCCTTCTGGAATTTTAATATCTTGCGTTGATAAATTTCCTACGGGAATTTTAATATCTTGTTTTGATAAATTTATTCGGGAATTTTAATATCTTCTTCTGATAAATTTCCTTTGGTAATTTTAATATCTTCTTCTGATCAATTTCCTTCGGGAATTTTAATATCTTCTTCTGATCAATTTCCTTCGGGAATTTTAATATCGTGTTTTGATAAATTTCCCTCGGGAATTTTAATATCTTGTTCTGATAAATTTCCTTCTGGAATTGTGATATCTTGTCCTGATAAATTTCCTTCGGGAATTTTAATATCTTCTGATAAATTTCCTACGGGAATTTTAATATCTTGTTCCGATAAATTGCCTCCGGGAATTTTAATATCTTGTTTTGATAAATTTCCGTAGGGAATTTTAATATCTTGTTCTGATAAATTTCCTTCGAGAATTTTAATATCTTGTCCTGATAAATTTCCTTCTGAATCTTATGATAAATTCCCTACGGGAATTTTAATATCTTGTTCTGATAAATTGCCTCCGGGAATTTGATTATCGTGTTTTGATAAATTTCCTTCGGGAACTTTAATATCTAGTTCTGATAAATTTTCTTCGGGAATTGTAATATCTTGTTTTGATAAATTTCCTTCGGGAATTTCAATATCTTGTTCTGATAAATTACCTTCGGGAATTCCATAGGGACTTACAGAGACTTTCCAAAATGATCCAGTTCTTTGAATTGGTGGGAAAAGGAGTAAATGACTATATTTGCTTGAGTAGCTCTTAGTGGGATTTTTTACACGTCTTGATGAGAGAAAATTTTTCCTTTAAAAGGTGTATTTTTTTACTTTTTTTGCCGTAAAATTATATAATTTATAACTCAATACTCTCTGTGGATATGTCACTAAAGTACAGTTCGCCGTCAATAATTTTACCAGTTTTTAATTTTCTGTAAAAAGAAACTATTGTTCCGGCTTTGTCTGTCCGTCCGCACTTTTTTCTGTCCGCACTTTTCTGTCCGCCCTCAGATCCTAAAAACTACTGAGGCTAGAGGGCTGCAAATGGGTGTGTTGATCATCCATCCTCCAATCATCAAACATACCAAATTGCCGCCCTCTAGCCTCAGTAGCTTTTATTTTATTTAAGGTTAAAGTTAGCCATAATCGTGCTTCTGGGAACGATATAGGCCAGGCCACCACCGGACCGTGGTTAAAGTTTCATGGGCCGCCGCACATACCGAATTATACCGAGACCACCGAAAGATGGATCTATTTTCGGTGGCCTTGATTATACGCGTACAGAAAACTCGATTGCGCCGAAGAAGCTCCTGCGCAATTTTGATTTGAATTAATTTTATTATGGGTTTTGGCAAAAATAATTTTTTTTTTTTTTTGCCTTTAAAAGAGTCTTTCAGTAGGTTCCTATGTATTCACTTGTCTAATATCTTTTATATTTTTGCTTAGTATCATGCATGTGTATAAATGTATGTGTTGATCCTTTGCTTACCAGAGAGAGAGAGAGAGAGAGAGAGAGAGAGAGAGAGAGAGAGAGAGAGAGAGAGTTTACTGATAATTTTCTCAGACATTTTTCGTTTAAGGACAAATTTGCTGCTCTGACATAAAACCCGCCCAGTGGCGACCAAATCCTGTGGTCACGGAGAACAAAATCCAGGAAAATCCTTTTAAGTCTATGAGATTCAAATGAAATTAAGTGTTAAATCCGGAGGGAATCCCCAAGTCGTAGAGAAGCCAAAGCAATATCAATACCGTCCTTAAATTTTGGTTAGAAAAGTCGCAGAGACTTTCGAGATAATCGTAGGTGGAGCATTAATAAATGATAAACTCAAATAAAATTCCAAACTTACTTTTACTTCCGGTTATGGGAGTAAAAAAAACTAACACCATTAGGCTCTGCTTTTAGTGCATGATTAACAAAGGACATATGATCGAAGAAAATTAAAAACATCAAAAGCAAGTGATAATATGAGTAGAAGTAAAAATATTAAGAGAATATTCTGAACCGTATCTTCATGTCAGTTATTAGTCATGTTAGGACGGAATTCCCTTTCTGATGAACAGAAATGTTCGATGACAAATTGATTAAAAGCTTAATTATGACCTCTGCCATAAATCTTTTATAATACTAGTATTACCCAATGCTATTACAACTATGACGGTATTATTACAATATCAAAATACTTGTGTGTCTTAATATCAGTACTTTTATTAATTTTTTCTCGCATTTTCGTTGTTCCAGGCGCTGATTTTTTTTTTGTCATGATTCTCATGAGCCCTTTCGCATATACAACGTCGTCATGGGACTGGTCATCCTTCATGAAAAGGTAAGGTGACTTTGATTTCTGAAGAGGAGTCAACAACTGCCGTAGAAATCGAAGTTGTATTAGTGCAGTTGATTATTGATGTTTTGGTCCAGACGTTAAACACACACACACACATGCACACGCACATATATATTAGCTTTATCGCTTAAACAATTGTCCTGTGCATTAATACAATTACTAACATGACCTCAATGATGTCCTGTACACACACACACACACACACACACACACACACACACACACACACACACATATATATATATATATATACTGTATATAATATATATATATGTATATATATTATATATATATATATATCTATATACTGTATATATTATGTATATGTTTTGATCTTTTTACCCCATTTAGGTTGTGGCTCCATAAAATCTTAAAATTTCATTTGTTATGCGCTAGCATAAATGTATCCATTCTTCCACGAACACGGACATTTACGTTTATGTGAAGTATGTTATTGCTTCATTATACTTTATTATAATAAAATGCGTTTCCTATTTACGTTTATATAACGCATGTTATTGCGTCATTATACTTTATCATAATATTGCGTTTCCTATTTACGTTTATATAATGCATGTCATTGCGTCATCATACTTTATTCTAATATTAAGTTTCCACCTCTGAGGGACATTTCTACGTTATGGAACTCGTTGATCACCGTCACCTCGCTGCCTCGGATTTTTTTTTTAATACCCCCCTTTTGAATTCGTTATCTTTGAGAGGGAATGAATGGAGGTTCTTTCCTTTATACTGATATCCTTTGAAGTGTAATCTCTCCCTCGATTTTACTGATACCTCTCTCTGTGAGCTTTTGATCTCTGGTTCTTTCTTTTTTTTATCTCGTGATATTCTTCTTGATGAATCCTTTTCACGTTTATAGGTATTCTTGGGGTTGTCTTTTTATAGAGTGATGAGGCAGATAGTGTGAGAATTTTTGGTGGTCTCACAAATGCATTGGTTGATAGTTTGGCTTTGAGATGATGTTATCAAGAATCAAGTTTTTATAGAATTGCCTTGAGATGGTTGGTCTACGAACAGTTTTTCATACAATTGCTTCAAGAAGGTGGTATCAGAAATCTGCTGTGTACAGGACCGCCTTAAGGACGGTTGGTCTATAAACAATTTTTAATGGAATTGCTTTAAGAAGATGGCATGACGTACAGTATTTTATTTGTAGAATTATTTTTGGAATCTTGAGCAGATTTTCAGCTATTTTTTTCATAATTTAGAAGATATGAATCATTATTTTTATGAATTCTGAATACTCATAAGTCAAAAACGAGATTAACTTCAAACTAATGAGGTTTTAAGTACGTAATCTCTTTTACGTCGGTTTCAGTATGATTAAGATTTTTAGCCTCTTTCTCTTCGTAGTGCAAAAATATATTTTTATCTTTACACGATATATCTTTCATGCAATAACCACGAAGTTTTGCAAGGATTTACGTTCTCTTATCCTGTGAATAATAGTGCATTCCATTAGTTCCTCAAGTCCCGGAAATTCCAAGGAATGCCCGAAAGATAATGATTCATTCTGAATGATAAGATTAGAGACTGGAATACGGTATTCCTTATTGACTCTGGTGTTCACGTTGATATAGTGGCTTATTTTTTGTGAATTAGAAGCAAATAAGGTAATGCTCGATTTTCCTCTGTTATATACTAATATGAAGCATGATTTATTTGTATTATTTATCAAGAAAACGTGTTGTTTTTCCCGTATTTGTTAAGGTAAACATGATTTGCTTACATGATATACCAAGAATATCGCAAAATATTCCTGTAAAATTTCGTCTGAGATAATTAACGCCAAACTCAAAAGTTCCTCATTATTATTTGGAATTCAAAAACCGATATATGGACTGATCCTCTGATCAAACTGACATGGTAAGAGTGTATAAACCAAAGATGTAGTAAACAGTTGAATATAACTTAAAACTGATCGTTCGCCGCAGAAGAGGGCCTTTAAATCTGTTTAATCGTCCATCCATGGGGCAGAATTATTCACATTTAGACAAATGACCCAAGATACCGTCGCCTTAGTGAATCACGAAATGAAGAAGATTCAATTCATTTCATTCGTCAAGTTGTGAGTGTTTCTAACGTGACCAGATTCATTCACGAATAGGTTTTCTGACAGATTTAATTCATGTCATAAATATCATATCTTTTTTCAATAAAATTCACCTTATTTTCCTTCCATGTTGTTTTTTTCCCCATTTAAATAATTTAACTCTTTTTGGATATTGTGGCTTCTGAAGTTATTACATTTTATTTTTATTCTTTTGTCGATCGACAATTATAACGTTATTGTATCTATATTTTAACTTTAGGGTTTTATGTATTTTTAGTTTTCTGTAAAAGAAAACTATTGTGCCAGCTTTGTCTGTCCGTCCTCACTTTTTCTGTCCGCCCTCAGATCTTGAAAAGTACTGAGGATAGGGCGCTGCAGATTGGTATATCCACCCTCCAATCATCAAACAGACCAAATTGCAGCCCTCTAGCCTCAGTAGTTTTTATTTTATTTAAGGTTCAAGTTAGCCATAATCGTGCTTCTGGCAACGACATAGGACAGGCCACCACCGGCTGTGATTAAAGTTTCATGGGCCGCGGCTCATACAGCATTATACCGAGACTACCGAATGATAGACATATTTTCGGTGGCCTTGATTATACGGTGTACAGAAAACTCGATTGCGCCGAAGACACTTAGCCGGATTTTTTACTTATTTAAATGATAATATCAATTTTGCATTTCATTTTACGATTCCTTTCGCAGTTCCCCTGACACATGCTGACGTCAAATCACAGTACCTTTGTCCTCCCATTCCGAGTAATCTTCATTCCAACATGAGACCCGGTAAGGAAAATTCCCAAAATTCCCTTTATGGATGCGTCAATCCCCTTTTTTACTCTTCCTTCCTTTTATCTGCCACATGTTGCTCCTGATTAGTTGCGATATTTTTTTGCCTCCCCTTTCTCATTCGACACATTTTTCCGTATTTTCGTACCCCGCGTGCCGTTGCAAGGGTTGAGAGGTGATCGTTATGTTAATCTTATTTCCTTCGTCGTGTTGCGTTTTAGTTTATCATTATCTTATTCTTATTTCTCTTTGTTATTTTCTATTTTATATTGGCTCTTTGTTCGGAAGTTTGTGTGCAGCCTTTAAGTGCGTTATTTTGTATTCCTTTCGTCATCGTCTGTTGCTTTTGTATTCTTCAGTGCGTTATTTGTATTCCTTCCATTTTCATATGTTGCTTGTCCATCCTCTCTCTCTCTCTCTCTCTCTCTCTCTCTCTCTCTCTCTCTCTCTCTCTCTCTGTACGTTATTTGTATTTCTTCAGTTATCGCTTGTTGCTTGTTTTCTCTCTCTCTCTCTCTCTCTCTCTCTCTCTCTCTCTCTCTCTCTCTCTCTCTCGTAGTCAGACGTACGTTATTTGTATTTCTTCAGTTATCGCTTGTTGCTTTTTCCTCTCTCTCTCTCTCTCTCTCTCTCTCTCTCTCTCTCTCTCTCTCTCTCTCTCTCTCTCTCTCTCTTATTCGGTTCATCTAACCTATCCGCCTACAATTTCATTAAGCGATTAAAGCCTAAAAGTGCTTCATCCCGTTCCCGAAAAAAAAAAAAAAAAAAGATTCAAGGACAGAGCGATAATTCATTAACATCATTTTACGGAATTAGTTTATGGACGTGACGTAATCGTCCAGGAGGGACTCCCCCTCCCACCCCTCCGACTCCCGCCCTCACGTCGACGAAACATTTTCAAAAAGGAGAGCGAATTCAGGTGACGTTTGACAAGGCCAGATTTTTTATCTCTTCCCTTGACCCGTTTCATTATGTCTTTTGAAAACTTGATGACGTGGCAGATATTATTTCCCTCCCTTTCTCTGATCCCAGGTTTCTTTATATTGGATAAAATTATGGAGTGTTTCATTTTCCGTCTGTTTCAGTCGAGGCATGATTTTAGGGAATGGGTTCACGTACCAAGGCCTTGTTTGATGTGAAAGTTTGAGAAAAAAAAAATACAAGTAAAAAATGCGCCGAAGTTTCTTCAGCGCAATCGAGTTTTCTGTACAGCCGCTACAGCGTGTAATCGAGGCCACCGAAAATAGATCTATCTTTTGGTGGTCCTGGTACAATGCTATACGAGTCGCGACCCATGAACGAGTGGTGGCGATCCTATGTCGTTGCCAGAAACGATTAATGCTAACTTTAACCTTCAATAAAATAAAAACTACTGAGGCACGGCCAATTTGGTATGATGATTAGAGGGTGGATGATCAACATACCAATTTGCAGCCCTCTTGCCTCGGTGGTTTTTAAGATCTGAGGGCGGACAGAAGAAAGTGGACGGACAGACAATAGTTTTCTTTTACAGAAAGCTTTGTAAAAGCTTATGGAAATTGTTGGGTATGTATTTTATTGTGTTTAGACAGTCGAGACAGTGGTGAATCACTATACCGTGACCGGAAATTATGAATGAATATCTACAGTTAGGTTTATGAATAAACCCAGTATTTTGATGCTATATAAGTCAGAAATAAAATGGTAGATATCGACCGCTTGCACCGCGGTCCTCATCAACTAAAGTATTACCCAGAAGCTACCATTTTTTTGTTTTTGTTTACTTGTATGGCTTCAAAATACAATATTTACACAAACATAATTGTGGATAATCATTTGTATTGATGAGACAGCTTTCTGAACACAAACATAATTGGGGATAATCATTTGTATTGATGAGACAGCTTTCTGAACTGAGAGAATGACTTCATGTAGTTTAAAAGTAGTTTTCATAGAAAATTGTGTAATGCTATGTCTGCCTGATATCTGTGAGGTTGGAGTTATGGCTATGCATTTGCATATAAGATATTTTTTCCTCCGTGAGAGTTGATTTGATGAAGACATTTTCTCAGAAACTGTCCCGATTTAACATCTATGGTGCTGTATTCGTCTTTCAAAAAAAAAAAAAAAAAAAAAAAAAAATTATATATATATATATATATATATATATATATATATATATATATATATATATATATATATATATATATATATATATATATATATATATATAAAACAAATTTATACTAATTACGTATGATAAAATTTTCTTTTTCCCGCATGAGTAAACTTTATAAGGACGTACCCTCAGAGACCGTTAATATTAACTATTGTAGTAAACAGAAAGAAAATAAAAATAACGATTGGTGACGCTGTATTCGTCTTTCGCATAAAAAAAAATAATAATAATAATATGAGCATTTATACTAGAGAATTTTCCCCGTTTCAAAGTCGTGATAGTTGTATTATAGTTCACTGTTATTAATAGTCAAACTATCAAGCGAATGATTTATCAGTCCTGTGAATTTTAATGGCGTGTGATTAATTCTGGGATATTGCTTTGTGAATTCGTTGGGAATTTCCATCGAAATTTATCGTGATTAAAATGACTAAGTTGTTTTAATTGTTTTACCGCAGTTTTTTTTTTCGTGTTTATTTTTGTCAGTGGCTACACCTCACTGATTGTAATTATGATCAATTTTCTGTATTTATGATATTTCATATAGCTTTTTATTAATTTACATTTAAGCTATTTTTTATGGTCTAACTTTCATTTTATCATAAAATATTACATCGGGGGTTTCATATAATACTTTTATTCGTTTATTCTTATGATGTTTTCTTGTTATCTAACCTTGAATTCACTGTGAAATATTACCTCAGTTTTTCCTCTAAGTTGTCTCTCGTGTCACATCTTTTGCAAGCATGAGGCTAACTGGAATTGTTTCTAGGGAAAAAGCCGGTTCCTTTTTAACTTTAATATTTTCTCATTAATTTAGAAATTCTCCATCTTTTCACTTGAAAAATTCCCAGAAATTTAATTTCAGTATTTATTATGTAATATCCTTTAAAAATATCGTCCCTGTTTGCCTTTAATGCTACCGGGAATTTTTCCTTCAATTTATTTCATCATTTATTTGTACCGATGGATCAATTCTTCCCCGTCGCTTATTCTGTTTTCGTTTCCATTGATTTAGTCCTACCCTATGTTTGCAGTGCCTAAGTGCTCTGTGCCACGAGTTATTCCTCACGCCGTTAATACCCTGTGCTCTCTCTCTCTCTCTCTCTCTCTCTCTCTCTCTCTCTCTCTCTCTCTCTCTTGTTTTTAACAGCGTAACCCACGTCTGTCACCACTTGTATTCCACTATTAAGGCATTAAAATGTGACATCCCATTTCCGGAGCGGAAAGAACACAGGATGAGAGAGAGAGAGAGAGAGAGAGAGAGAGAGAGAGAGAGAGAGAGAGAGAGAGAACTCATTAACCACGTTTTTACAGAATTTGTTTTTAGGGACCCTGTCGCTCACCCTGTACGGGAGGGATTCCCCCTTCCCTCTCCACTCTCCCTCCCTCCCACCCTCCCAATCTCCCTCCCTTGGGTGATGGATTTGAAAGCTAATTGAACAAATGTTTGGCATGGTTGAATTTTGCCTCTTGCTCTGACCCCTTTTCATTATATCTGTTGAATATTTGATCAGGTGACGGAGGTGATTCCATCCTGTTTTCTGTTCTGTCGATAATTTTGTTGTTTTTGAGAAATCGTGGGAATTTGGGAACATTTCATTTCCGTCTGCTTTCGTGAACGCGAGGTTTGAACTACTCTATTCTTTATTTTTATGTTTCTTTAAACATTGAGAGAGAGAGAGAGAGAGAGAGAGAGAGAGAGAGAGAGAGAGAGAGAGAGAGAGAGAGGTTTGAACTACTTTGTTCTTTATTTTTATGTTTCTTTAAACATGAGAGAGAGAGAGAGAGAGAGAGAGAGAGAGAGAGAGAGAGAGAGAGAGAGAGGTTTGAACTACTTTGTTCTTTATTTTTATGTTTCTTTAAACATTAGAGAGAGAGAGAGAGAGAGAGAGAGAGAGAGAGAGAGAGAGAGAGAGAGAGAGGTTTGAACTACTTTGTTCTTTATTTTTATGTTTCCTTAAACTTTATGAGAGAGAGAGAGAGAGAGAGAGAGAGAGAGAGAGAGAGAGAGAGAGTGAACGCGAGGTTTGGACTACTATATTCTCAGAGAGAGAGGAAAGTGAACGCGAGAGTTTGAACTACTTTATTCTTTATTTTTATGTTTGCTTAAACTTTAGAGAGAGAGAGAGAGAGAGAGGTTTGAACTACATTGTTCTTTATTTTTATGTTTCCTTAAACTTTACTGGAGAGAGAGAGAGGGGGGGAGGGGGGATTCTGGGTAAATTGGTAATGCGAGCACATGCAGGCAATGATTTAGTGATACTTTCTGAGGCTGATTAAGGGATTTCTGTTGAATCTGGAAAGCGGACTGAAGGAACTAAGCAAGAATTTCGCTGACGTCACTGGAAGTCAGTTGGGGACCACTTTCGACAGTCAAAAGTTGGCAAAGAGGACGTGAAATAAAGATACGATGACAGCACCATCCTGTTTTGCGTGAATGGAAATAGCAAATGCTGTTTTCACTTGCCGGATGCTGCAGCTATTCTGCCTCAGGAAAGCCAGTTTTCATAGCTGTATGAGAGTTCAAGCTTCTTGTTTCTTTGTCACGGGAATGACAGAGATCCACGATTGTCTCCTGTCTTTGCCATAACAGCGACAGTGCTCAGATGGCAGATGAAAATGCGTCTTTAGTTGTCTGTAAAAGAAAACTATTGTGCCGGCTTTGTCTGTCCGTCCGCACTTTTTCTTTCCGCTCTCAGATCTTAACAACCACTGAGGCTAGAGGGCTGCAAATTGGTATGTTGATCATCCACCCTCCAATCATCATACTTACCAAATTGCAGCCCTCTAGCCTCGGCAGTTTTTATTTTATTTAAGGTTAAAGCTAGCCATAATCGTGCTTCTGGCAGCGATATAGGATAAGCCACCACCGGACCGTGGTTAAAGTTTCGTGGGTCGCGGCTCATACAGCATCATACCGAGACCACCAAAAGTTAGATGTGTTTTCGGTGGCCTTGATAATACGATGTACAGAAAACTCGATTGCCTTGAAGAAACTTCGGCGCATTTTTTTACTTCTTTGCAGCTATACTTTTTCCAAATAAGTTAAAGATTCTTCATTCAAGCTTCAGGTTACCGAGTGCTTGTGAGTAAGAAATGATGCAATTTTTGTTTACTCAGTACTTGGATGATCTTATTATGCAGGGATATTTTATCTACTGTTCTCTTTTATAACACCAAACTTTTCTAGGTAAGTGTTTTTCTTTCCCATGACATACCTATCCATCCCAGTGGGTGCCACAGGAAATGATTGATTGATTGGTTCATTGACATACCTTAGTCGTTTACTTATCGGAAAAGTCTGCAATAAGCCTTTGCTTCCTCATTACCTAGTGCAAATTATTGCACTTGATTTTATTCTGTCCTTTGTTTAGAGTCATTCCTGACAATTTGGGTAACTCTCTCTCTCTCTCTCTCTCTCTCTCTCTCTCTCTCTCTCTCTCTCTCCCCCCTTATTGCTAGGTTACGATGAAAAACTTCAAGTCCCATCTGCCTTAATACCCATCTCTCTCTCTCTCTCTCTCTCTCTCTCTCTCTCTCTCTCTCTCTCTCTCTCTCTCTCTCTCTCTCTCTCGTGGTGTAGTGTAAACGATCAACTTAATTTTAGGAACTGATGTTCGACTCTCGAACCGGACAAGGAGGGACGAATGGATGAGTTCCCTGAAATCCAGTATACTGCTGTAGACGTTAGCAGTGGAATAGTTACCAAGCTGTTAGTCGGCTGTTGTGGTCGCTGGTGGGAAAAAGAGGAAGATTGAAAGAAGAGAGAAAATACACTAGACGTGAATGTTTATCACTCCACTGAAATATTTTATGCACCTTCAAAACGAGAGGGTCTCGACAAGGTAATCCTCACTCCATCAGGGTGAAACCGTCCATAAGACGTTCTCTCTCTCTCTCTCTCTTCCTATTCACTTGCGAAACCTTCATCCCAGACCAATTTCATTAAACCATTAAGGCGTAAAAATAAAATATTCTATTTACGGAATGAAAAAGAACGCAGAGACGGGGCAATAACTCATTAACCAGCATTTTATATTATTCGTTTGGCAGGGGTTGATGACATATTGCGGCTGCCACCCCCACCCCCTTACCCCTCCTACATACTCCCCCTCCCCATTCCCCTCCCTCTCCAACATCCCCTCCCTCCCTCCCTCACTCCTTCTATAAATGGATTTTGAAAGTTAATTAAACTAATGTTTGTCTAGGTGGATTTTTAACCTATCCCTTGACCCCGTTTCATTATGCTTGGTGAATGTTTGATCGGATGATGGAGATGATTTTGTCCAGTTTCCGTCGTCCGGAAATTTAATGGAATCTGTCAAGTTTACCTGGAAAATTAATCACGGCGTTCCTCTCTGTCAAATGAACTTAAAGTATAAGTCTATTGTTGGCGTTGCCAAGTGATGTGATAAGTGTGCGAGTTCCTACTTTAGAGTTATCGTTCGCTATTAGTTGTCAGTGATCATAGTTTTCATGATGCCAGTTTAAGATCAGTCAGTGATGTTATATATATATATATATATATATATATATATATATATATATATATATATATATATATATATATATATATATATATATATATATATATATATATATATATATATATATATATATATATATATATATATATATATATATATAATATATAGAAAGTGAGAGAGAGAGAGAGAGAGAGAGAGAGATGATACCATGTTACCTCAAATATATCTTAGGTAGATATCTGATATTTACAAGTTCTTTCTGCATTTTAAGAAACCGATATTACTCACATGTCTTTAGTTGACTTACATAAGAATAAAATAAATTATATATTTACATAAGGCCATGATAGAACTTCAGTAAATTTCCCGAACTTTGAATATATAAAAGAACAAACAGAAAGAAAAATGATTGCCAGTGAGCTCTAAAATTTTATGAGCTAGGAAATGGTGATACATTGCCTAATACATTATTAAGGAAACGTTATTAACTTCATGAAGACAAATGAGCTTAAATGTTGCATAATAAACATTTGGTATCAAATCATTATTTCTGAATGACAGCAATTCATTATTGCGAAGTATGAAATAATGCAGTGTTACTAGTTACAGGACTAACAGTGGGTAAAACATGAGAAAATAAAATAACTAAATATAAACATTGGTTTCAGCGGAAGGAAACAAAATGGGGAGGTAAAGAATGAAAGGAGAAAGACAGGAAGAACAGAGGAAGAAGGAATAGGAAAACACATAAGGAATAGTAAATGAATAAATGATGCGGATTTTAATTCACTTAAAAATTCATGACGCATTTAAGGAGAGAATTCGTGTTTTCCATCATAAACGGAAGCTAGTACGTAATAGCGTTTCCATGTTGCTAACTTTTACGATGAATTTACCAGAGATCTTGCTTATTTTGTGATGTCCGATGTCTTGCCTGACAATGGCATTTTAATTAGTACACAACTCCAAGAACTAAATCCCTGATGAGATAATACGAAGAGCTATCCCAACGGAAATGAGATAATTGTCATTAGCACACTTATGAGTTGTACTACGTAATGGTCTCTCTCTCTCTCTCTCTCTCTCTCTCTCTCTCTCTCTCTCTCTCTCTCTCTCTCTCTCATTTAATGTAATTACAGACTGAAATCGATCCCCCAACAGAATTAGACGGAAATTAAATGCCTTGTGAACTCGACCGATTCCTCCAACAGTTCTTGAGAAATCAGAAAGTGGATGAAATTATCTTCGTCATGTGATCAAAAATTGAACGCCCACAATTAAATGGGGTCAAGAGGAGGTGAAATTAGGACAAGTCCAGAATTACTTTATCCAGAAATGGAGGTAGAAATGGAAGAGTGGCTAAGTAGAGAGCAAGTGTTTGAAAGTAGTGACCTACTGAAGAAATCCGGAAGGGAACTTTTAATGAAGAGCCGATGAACAATATTATTCTGTCTCTGAATTATAGTCCTTTATGAACTAGAGCGCTATAATGTTTGGCTTGATTGTTAAATGAAATTGGGATGGAAAGGTTACATTACTGGAATGAGCAGGACGTAGATTGGTAACCAGATTAAATCTGGATTAGGTTAATAATAGATTGGCGTAAGGGAAGCGGTGGTTATTGATGAGAGAGAGAGAGAGAATATTCATTTAGTAACAATAGCCACAGGAGACTGCAAACTCCTCAAAATCTTAACGATTATACAAACCTACTTTAAAACAAAAAAATAAAATAAAACTATCCAGATCTGGAGCGTGTCAAAACCTAATCACTATTACCAGGCATGAGGGTTACCTTTTTGGTGAAATTTTCGTAGAAATCCACTCATAACCTCTGGCATAACTTTCCAAACAAACACATCAAGGCAAAAGCATAATAACCTAAGTTGGAGGAGGTAACGAGGTGCAGCATTTCACCAGACAAAAGACCCGGTTTCCCCGAAAGTGATATTTCTGTCTCTCACAAAAAGTGACCACTTGCTTCCAGAAACGAAGACCGCCTTTGGCAGAGTTTTCGTAAAAGTCTAGACAGAACTTTGTGTTTTGTGTAATCCTGCTAACAAAGAAACAAAAAGGCAAACTGACAAACCGTGCCAAAGATAGAACTCCTGCTAACGAATAATGATAATGGGATTAGCCAGTGACTAGAAACCAAGAGTACATTTAATTCATGTGAAATCTATAGATAGATTAACAACTTGCTAGCAAAGAGATGTTTAGAATATTAGATGTTTAAAATTAGAAAGTAGAGGCCATGATAATAATCTCAGGAGTTTTAGAAAGATTTTCGTAGGTTAGATAAAAGACCACAGGTTTTGGCCTTTTGCCAGAATTCCACAGCTGAAGTTCGGGTGACGAAAAATGAGAAAAACATAATAAATAAATATAGAGGAGAGGAGAGTATGATTCCACGACTAGTATGAATATGATATAGTTTTGAACGACGTCTCAGGACTCTTTCTAATCTTCTTAATCATGTAGAAGATTCAGGAGTCCAAAGTTGGGGGAAAAATGTTTTTTTATTACCCAGGCTGGCATGAGTCTGACTCCACAGTTTTTTGCCGTTTAGCTTATTTAACGTTTTTTTTTATCTTATTTTTCTTTGTTATTTGTTTATTCATCATTCACAAGCTTCTTTTTCCATACTAGGCTGCTTTCCATCTTGCGGTCATAGTTATGGTATTCTGTTTTTCCAGCTAGAGTTTAAGTTGGTTTGTAATAATTTAATAGAAAATGTAAAATTATACAGATAGAAAGAACAAAGCCTGATATTCCTTCCTCCAAGGTATCTATAAACCTCATAAAGTTAGGAACAAGTTCTCAGACTTCATCATAAAATCACATCATAATTATGAACTTACTGACGAAACTGCCGCCCTTTCACAGAGGATAAATAAGTCAGCGAATTATTTCCTCTTTTTGTCTTTGAGAAAAGTAAGAAAGAAAAACGTGAATTTCTCGAGAAAGTCGTAAACCCCGACTTCTTTTCTTTTTTTTTTCCGGATCCCGGTTATGACAATACAGAAAGGGACGCGTTTGACCTCCCCCCAAAAATAAATGGAAAGGAAAAAGGGAAATGGGAAGTAAAAGATAGGAAACAAGGACCGAGAATTTTACGAAATGGTTGAGAAAAGGCACGCATAATGTTTTCCGTTCCTTTTTTTTATTTTTCAAGTGATATCACCAGCGTTAAATGGGCTGATTATTTTCTCGGCTTAATGGTTTCAAGAGATTCCGAATAAGTAGGAGAAGACGAGGAATGATCTGGAATAAAAAAAAAAGAAAAGCTGAAGCAATTCTAAAATTCAAATCCCCCTTTCTCTCTCTCTCTCTCTCTCTCTCTCTCTCTCTCTCTCTCTCTCTCTCTCTATATATATATATATATATATATATATATATATATATATATATATATATATATATATACACATGCATACATACATACATATATACAGTATATATGTATATAATTATATATATGTATGTATGTATGTATGTATTTACGTATGTGTATGTATGTACATGATATATATTGTACATAATTCAAAGGCCTATTGGATTATAAAGTAAATGTGGCCTTGCACTGTCCTTCCTCGCCCACTCGTAGACTCGAACGCGGGTTTGTTACCCATGAGCCAAGATATATATATATAAATATATATATATATATATATATATATATATATATATATATATATATATATATATATATAGAGAGAGAGAGAGAGAGAGAGAGAGAGAGAGAGAGAGAGAGAGAGAGAGAGAGCGAGAAATCGGTTGACACTGAGGCAAAGTTGTTGATATTTCAATGTCAGGGCGGCCAAGAGCTGAATGTCAACAAGAACTTTGATTAAGGGGTTCAGTGTTGAGAATTGTGTTCCCCGGAGATAAATGTTTTCCTATTCCGAGAGGGAATCGACTTGCTTGGAAAATATGTAAGCGGGGCAGGAGCAGACTTACACGTTGCCCTTTGAAAATTTCTTTATGAA
>NC_089741.1:45666857-45674357 GCF_040412425.1 Macrobrachium rosenbergii
AAAAAAGGAAGACATGCGCCGAAGTTTCTTCGGCGCAGGCTAGTTTTCTGTACAGCGTATAATCAAGGCCACTAAAAATAGATCTATCTTTTGGTGGCCTGGGTATAATTCTGTATGAGCCGGGGCCCATGAAACTTCAACCACGGTGGTGGTCTATCCTACGTCGTTGCCAGAAGCACGGTTTTGGCTAAATTTAACCTTAATAAAATAAAAACTACTGAGGCTAGGGTGCTGCAATTTGGTATGTTTGATGATTGGAGGGTGGATGATCAACATACCAATTTGCAGCCCTCTAGACTCAGTAGTTTATAAGATCTGAGGGCGGACTGCGGACAGAAAAGTGCGGACGGACAGACAAAGGACCAATAGTTTTCTTTTGAGAAAACTAAAAGGAACAAAGTTTCATCTCTGTGCATATCGTTAAAACTCTCTTTTTCTCCGGTGGGAAGCAACTGAATTTGTTATTCGTTGGCGAAGGGAAATACCTTTAATGAAACTTGTTAAAAGTCATTTCTAACCCTTCTTTGTGTTAAATTTCTGTTATATACTTATATCATTATATAATATATATATATTATAGGTTATATATATTATATATATATATTTATATATATATATATATATATATATATATATATATATATATATTTTTGATATAAGTATGGAGGTGCAAGTGTAAATGAGTTTCTGTCCATGATTCATAAGGTATGTCTAGACGACGGAATTGTTACCAAGGAATGGTATAGACACAGAAGAGAATGTATGGGTCCAATTTTTTATATGAAACAGGTGTGTGAGAAATCTCAAGGTAAAAGGATAAAGATGTTGGAAGCACATGGACCGAGTTAAAGTTCGTAAAGCACCCTCTAGAGCAGTGGTCCTTAACCTTTTTTGGCAGTGACCCAAAATCTTGTCCAAATTAACCATGGCGACCCATGCCCTCATGAACATTTTCTCGCTGCAGTATATAATTATGCTCATAAAAACGTAGCCATAGATGTTAATGAATTATGTATTCTTAATACAATACTTTCTCTAATAATAATAATAATAATAATAATAATAATAATAATAATAATAATAATAATAATAATAATAATAATAATAATAATAATAAGAGTATTGGGGAAATAATAAGTCCATAAAGTTATAGCCGTTGGAGACCCATTGAAATGGTTTGGCGACCCAATTTTGGGTCGCGACCCTGGGGTTAAAGAACCGCAACTCTAGAGAGCCACTGTAGAATTTATTTAGGATGTTTAGCATAAAAGATTAATAGTTGAAAGAAATTAACTTTTTTTTTTTTTGGAAGGCAGCAAACCATATGTGAGAATACGAAGGGAGAATAACATCTGTTGCAGCTAAGTCAGCAATAAGTTGTTTTTAGATAATCCACTCGAATTTGATAAGTCGAGACAAGCTTGATATTCACTATCCTTTAGAATAAAAAAAATCTATAGTCCTCTGCTTTTTCAGTTTGCAGAGATCTCTAATCAGTGTTAGTGTTATCCTATGTCATCTTATTCTTATAGAAATGAAAAGCCAAAATGAAAAAAACATTGACTTCTCTTCCGACCTTCTGTGAAAATTCTTCGTCGCGCCGGGAAAAAAAAAAAAAACTTTTGAAGACGCAACTTCCTGTTGAATTCAAACTTCCAAACTTCCAGTCTAATCTACCGAATCGGTATTTGTCCCGAAACAGGAAAAATAAAAAAAAACTCAACTCTTGAGTTAACTTTAATCGCGTTGTCTCCCATTAAATCCTTCTTTTTTCCAGTTCCTCAGGAATAATTGAGTCCCTTATTTTGTTGCGGCGCGCTCCGGATTTTTACCGAAAGTTTCTGACTTGGGATTTTTCAGAATCTGTCTTAATGAAAGAGTTATTTCGATTTCCATCCGAGACGTAAAGTTGAATAATTTCTATTTGAAATATCTAGATTGTAAATATAAATAGACTACAGATGATAGATGACTGACAGGTTCGAGATCATATGTTTTATTAGTTAATTATTAAAAATTATTATAAAGGTAGTTTGGTGGCATAGGAAAAGAACAGTTTTAATGAGGCTTTATAAGTAATTCATCTTTCATTGCATTTTATGGTTTTATTTTTTACTTCGACACGAATTACCCTCGTCCCTTTCCACTCCCCTTGATATGGCAGTGTTTATTTATTTATATATTTATTTATTTATTTATTTGTTTGTTTATTTATTGTGTATTCCAGTGGCTGACAGATTTCTTTAGTTCATTTCGATGATTTTTGTTGTAATTTTTTGTCACATCGACATATTCACCCTCTTATCGAACTCCGGTGGAGAAAAACGTATAAAATTTGTCTTGTTGGAGGGTTTTGAAAGGTAATTACCTCCATATTAAGATTCGAACAGATTTTAAATCTTTACCGTTATGACTACAACTATTTCAGCGAAACGAACGCATTTTGTGATATGGTTTCAGAGGTAATTAGAATGTGGACATTTTAGGCGACAAGCCATCCTAAGGATATATATATTATCTTTTGTTCTTAGCTGAGCTTTTAATTTATTTGAATCAAATAGAAGCATGTGACAGAATATATCAACTGCAAATTAACAACAACGAATTAATGATACTGATAATGAAAGTATTAGTAACTTTAACGGTAGCAGTAATAAGTTTCATTCGAAGATGACCGTAACATTTTTTTCGCAGAAAGTTTCAAATTACTTTTCACTAAAAGATGATACAATCATAATATTTGTAACTTCAAGATTAATAGTAATAATATTCATTGAGGGTTACCGTCGAATTTTTCCCCAGAAAATTTCCAATTGCTTTTGACCTAAAAGATGATGCAGTCACAATATTAGTAACTTTAAGATTAATTACTAATAATTTTCATTTCACTAAAAGATGATGCAATCACAGTATTAGTAACTTCAAGATCAATTACTAATAATTTTTATTGCACTAAAAGATGATGAAATCACAGTATTAGTAACTTCAAGATTAATTACTAATAATTTTTATTGCACTAAAAGATGATGCAATCACAGTATTAGTAACTTCAAGTTTAATTACTAATAATTTTCATTGCACTAAAAGTTGATGCAGTCACAATGTTAGTAACTTCAAGATTAATTACTAATAATTTTCATTGAGGGTTACCGTCGAATTTTTTTCCCTGGGAAGTTTCCAATTGTTATTCACTAAAAAATTATGAAATAGGAAATTATGGTCACCTGATATTTTCGCTCTTATTGGTTGTATCACATTTCAAGATTTCTCATATGACGGAAATAAGAAAATTCACCTCCGAGCTCATGAAAGAGCTTAATTGAAAAATTCCGTGACCAGTGAATGAAATTTTTAAGATTAATTAATATTCTTTACTACGTAATATCATTGAAATGACTTTGAGAATGACTCCCATAGAAAGAAGAGAATCATGTTCTAAGTAGTGTTGACTTATCGTAACAAACTTTGTATTTTGGTTGTAAAGTATTTGCCTTCTTGAATGAAAAGAAAGAGGTAATCAATGTGGAAAGAAATCTTTTGATAGACACAAAATAAATAAAACAGTAAACCCGATCATTCGCTAAACACAACATCCAAAAGAGAAATAAAAAATAAAAGTCTGTATCTTTTCAAACTAGACTGATCAAGTTTTGTGAATTTTATTTATTCCTAATTGAAGTAAATGTCTTCAAAGAAATCATTCGACCAATTAAAAGGAAAAGAGGGCAACTAATTTATTATATTTTTTTATTATTATAATTTTTTTTCTTTCGAAACGCAGCTTTCTCTAGGCTAAAGTTGGAGTTTCAGTAACGGGCATGTTTTTTTTCTTTTTGTCAGGGAGAAGAATAAAGCTAAAGAAAAAAAACTAATCGGTTAAGTTTATTCTGTTTCCATATTTTGTGTTGGGGACGAAGTGATTTTCTACCAATGTATCGTAAGTGGGAATTTTCAAATAAATGGAATCCGATTGACATTTGTTCCTCCAGCACGTTATTAATGTCTTGCGTTTGTAAACTGGTGATAATTGCAAAAGGCATCACGTCCACGAATGATTCAGGAAATCTACAAATGGGGAGAGAGAGAGAGAGAGAGAGAGAGAGAGATATTAAAATTCATGACATCGACTTAGAAAGTGTATATATAGGGGCCTATTAGCAACGTGGAAAAGTTTCGAGATTATACATACTGTATACAGTATATGTGTGTGTGTATATGTGTATACTGTACTGTATATCTGATATTGGGAAAAATTAAAACATCGGGAGAGCTGTAAGATTTAGAAATCAGATAAATTAAAGCCCATACGAAACTGCATTACATGAATTGAAATCAGTTCCGATAAGTATCACCACAATTTTCATAATTGTCTCTAATCTTTGTTGGTGAGTCAGTCATTAACTATTATGAAAGGACTGTCTCTTTGTAAATCCCCCTCTCTCTCTCTCTCTCTCTCTCTCTCTCTCTCTCTCTCTCTCTCTCTCTCTCTCAGTTCATCTCTGCGGCTTATCAGCTTACTTCTGCTACTCTCCGAAGTGATTCTGTTTGGCAGGAATAAACTGTTTTAGGGAAATAGATTATTATGAGTCAGAATTGTTCTGACGTATGAATTGGGAGGTTCGGGAAAGAGGAATTAATGCTTTTCAGAAAAGGGTTCGAGTAGAATAGTTCTATGCCTTTGTCAGATATCAAAAAGTGTTTGAAGTTTAATGATGTACGTAGTTATAGTATATATATATATATATATATATATATATATATATATATATATATATATATATATATATATATATATATATATATATATATATATATATATATATGAAAAAATTTTATATATATGAAAAATTTTATCACGCCGTGATTCATATACAATCATGAAGCTAAAAATTCGCTTGATATCAAATTCACGCTACTTCGGGAATATCCCCGATGGGGAATTATCACCGAAGGGGAATTTATAAGTGGTAAATGTGATTGTAGTAATGTGATAATAAGCGACATTTGTAGCTTCATGATTATTATATATATATATATATATATATATATATATATATATATATATATATATATATATATATATATATATATAACACAGGTATGTACGTATCATCTGAAAAGGAGACATGTCAGACTTCCTCACATTATAAAATCACTGGATAAAAGAAAAAAGAAAAAATGTGACACCTGTAGGGGAAAGAATGCGTTCGATTTCCTCCTCACTTCATCATTTCACTGATCTCTGCTGCAAGAGGTGATGTAATTGAAATTCTTTGTCCCAAGAATTCTATTTCCACCAAGAATTCTATTTCCAGCGTTTTTCATTTGTCAATTTGGTAGGTGCTGCTGGTCCTGTGTGAACGAAAACGGGAAGAGAAGGCTCGGTTAGTGTGCCTCGTATTAGTCTGAGAGAATCTCTTAAAATCACTAGCATTATTAAGACTCTTTAACAGTAGGGTGACCGTGTCGCTTACGGAAATTGTGATAATATAATTAGGTTAGGAAAAGAGAATATTTTGAGGTGTATATATTTTGATATAGAAATAATACAGGAAAGATGCAGTAGACGTGAGCTGAGGAGTTTCGGGCCATATAAAGTATACCTGAGTATGGCAGATTTTCGGATTTTAACAAAAATGCTCTCTCTCTCTCTCTCTCTCTCTCTCTCTCTCTCTCTCTCTCTCTCTCTCTCTCTCTCTCTCTCTCTCTCAAAAAAAAAAACTTGAAAAAATACCAAAGAAGTTCTCTCTCTCTCTCTCTCTCTCTCTCTCTCTCTCTCTCTCTCTCTCTCTCTCTCTCTCTCAGAAATTACCCACACATCAAAAATACCAAAGGAGTACCTCTCTCTCTCTCTCTCTCTCTCTCTCTCTCTTGAAAATACCAAAAGGAGTTGCATTTTTAGATAAAACGTGCAGGAGTGACATATCTAGAGTCTGAGCAGAGGAAATAAACGGAAGTATTTCTCCGTCCTCTGCGGGATTCTGAAGACGTCTGGTACCGGATAGTCTTCCGATTTGGCGTAGGTCCGCATCAAGACACTATTTGCAAACATGGGAAGTTTTCGCCCGACGAGGTCTAGCCGAGATCAAGGTCCGCCTCGACCTGAGTAGAACCCAAGCTGAAAGGCGATAAGAAATGCATTTCCTGCGTTGCGTTTCAGCGTTTTCGTTTGAATTCTGATTTCGGGTCCGCATTTTGCACAGAAGAATGCATTCGAAGTGTTTTGAATAAAGTTGGAAGCTTCTGTATTTTTGAAATGTATTTTCTTAACGGCAGCAGTGATAAAATTGGTGTAAGTGAGATAATTTGGACTCTATTCTAGCTCAGTTAAGAGTCACTGGCTTTGCAGCCGAACCTTCTTGGGCTATGTTTCTGAATTCTTTTTAGGTTTTATCCTCACTGCTAATGATGGCAATGAGATAATTTGGATGATGTAAATAAGGAAGTAATTTGGACTCTATTGATTTAGTTACTATTCTAATTCAGTTAAGAATCACTGGCTTTGCATCTGACCCTTCCTAGCCCAGGTTTCTGAGCTTTTTTTTAGGATATTTCCTCACTGGTAATTTCTGTTTCTTTGCTGTGTGTGTGCCTGAGAGAGAAAAAACTTCTATGTTTTGCGAGTAAACTGTAAGTATGTATATCACTATCTTTTATCTTGCATAGAAAAAGGAATGCTTTATCACCATAGATCTGCCAGATTCTCTTTGTTTTCGTTAAATCCTAAGGTCGTAAGATTTCAATTTAAAATGGAATATAATAGTACAGACATTGCATGTCTGCGTTACTTGCGTATGCAGATTTTCAAAGATTATATTTTACATTTTAGCACAGATGGTCAAGTATTTAAATAATATGCAAGCTTTCAAAAGCAACAGGAACCGACAATTTAAATAAATGTGTTACTGATTAGTAGCACATGCCCACACTTACAGAAACAGACCAATTCAAACTCCACATACACATATGTGATGCTTATGATTCTGTACAAGAAACACGCCCGGTAGTGGGTAGTGTCGTCAGTGTAGGCATTACTTAAGGGTCTTTGCAGCGTCCCTTCGGTCCCTAGCTGCAACACCTTTCATTCCTTTTACTGTACCTCCATTCATATTTCTTCCGTCTTACTTTCCACCTTCTCCTAGCAAATGTTTCATCGTGTAACTGCGAGGTCCTCCTGTTACACCATTCAAATCTTTTTACTGTCAATTTCTGCTTCAGCATTGAATGACTTCATAAGTCCCAGCGCTTGGCCTTTGGCCTAAATTCTATGTTCTGCCTACAAGAAACACTTGTAAATGTATTTAACGTAGGGTTTTACAGAACCCATTGATAGCAAGTGAGAAGTTATTACTGAAATGCGGGCGTTAATTCGTCCCTAGTTTGACCATCTGTTGTAAGCCGTATTTTCCCCCGTTTTGAGAAAATGGGCGTCAGAGATTTTGATATTGTTCAGAGTTTCTAATTACCTCATCTTTTGAGGACATTTGGTTTGAAAGTGTG
>NC_089741.1:45679357-45689357 GCF_040412425.1 Macrobrachium rosenbergii
TTCTGTGCGCAGATAGATGATAGCTGCTTGAATAGACGTCGGCGATCATTTTTAGTTTTATGTAAAAGAAAACCATTGAGATGGCTATTTGCCTGTCCGTCCACTCTTTTTCTGTCCGCCCTCAGATCTTACAGACTACTAAGGCTAGGCGGCTGCAAATTGGTATGATGATCATCCACCCTCCAATCATCAAACGTACCAAACTGCAGCCCTCTAGCCTCAGTAGATTTGAATTTTATTTAAGGTTAAAGTTAGCCATGATCGTGCGTCTGGCAGCGATAGAGTTGCCAAGAAAACAGGCTACCACCGGGCCGTGGCTGAGCGTTTCATGGGCCACGGCTGAGAGTTTCATGGGCCGTGGCTGAGAGTTTCATACAGCATTATACACTGTACAGAAAACTCGATTGCGCCAAAGAAAATTAGGCGCATTTTTTTACTTGTTCATTTATTGCAACTGCAGTTTACGTAATAAAATGAATTTCAGTACTGAATGGTATCGACAGGCAAGTCAGTGGACGTTCATTTTGAAAGTTGATTGTAAAAATGTCCTTGTACAGCGGTTTAATTTTAAGTTAATATCCATGTTCTCATTTAACTGCTTATATTGTTCTGTGCGTCGACAATAATTATGGCCTTCTTGGTGATTAAGGGCATAATTTCCCAAATTTCTCTTTCTGGTATAAAGCGATTAGGCGATAAGTCAGTGCTTGCAGCTCCAACGTTATTTGTTCTTCGATGTTTATGCGGTTAAGGAGGGAGTTTTTAAATTTATATTTATTTTTGAATTAATTATTTTTAAATTCTTGATTATTTTTAAATATTTAATTATTTTTAAATTCTTAATTATTTTAAAATTTCGAGTTCTTAGTTATTTTTAAGGTTTTTATTTTTAAGTTCTTAATTATTTTTATATTTTTAACTATTTTCAAATTCTTGATTATTTTTACATTTAATTATTTTTCTTGATTATTTTTCATTTTTTTTGTTTTTATTAATTATTTTTAAATTCTTAACTATTTTTCAATTTTTAATTACTTTTTAATCCTTAATTATTTTTCAATTCTTAACTATTTTCAAATTCTTAATTTATTTTCAAATTCTTAATTATTTTTAAATTTTAATTATTTTTTAATTTTTAATTATTTTTTCATTCTTAATCATTTTTTTATTTTTAATTATCGCCTTGAATTTGTTGAAAATTAATATCTAAAGTACAATCTAATAAAATACCTGGTAGACATTCAGCAGATAATGCACAATAATCTCTCTCTCTCTCTCTCTCTCTCTCTCTCTCTCTCTCTCTCTCTCTCTCTCTCTCTCTCTGTCTTTAATAATTGTCGAATGTCCTTGAACTTTACTATAACTCTAAAATAGTGCGTTGATTTTTGATGAAGGTAAAGGGTCGCGGTCAGTACTGAATGAAAAATAAATGACTCAATAAATATATTTGTCAAAAGGTCAGGATTGACCTAGCATATTCAACGAAGGTCATAGGTCAGGGATATTGAATAAATCATAATTGCTATTGTTTTTTTTAGAGAAGATTGAGGGCGGCGATCTTAACCATAAACCTCTATAAGTTGTACTATATAGTAAATAGTTTATGGCGAAGATTAAATTTTTATGCAGAGGCCGAAGGAACTGGCTACCCAGATACCTCATCTTGATCAGTTCTGAAGAAAACGAGGAAAAAATGAGAGCAATTATTCATAGAAGTATTGAACCTGCCTCTTAAAAAGTGTAAGACTATAAGATTCCGTGATAAAAGCTGTTTTAGTAGAGAATGCAGAGACAAAAAAATAAATTAAAAAATGCACCTATGTTTCTTCAGCGCAATCGAGTTTTCTGCACAGCGTATAATCAAGACCACTGAAAATAGATCTATCTTCCGGTGGTGTTCGTATAATGCTGTATGAGCCGCGGCCCATGGAACTTTAACCACGGCCCGGTGGTGGCCTGGCCTATATCGTTGCCAGACGCACGATTATGGCTAACTTTAACCTTAAATAAAATAAAAACTACTGATGTTAGAGGGCTGCAATTAGGTATGTTAGATGACTGGAGGGTGGATGATCAACATACCAATTTGCAGCCCTCTAGCCCCAGCAGTTTTTAAGATCTGAGGACGGACAGAAAAAAGTGCAGACGGACAGACAAAGCCGGCACAATAGCTTTGTTTACAGAAAACTAAAAAACGAGCACTAGACCGTGAATTCCGAGGATTACCAGAGATGTTGCATGAATAACATTTTGTCTGTTCGCCTTTAATATAACGGCAAAGATCTACCGCAATCCACATAATCTGAGGCTCTGGATTATTAAAAGGAATAAAATCTTCAGCTACGACCCAGTTGTGGTATGATATTGACTCTGATATACATCCTTTAAAAAATAACAGGCATCATATCGTACGGGCATTATTTAAAAGGCAGAGAATGAAATATATAGATCCCATATGAGTAACCGGCATCATATTGTACTAGAATGATTTAAAAGGCAGAGAATAATGTAGAGATTCTCTGAAGAGTAACCGGCATCATATTCTACTAGAATTATTTAAAAGGCAGAGAATAAAGTATAGATCCTCTGGAGAGTAACCGGCATCGTATTGTACGGGCATTATTTAAAAGGCAGAGAATGAAGCATATAGATCCCATATGAGTCATCATATTGTACTAGAATTATTTAAAAGGCAGATAATATTGTAGGGTAATGGGCATTATACTGTACTAGCGTTATTTAAAAGGCAGAGAATAAGGCATAGGTCCTCTGAATGGTGACAGTCATCATATTGTGCAGGCGTTATTTAAAAGGCAGAGAATAAGGTATAGATCCTCTGAGTGGTGACAGTCATCATATTGTGCAGGCGTTATTAAAAGGCAGAGAATAAGACATAGGTCATCTGAATAGCGACAGTCATCAAATTGTGCAGGCGTTATTCAAAAGGCAGAGAATAAGGCATAGATCCTCTGAATAGTAACAGTCATCATATTGTGCTGGCGTTATTTAAAAGGCAGAGAATAAGGTATAGATCCTTTGAATAGTGACAGTCATCATATTGTGCAGGCGTTATTTAAAAGGCAGAGAATAAGGCATAGATCCTCTGAACAGTGACAGTCATCATATTGTGCAGGCGTTATTTAAAAGGCAGAGATTAAGTTTGGAAACCTGTAGGGAGGGAGAGTTATGAAAGTTTGTCTTTGCTCAGTATAACTGAAAACAAATAATTACATAACAATGTCTTAAGGTTGAAAATGTTCACAGGTTAATAGTTCATTGAATCCTATAGCTAACCCGTCAGCAACATTCTCCTGGAACAGTAATTAAGTTTGTCTCCATCTGTCATACCCAAGTCTTTCAAAATAAAAACAAGTAAAAAATGCGCTGAAGTTTCTTCGGCTCAGTCGAGTTTTCTGTACAGCCGCTACAGCGTATAATCAGTTCCACCGAAAATAGATCTATCTTTTGGCGGTCTCGGTATAATGCTGTATGAGCCGTGGCCCACGAAACTTTAACCACGGCCCGGTGGTGGCCTGTCCTATATCGTTGCCAGAAGCACGATAATGGCTAACTTTAACATTAAATAAAATAAAAAGTACTGAGGCTAGAGGGCTACAATTTGGTATGTTTGATGATTGGAGGGTGGATGATCAACACACCAATTCGCAGCCGTCTAGCCTCAGTAGTTTTTAAGATCTGAGGGCGGACAGAAAAAGTGCGGACCGACAGACAAAGCCGGCACAAGAGTTTTCTTTTACAGACAACTACATATATATAAAAGAAATCAGTTGTCTTTCTGAAATTTTCTGAAATTTTATTTTATTTCATTTGGCTAAATCTTTGAATATATATGTTTATATATATATATATATATATATATATATATATATATATATATATATATATATATATATATATATATAATCTGGATTATGAAGTTTCATCCCTATTTTATTGTGAATAAGACAGCGGAGAGATGTAAAGAGAACGACGTAGATAAAGGAGATTAAGGGAACGAGAAATGAACGGAGGGATAAATTTAATGCCTTTGGGGAGAGAAAGATCAACATTACAGAATAAAGGAGATATGTAAGAAGGGTGCGGAGAAGAACAGAGGGCGAGGGAATGTTCCCAAAAGGGTGATGGATGTTCGGTACTACGTTTAAGCCAGGAAGCATTTGATGTGGAATATTTGGGATTAGGAGGATTTAAGGTGGTAAGGTAAATGGCAGAAAAGAGGCGATTAAGAAAAAAGCAGCGTTCCTGACGATAGATATAAGATCAGAAAATAAAGATATGAGGGGGTATTACGAACTAGTCCCCGCAGGGGAATAGTGCCGTCAGTGTACTTCATTTGGTGTACCGTAGGCATGACTTAAGGGTCTTTGCAGCGTCCCTTCGGCCCCTAGCTGCAACCTCACTCATTCCTTTTACTGTGCCTCCATTCATGTTCTCTTTCATCTTACTTTCCACCCTCTTTAGCAACTGTTTCATAGTGCAACTGCGAGGTTTTCCTCCTGTTACACCTTTCAAACCTTCTTACTGTCAATTTCCGTTTCAGTGCTGAATGACCTCGTAGGTCCCAGTGCTTGGCCTTTGGCCTAAATTCTATAATCTATTCTATTCTGTTCTATCAGGAACTAGTAGTAACGGCATTACGTATTATTAAGAACTAACATTATGTACGATTTGGTTCAGACATTGAAAACAGATTGGGAAAACAGAAAATTGTGTAAATTATGGAAGTGCCAAAAGAAGTGTGGAAAAGAATGTTAGAACATTACGTCTTAGCCGAAGGAATAAGCTGGTTTATTGATATAGCAAATGATGGTGGTATCGTCACTATCTATAAGAAAATAACTTACTTTTGGGCTCAGCTGAAATTGTCTTTTTCTGATGATGATGTTATGACGAACCTTGATTAATCAGTCAAATCTCTCTTCTTTGGAATAAGTATCGGTGTTCTGGATGGTAATTATTATTGTAATAAGAGGCCAGCTGTAACTATAAGGTGATAATAGTAAGATGACAAAATTGATTATTTCAGTTGAGATTTATTAATTAAATGTGTCTGGAATAGTGTTGCTGAATTAAAATTGTTACTGCTATACTTCACACTTCAGTGAAGTTTATAGGTGAACTCAAGATTTACGAAATAAAAAAGGTTTAATCAATTCGTGTGTGATCAAGATATCATTTTCTTGGCAGTTTTAACAGTAAAAAAATTTGTAAAATTCTATTTTCACGATTTTTATGGTTCTTGAACAATTCGGATTCTTAAAAAAAAACATTGAGGCTTTAGAAGTGCAACACGTATGAAAGATTTATTCATCCGAAATTCCGAATTTCTTTTTCCAGAATATTTCTTACCATTAAAGAATGCAAAAGGAAAAAAAATCATTAACAGCCAACGGAAAAAAAACTTTTTTTTGGGGGGGAGTTTCGTTCTCTGCCCACACTGTAGGTGACCTGTATAACTACCGATACAGTAATGTTGTAAGCGACCGCTGTATCCGCATGTTCATGTGCAAATACATCAAAGGAAAAGCATGGATCTTACAGAGCTGCGTTTACTTGAAATGTTTGGATCTCTTTTTTTTATTTTATTTTAACGAAGAGATACATTTTCATTTTAGAAAGAAATCAAAATGCAATTAAATACTCTTACTTTAAACCACATTTATGTATATATATTATATAATTATATACATTATATTGTATATATATATGTATATATAATATATATATATATATATATATATATGACTATTTATCACATCATGATTTATACAATCAGAAAGCTACAAAGCCTTTTGAACTCTAAGAAGTAAAATCAAATGAAGAAAAATTTTAGTTGATAATAAGTCTCGTCCCGTCTCAGACCAGCGACGGACAGTGACACACTAACACACACACACACACACACACACACACACACACACACACATACGCTTGTCACTACAAAGCCTTGAACACACACACACACACACACACACACACACACAGAGCCGTAGTTTGACCTTGAAAATTGGAAGTAAAAAAATTCTTTCCAATTCCCAGGGCGATCGAGGGATCCTTCACACTAAAAAAAATCACAGTTTCAGGACTCCTTAAAAAGGGAAAAGGGGACCTTTTTTTCCTGGTTAGAAATAAAGATCCCGATTACAGAAGAAGGAAAAAGAGAATTGGCCGTTCACTCGGTCCAGAGGCTTTTTTATTTTTTTGCTAGGTCATAGAAAACGGAACCGCCTCAGCATTTTGAAAGAATAAGTGCACATTTTATTTTGCAGTAAAATTCCGTTATAAAATCCTAAAGAAATAAAAGAGATTTGTCTGTCATATTACTGTTTTTGGCCAGTTACGTAGATAGTGAATAATGAGGTCTGGAAAATAATAAGTACAGTGTGAAATTACATAACAGAATACTTTATCCTCAATTAAGGAAAATAAATAATTTTGAATTTTTAGAGTCGGACAAAATTACTGAGGGCTTCAACTGTCCGGCTAAGATTAATTTTTATTAGACTACATTATCTGGTATTGCTCAATACGAGATGGTGTCATTATCTCAATAACACACACACACACATACACACACACACACACACACACACACACACACACACATATATATATATATATATATATATATATATATATATATATATATATATATATGTGTGTATGTATGTATGCTCACATCTCTGATAAACTGATTCAAAGGTAAACAGTTTGGATGGAAGCTGAGTTTGAATAGAGGGTGGTATAAAGGAAGACACTAGGCACTCAGAATAAATTTCTCAAGCTTCATTTCGCTTTATGAATGGTTTATGGTCTTCATTCAGTTTTTATAGCGTTTTTTCAAACTCTCAGACTTTGGCAAGAAGTTGGAGGTTTTCATAGTGAATGCATTTTTTTTATTGTTGTTTCCCTAGGGTTATTTTTTACGTAATTTTTTTTTTTTTTTGTTATAGCATCTGTTAATTCGTCCCTAGTTTAGAGAAAATTGTCTACAAAGATTTTGATATCATTAATGCATCTAATTATCTCATCTTTGAGGAAATTTGGTTTGAAATGTGACAACACAGACAGCTGAAGTTTTGATATGTTATTATAGACAAAAAAAAAAAAAAAAAAAAAAAAAACAGACACTTTGGCTAGAAAACTGAAAAAAATTTAAAAAATGGGATACACCAGTTCGTCAAAACCGGGACGATTTGATAAGTCTTTCCATTGATTTGTTAAGATATCCGTCACAGAATTCCTTAGGAAATAATAGATAGATAAAAAGGTATATGGTATCTGTCAAGTACTTTTCTGTAACCTTTATCGTGCTTAATCTAAAACCCGAATATTTACAAATTAAAACGCATTCATTTGTAAAACGGAAATATGAAATAAAGAGAGAAGACTCTGGAAAGAGTGATGCAACGGGAGATGACGAAATTCAGAGTCAGTTCAGGCAAATTAGGCAAAATTAAAAATTTAAATGAGAGATAGAGAGAAAGAGAAGAGGAGAGAAAAGCTCGTGTTGCAAGGGAATGATTCATTTCATTTTCCTTTTTTTCCGCACTAACTCTTTTTGATTGACATTCTGTGAGCATGGATCATAGGAGAGATATATTTTCAAGGATTTCAAATAAAGTGTGAGATACCACCAGCTCTTCATATAATGTTAGGAATGGAAATCATTTTATGGGTGGTTACCTTTAGGTATGCTCTTATCTTATCATTTTATTTAAATGTGATTTTATTTTATTATTTTATCTAAATATGCTTGTATCTTATTATTTTATCCCAATATGATTGTGTTTTATTATTTTATTCAAGTATTCTTGCGTTTTATTATTCTATCTAGATATGATTGTCTCTTATTATTTTATACAAATATGCATGCATCGTATTATTTTAT
The DNA here is from genome assembly GCF_040412425.1 of Macrobrachium rosenbergii. Taxonomy (NCBI): domain Eukaryota; kingdom Metazoa; phylum Arthropoda; class Malacostraca; order Decapoda; family Palaemonidae; genus Macrobrachium; species Macrobrachium rosenbergii. The sequence goes on from NC_089741.1 coordinate 45,687,270, forward strand.
CCAAATATGTTTGTGTCCAATTATTTGATCCGAACTACTTTTGCGAAAACATTTCATTTTGATGAATGCGACAATATTGAAACACGGTCCATTGCCCGACTGCCATTAAACCTCAATCCCATAATTAGAACAAGCGATCCGTCACCGAAACTGATAATAAATTTTGCTGATTATCAGCTCTGCCCTCATGGCGAAATATATGACCATTCATTATTTATACGTGACAGACTGCATGAGACGTATGAATTCTCTGTCGCTCAAAATATATTTCCGTATCGGATGCAGCTTTCAGCAAATGGTTTAAAACCATTAGAAGCAGTCGTGTGTCGACAGGGATCTCCATTCTGAATTAAGTATTGTCAGTGGTTTGCAAGGCTGATATTTTCTGATATATGTTCCCGACCATAATGAGACGCTTTTGCGTTTCATTGGGAGAAGCGAATCTCAGGCAATTTATCGTTTTGCCGATGAATCTTTTTATGTTAATTATTTTACGCATATTAACGTGAAAATAATGAAAATGTTTACCTTGCTGACATCATGGTACTGTTGTTGTTGGGAATATAGGTGTGAGTGGATTGTATGATAAATATCTTCATATCAAGAGTTTTTTCACACTTTGTAAGTATTAAGATTTAAATGTATATCAGCTGCAGAAAATATATCTGATTTTGTTAGTCTTTTACGTGAAAAATTGAAGCTCCCATTTAATGAAAATCATATAGAAAGGCAAAATAGGCTGCCATTATTTATTCATTTTTCTAATAATATTGATCAATTTTCTCTCGAACAAATGTGACTGCTGCCATGCACCATTCTAAATGGCAGAAGGGGATCTCAGAATGAAGAGGAAAAATAGATACCAGTTGTGCAGACATCGCTTGAATAATTAAATATGGAGCCGGTAAAATCTTATACCAAGGTCAGCGCCGAGTCGGCCAATAAACTAGCTGTGATTTCCATCTTGTTTTATTCTACCAAGGGTATAACAACTTGATTCTGCCAAGGGAATAGCAACTTTATTTTCTCTGTGTACTTTTAAGTAGTGAAGGGTACTTGAATGACTTGAGAGACGCATTACAAGGTTATGCATTATGAGGTGAAATGTCAATCGAAAGGAAGAGTCGAATGCTGCAATCGGGTATTGGGTAGCACAAACCGATGTGTCCATTTATCGGTATTGATATTAATACAACGAAACACGTTCTGGCAACCACTGTGTACTTTGTTCAGTGTTGTTAGTTTATCTGAACTTATGTGTCTATTAAAATAGCATTATCATAAATATTTAGATTTGTCCTTTTTTTTTTTCAGGTCAGTGATGTTTGCAACCAGTTGTTAACCAATAGTGTCATAAAGCAAGATGCGGAAAATATATTCATTATATAACATAAGCATCAAGCGTACTTGGGGTTGAATCTATGTACGTATAATTATACATTTAAGGTAAGTGTCAAATTCGAGAGAACTACTTAACCACAATTTCCGTAGAGTGAATATTGGTTTCTTGTACTGATATTGTAGTGTTATTAGAGGCCTTTTTCCTACTGTCATCACTGTTCATTGGCAGTTACAGTACGAAGAACTGAAAGTAGCATTTACCTGAGTCTTGTACATCATCGGATTAAGGCTTCAATTTAGACACCCTTGACAATACAGAATTAGGGCATGGAATTAGCAACCCTTATAAACAGAGGATTAGGGCTTGAAATTAGCAACCCATGTCAACTTGGAATTATTGGAATTAATAACCGTAACAACATGGCCTTAGAATTTCAGAATAGCAACTCTTAAAAACACACGATTTAGGCTTCAAATGAGCAATCACTGGCATCTAGGTACTGAGACAATTTTCTGATATGCCAAGGCGTTGTTGGAGCTTCAGAGCAGAAGCATAATTCAGTCCCGAGATGAAATTTTCCAGTCCCACGCGTTTCTACAGTTCACGATATCGTGAGTTCCTCCTTCTTTTCTTAAGAGAATGTTTATTTTTCCTTGGCTTATCTTTAATGTGTTCATCCTAAATTTTTCTTAATATGAATAAGCATAAACAACCATACACACACATAGAATTAATATATATATATG
>NC_089741.1:45691857-45719357 GCF_040412425.1 Macrobrachium rosenbergii
TATATATATATATATATATATATATATATGTATATATATATATGTTTATATGTATTATCGTGGTGCTGAAATGCTAATTGTTTTCTTGTACATTTAGATCGTTGGTCATCAACTGGGAACATCCAGAATCATTGCAATGCTGAATAATGAAAATCCACAATTATGTACAATTTATATAATTGTGGATTTTTTATTATTCAACAGCTTAATCACGACATTTGTGAATTTCTTAACAGTAATTCAAATAAAACTAAGCGGTCTTTGCAGATCATCAGTAGGACACAATTCATTTAGTTATAAGTCGCGCGTTATATATTAAATTAGTTAAACTAGACCACCAAGAAGTCTTAATTGAGTCAGATAGCATTTGTAAAAAAAAGAAATTAATATATTCATTTATGAAAAGTAAATCACCTTCTTTTGTTTTGTATTCCTTTCTAACAGACCCATAAAACCTCCGAGATACCCTAATCCCGTCCTCAACGGCGGCAATAAACTGTGTTTTATGGACGTCTGTTCTTGTTTGCATGGCTACTTGATATTTCCTGTCCTTTCCCTTTGAAGGTTAGCTGTATTATTATTATTATTATTATTATTATTATTATTATTATTATTATTATTATTGAGCAATACTGCCTGATTCTGCCCAAGGAAGCAGGTATATTATTATTGTTATTATTGAGCAATACTGTCTGATTCTGCCCAAGGAAGCAGGTATGTTATTATTATTATTATTATTATTATTATTATTATTATTATTATTATTATTATTATTGAACAATACTGCCTCATTCTGCCCAAGGAAACAGGTATATTATTATTATTATTATTATTATTATTATTATTATTATTCAGAAGATTAACCCCATTTATATGGAACAAACCCACAGAGGCCACTGACTTGAAATTCAAACTCCCAGAGAACATGGTGTTTATTTAAAAGCAGTGACAGAAGATAATAGGAAATATAGAAAGAAGAGATCGGTTATTGGAAAAGAAACTAATAAATTGATAAAAAGATAGATAAAAATATAAGCAAATTTTGAAATACAAGGAGAATTGCTTTAGGTTAGTAATGCACTGCATCTCCTCTTGAACTTTGAAGGTTCTAATTGCGCATCCTGAGGGAGACTGTTCAGCAATCCAACGGTATGAGGAATACAGGATGTACCATTTTCACCCTACAATGTGTTTATAGAGAAGACGAATGTTCGATCACAAAATATATAATTGTAAGTAATAGTTCAGGCATATGTGTACCATGTGGTATGTCTGATTTAGATAAAAATTACTTAGGGTTGATTTTTTCATTTGAAATGAAAAGATAAGTTGTGAAAAAAACATTTATTGTCATGAAAGGTTGTTATATATATGAGAGAGAGAAAAAACATTTATTGTACACGAAATATTGTGAAGAGTATATATATATATATATATATATATATATATTATTATATATATATATATATATATTTATATATATATATATATATATATATATATATATATATATCCTATGTTATCCAGTCCCACTCATGCTGGGTGGATGGACTTCCACTGGAAATAAATAGACGAGAAGTTCTGATTAAACTATATTGCATTCGACTGCATGCAAAGCGCGCCCTCTATTTTTGCAGTAAACACTGATTGCATGTTTCATGCATTTCAGTGACATGGAAATAAGATCAAAGGTGTTAATTGCTGTTTATTTTCCCTCCGAAAATGAATTATTATTTTACCTCGTGCTGTTACCACAGTACTGATTTTCACTTCATATTTTAACATAGAGTTGTCTACACTTAAAAATCATATTTCACTGATAGGTTTTTGTATAGATTTTTGTGCAGATGCTTGTGTTCGAGAGAACTTTAAGAAAAACAGAAAGACGTTAGTTCTAGGGCAAGTCATTTCGATCAGTCAGTTTTCCGTTAGGCGTGTCTGAGGTCTACTGAACTCAGCTTTCAAGAGCCGGGACCTTTATACCAGTATACTACCAGTGACGAAAGACCTATTAAACCCTTGATTATTTTTTAGTCAATTATATTAAGAAGCGAACCTAGATTCTTTCCTTTGCCACTTCTGTTGTCATAACGTTTAACTAACGAAATTGATAACAGCAAAATAAGCGGCGACAAAAACAACGATAAAAACAAGTAATGTGTCACTGGCCTTTTCTTCTTCTTCTTCTTCCGGCGCGAAGAGCTGACAGGAGGAGGCGCTGTTCAAGTTCTCCCGCTTTCTTTGTACTTTCCATTTTGAAGAAAACGTCAAAGGAAGAAAGAAAGAGGCGAACAAAGGTAGTTTCTTTTTTTCATTTTTATTTAAAGTCACTGTTAACCTTCACGAAAATCTCCCTTCAGTCTTGAGAGTAACGCTAACAGCCTGCTACTTAAGTAGTGCCTGGAAAGAGAGATTTTACCCCGAGAAATTCTGGAATTTTAATCGTTACTTTATGAGGCAAAGGAGCAGATAGTCAGTTAGATCAGAGAGAGAGAGAGAGAGAGAGAGAGAGAGAGAGAGAGAGAGAGCAGAGGGAGCGGGGAGGGGGAGAGAATGATTATATTTCAGAGGGTATAATGTTTTGGGTCGATCACACATAGTGTATTTGAAAATTGACATGGCGTGTATTTGTAAACCTTCACTCATTTGTAAAAAAAAAAAATAAGGGAATGATATGAGTTAAATGGGTGTTTTAAAGAGAGCATGAAAAGTGAAACAATTTGTGAAAGAATAAGCTGAAAATTAGAAAGCAGCAGAGAAAATCCCAGAGGCAAATCAGTCTGCTATGATATCATAAGAAAGGAACGGTTCTGATCTAATCTTATTACCCATCCCACCCTTACTAACTAACAGCGAATGATTTTGAATTTTCGAATAGATTGAATTCCGATTCACCCACAAAAGTATTTTCCATAACATAAAAACCTTTATTGTCACGCACAGAAAGTTACCAAAAATTAAATTCTTCAGAGCAGCCCCTCAAAAAAAAATATAATAATAATAATGACGAAGGTAGATTTGTGTTAACTGATATTCAAGATTCCATTTATACTGAAGATGTGTCAGTTGCTTTGCATTTAGTTCATACAGACAAGTATGAAACAGAAATTAATATTCAAAATGCCAGTTCTCTCTTATGTTTCCCCACCTTTTCATTTTCTTTTCTCCAGTGTCACGACCCCATTGCCATCTCTCCCCTTTCTCCCCCATTGCCATCTCTCCCCTTTCTCCTGTCCTCAGTGAGATCCTGGGTGAAAAGAGCCTATCCTACACCGAGTGAAGGATTATGTTCCCCATCCCAGAAGGCTCTTCTTAAGGATTAAGAGAAATCCTTTGGCGGTGCTTACGTTCTTCACACTCGCACAAAACACTTGTCTGTCTGACGTGAATCGTCTTTATTCACGTCTTGTAAGATGTTCTTTGTTAACAAGGTATCTAAAGCGATTTATTATTATTATTATTATTATTATTATTATTATTATTATTATTATTATTATTATTATTATTATTATTATTATTATTATTATTCTAAAGTGATTTATTATTATTATTATTAATATTATTATTATTATTAAGATGAACATTATTATTATTATTATTCAAAGGAGATGAACCTAATTATATGGAACAGCCCCTCAGGGGCCATTGACTTGAAATTCAAGCTTCCAAAGAATATGGAGTCCATTTGAAAGAAAAAACAGAAGATTGGAGGAAATGCAGAAAGAAGAAATCAGTTATTAACAAAAAAGTGCAATTCAATTAAGTCTGTTTTCTTAACCCTTCTCTCGGAAATATTTTTTTATGGTTCAAGTAGATTAGAAATGAACAATTTTATCATTCTCCCGTTCCATGTTACTCGAACAAGCTAACAGGGAATTGGAAATATTTTTATACTAATTTTTCAAAAGAATAGAAAGGGGTCCTTTTGTAGTTACTGCCAAGAGCCAGAACCTGGTATACCGTTGAAGGAATGTTCACTGAACCCCTCATTATTTTTCCTTCGTTAATTAGAATAAAAAATAAATCCGTCAGTAAAAAGAAACAAGGCTCCCTGAAGCTTACTTCGCGCCTTGGAACGCCCTGAAAGAACAACTCAACGCCTTTGGAGACATGATCTTTAAGAGGTGTTATTCGCTCCCTCTGCTGAAGGAAATTCTGTCCCCAAGCCTTCACTCCCTCCATCGGTAAGAAGAATAAGTATTCGGATTTTAGGGCGAAAGGGTCGGGAAAAGGTGGCAACTGCAAGCATCCATTTAGGAATGTCTGATGCATCGGTTGCTTTCCCACTTTTTTTTTCGTGTTTTGAGCTGTGTTGTGTTGCCAGAGGTATTTATTAATTATTGATTCATATTACTGTAGCTGCCAATCGTACGTGTTTAAGAAGAGAGGATTTCATTTAACTTTGGTCTGTATTTAAGATAATCTTTTTTGCTAATATATTCACAATTTCGTGATAAATAATCTGTGTAATAAAAATCCACAATTATATAGCAGATATATTACTATGTAAAATAAAACTAAAGACTTTCTGAACACTTGAATGGTGTTCTCATCATGCTAACGTTGCTGTGTTAGGTAGTTTTCTAAGAATAGTTTTAATTACACATAGTCTTTTTTCTTATTTATTTTATGAAGTATTCTGTGGGCGAGAATTTATATTCAGCGTATGACTAAAAAAATAAGATTTTGGGAACGATGACCTTGAAATATGCTCTTCCAGTTTCTTAGGAGTGTGGATCTTAGGATTAATTAAAGACATACATCACCAAAGAATAGAGACTGATGACAACAATACACAAATTCCATTCAGTTAATTTCACATAATCAAATTGCATAAGAAAATCGTACATTTTCCTGCATTGACGTCATTGCTTGCATTAACATTCTGCGTGCATTCGAGTATTAAAGGAGGAGAACACAATGCATTTATAATGCAATGTCGCATTCTCGCTGAATCCAGCGACATCCTCCGTGACGTAAAACAGGCTCAGGTTGGTTATCCTGGAAGGATTCTCGTCTGGAACTCTCTCATAAAGCCAGGTGGACTTATCTTCAGCGCACGGACCCACAGGGAAGGGTCTAATCCAGCCATGGCATTGTCGTCGTATTATATTCGAAATGAAATATTTGTCGCTTCTTGATAGTTATGTCGTTCATTTTCCCTTCAGGCTACATGAATTTCTGATGTTTATTTAACGAACGTTAGTTCTCTCTCTCTCTCTCTCTCTCTCTCTCTCTCTCTGCTATTTTCTCATGTTATATTTACAGTTCCTTCCTCTCAACTTGGGGAAGTTATTCCAAAAATATAATTATAAACGTACGCTTACACATTTGTTTAATCATCAGTATGTTTAACTCCCACCCACATGTTAGTACAATACCCCTTGCACTTAAAGCCAGATATTTCCTAAATATCATCGTTTGCAATCCAATTAATATAGTTTTTGTCTAAAAGTTGATGTCCGATCTCATACAGAAGTACAGAAAAAGTACAAAAAAAGCTACTCAATGTAATTTAAAATTGCATTATCTGAAACACCGAAGTTCACAGTCATAACAATACGAATTGTTTTAAAAAGTTGTAAAAAATGTTTCGTTCCATGAACTGCAAATGCGTTTTCTATGTATTTATCAGTGAAACATAGCAATAAAGCCTTTCAGCTGCAAATACAGGGTTTTGGAGCCAAAATGATATCAAATGATGTTCTGATGTTTTATGGCACCAAAAATACGCATTTCATTTGGGTGGTATCATTAATCAACTTTCAGTGCAGAACCGAATTCATGTACTCAAAATAATTAACCATTTTTACCGTATTTTTCTGAGCGCAACAACATTCATTTTCAATTTTCTAAGATTTTATGAATGGGAACTGGTGTATATATGTTTATAGCGATATTTATATCTAATAGCGAAAAAAACATCGACATTGGAAAAAATATAATAAAGTCCTTTATTCCATGACAATCCACAGTTTTGGAAAATTGGAAATGTTTTCTGCCATATGCAGAGATATTTTAAGAAAAATGAATAGCCTAATATTCAGAGCGTCTCTCTCAATATACTTGCATTTTATAACAAAAATGTTCCCAGAATTTTTTTTTTTTTTTTTTACCTAATGCCCTATCCCTTTTTATAGGGGGCGACGCCCTTCGTCTTATTCCCATTTACCCCGTTTGGGAGTAGTGCCGTCAATGCACCTCACAGGGTGCACTGTAGGCATTACTGAAGGTTCTTTGCGTCGTCCCTTCGGCCCCTAGCTGCAACGCCTTTCGTTCCCTTTACTGTACCTCCATTCATATTATCTTTATTCAATCTTGCTATCCACCCTCTCCTAACAGTTAGTGCAACAGCGAGGTTTCCCTCCTGTTACACCTTCCAAACCTACCCACTCTCAATTTCCATTCCAGCGGTGAGTGACCTCATAGGCCCCAGTGCTTGGCCTTTGGCCTAACCTCTATATTCCACTCCATTCCATTCTTCCCATGTAGAGGGGCGCTGCCCCTTATCTTCATGGATAAGGCTGTTAGCCCTATGTCCTTTTCTAGACCACACCTGACGCTAGGTACATTCATAGCTGGGTAGACTTGTGGGCTGTAGATTGGGACCGATCCTTGGACATAGTGAATGCTACCCCAGTGCTCTACCATAGCTGGGTAGGCTTGTGGGCTGTAGATTGGGACCGATCCTTGGACCTAGCGAACGCGACCAGTGCTCTATACATTATAGGATATCCAACTGCTAAACAGAACACGGTATGTAAATGCGTGAGTTTTTTTTTTTTTTTATACTAATTCTCAATCTCTTGTGTCAGTTTATTTCTTCCGTTAAGAATGATAAGGTATATACTCTAGTCCGAAAATTATGAATGTTATAATGTCATTTTGCTTCCTATCTTATGAAGCTTTCATTATATACATTCGTGAGCTCATTCACACTTCTTCCTTAACTTTCGCTCTGCTATTATTATTATTATTATTATTATTATTATTATTATTATTATTATTATTATTATTATTAAAAATACTCATAGTAGCATGAGTCTTAAAATGGAGAAACAAATCCACAGTTATGTACATGTACATATATTATCTTTCTTCCAGTTTTATCTTTAAATATATGTACATATTCACAACTGTGGATTTGTTTCTACATTATTATTATTATTATTATTATTATTATTATTATTATTATTATTATTATTAGTGATTGCGTTCTCTTTGTTTTTGGTTTGTCATTGGTACTCTGCAAGTCAGGGATAAGTTAGGAAATATCTGCCAAAAATAAATAGAAAAATATTTCAAGGAATTCTCTCCTGAGCGATAACAGATGCGTGTCTCAGAGGTAGAGAAATATCAGCGGAATTCAGAATACCTGGAAAAAATAAATCCCAGAAGTCAGAGTACCTGGTGAAAAAAAATTCAGAACGGCTGAAAAGCGAAAGGGATTGAATGTCGAAATTCCAAACACGAACGCAAGAAGAGCTCTGCGTGAGGACAGAAACTGCCATCGATCCGCTTGATTGTTTACAAACCCTTTCTTTATGAATGGGAGGAATCACAAACCCGAAGGAAAACATGAATGAACCTTTGCTTCGTATTTTGAATGAGTAAAATGAGAAGCTGAAAAGCGAGGGGAGGGATGGATTTCGTTTTATTGAACAGTGCTTGCTTTTGCTTCTCTGGAATGTAAGCTCCTAACCACGCCCTCCCAAAACTTGGAACTGTTTTCTGTGTCTGATTCAGGAACAAAAGCCTCACTTGAATTCTGAATGGGAACGGGTACTGTGCAATGTCCACAAGCTTCAGTGAGCAATTCTTGTTGGGTTAGTTTGTAGTCCATTCCGTTTTGAGGACTGGGGAATGTGAAGAAAGATTCAGGTTCATTCATTGTGGAGCAAATTGATTATTAATATGTAACCTAGTGTACCCGAATTGTAAAACATGACAGCAATATTGTATACGAGAGGGTCGAGACGATACGTCCTACCCTAGGGAAGTAAATCCCCAGGGAAGTAAATGCATAAAGGAAAATTTGAGTTCAGTGGAATTGAAAGTTCTTAGCAACCCGCTGAAATATTTGGGTGGAAGTTATAGAAAATTGATAACAGAATTTGTTGTAATTATTCAAATATAAAAACTGGATAACTTCACAACTCTTATCCTCCTTCACTGGGCATAATTATATATACATTGCCGAAGTGAATTTTTGGTGGGATAGATCAGAGCCAGTTGTACATCTGATTGAGAGGGCGATTTTAGCGGAATAAAGGAGAGAAAAAGAGAGAACTACTTTTACTGAACTTCATTTTCCTTGATAATGAAATACCTGACTATATGCAGTTGCGTAAACTGCTTGCAAACAAATTTCTGGCAGTAACTGCATTTCGGTACCGTTTAACAGTAGAGAGATCTGAATTAAACTGTCAGTGAATAATTTCGTCAAAAGACGGAGTGAAATATAAAAGCTATTTCAGTGGTGTCGATCATTTTAACTGGAACACGTCTGTCCCAGTTGTCAACGTCATTGAAGGGATGAAACGACGCTGAATACATTCATTAATTTTTTTTTTTTTTTTTTTTGTGATCATGGTTGATTGTTTACTGAGTTAACTGACTGACCTTTTACTCTCTTTGTTACTTTCTGCCTATCTGATGATTCTTTAACTAGATTGTTTTAATTATTTCATCAATGATGAATTATTCTGTTAACTGATTTGTTCATGTGCTCATTGACTGATGATATAGTCAGTCATTTCACTGATATCGTGACTGACTGACTGATTGACTTACTGGTCTGTTCGTTCATTGCTTTGTTTTCTTACTGAATGGATAATCAATTGCCTATTTTTCTGATTTTATTCCCCGTTAATCCTTCAGAAATTTCACTGATGCCCCTGCTGATACATCCAGAAATTAACTGATTTTCGTATCGATTTACCATTTAACTGTTTCGCAGTTTCCCACAATTTCCCCTCGAGTGAACTGTCGTCCACATCAATCACGGGAATGACACTTTCCTCGCCGTCTTGCATTTTCTTCTTCGAGGAAGCGGACCTGAACTCATGCCTCTGAGGAAGGAGGGCCAGCTATGGGAGGGAGGTGAACTGACCAAATCTCCTGTCAAAAGAAATTTCAGGGGCTGTTTCTTCCTCGGATTTGTCCTGGAGAAGTTTTAGGATCGTGTTGATTTTAGTTTTCGCTTCTTGGTCTGTTGGTTTTCCTGATTTGATTTATAGAGTTTTTTTTTTCATGATTGTGTTGTTTTCAGGATTTGCTTTGTCGTATGTATTTGTGTGAAATTGAGTTGTCCTTGCATCTTGTTTCATGTTTTCGTTCATACTTTTTTCCTTACTTTGGTGTACGATCCTAAATGATCGTAAAAATCAAGGCCAAGATAGACAAGGTCTACCAAACTGGATGGAGTCGCCTCCCACCTGGGGTAACTACGTGCAGGCGATGACGTATCCTTGTAGAGGTACCTGCTCATTACGGCAATCCACCTGCTGACGCAATAAGGGGAGGTAGACAAAAGCCCGCCCTACTTGGGAAGTGAGCAGATCCTCTTTCTCTGGCCTTGGTAAAAACAGTGTTTTCACTTTTATCTTGAATGCTTCACCAGACTTAAATTGCCTTGTGGCTGACTTACTTCAAAGTCATATCTCTTCATTTAGACACTGTGTCTGTTCTCCACTGAAGCACTTCCCTTCTTGCCATTCGCTATAATTTTCTTGTTTATATTTGTTAGGCTCATAAAACACATAATAGGAGACATTTCGAATGTTTTGTTGTCTCAGAAAGTATCTGCGAAAGCTGATAAAAGGCATAAAATAAAAAATACATTTAGTGGGCATATTATTTGTGCACCTCTCTCTCTCTCTCTCTCTCTCTCTCTCTCTCTCTCTCTCTCTCTCATTGATTGCTCCTCTGCCCACTTTTATCCTGTCTTACGGTATATCCCTATCCTATCATCCTTGAAAGCGAAGGCCATTGAGCTTGAAGCCGAGTCACAGAAGAAGAAGAAGAAGAAGAAGAAGAAGGAGAAGAAGAAGAAGAACCTGATATGAAACTGCAGCCTTCTTGAGGTCGTCTCTCAACTCTAGCCTGTTGGACAGTGTGAACACAAGGGAAGACGACGTTATAAGACTCTCATTTCCGGTTGTTTCGTTTCCTCATCTTGACGATATGCTTAACATTTCGTGAAGAGTATTTATTTCACAATATATTATTTTGACCTTTTTACTACTGTAAAAAAAAGATTTGTCGAGAGAATGACACCTTTTTTAGACTTATCTGTAATGAAGAAGAGAAATGGTTTCTGACTTGAGGAGAAATGAGAGGGAGAGAGAGAACTTTTTCTACTTCAAGACTTATGGTTAGTTTCTCAGTTTAAAGTAATTTCCTAGAAAGAGATTCAAGAAAAAAAATATGGATATTTGCGTTTTATTATGTTGAAAAGTGGGAAAACCGTCGGTATTTATAAGATAAGGTTTTGAGTAAATACATGCAATGTAAAAATAACAGTGTTTATATGCTTCTCTCTCCCTTATTCTATAGCGTATATCCTGTGCAGTATGTTGGTTGGCATTCCATCTGTTGTCCATCTTTCAAGTTACCTTAATTCACTTCTTACTTCTCATTCAAGACCAAATCCTTTCGTCAAACTCTATGAAAAGCTAGAAATGTGAGTCACTGGTCTCGTGCAATCACTGTAAATAATTTTGATAAATAATTATGATAATGATGTCTGTATTCTTAAAAATTATTTTTAATTATGATAATTAGCATGATGATATTCGTGATCCTGAAAACTTCTTCTTAATTATGATAATTAGCATGATGATACGCGTGATCCTAAAAACTATTCTTAATTATTCCGGCAACGCTAAAGTTGGTATGGAGGATACTGCTAAAATATACGTGAGTTTGTGTGCGATATTTTCTGTTTTCAGAAGATGCTGTCTGGTAGCAATTAAACTGAGATAGAGTGTAGAAAGAGGAGGGGGCGTGTTTGGGGGAGTTTTTGAGGAGCTAGTCACAGCCATTAATGATTCGTGGGTCTGAATTCATAGGGAGGACTATCAGCCGACCCCTTATGGACTGCTTGAATTAAATAGACCTTGTAGGGTTTTAGTGCTGTCATAGTGCTTCCTGTGATACACTGCAGGCCTTGTACAGGGTCTTTGCAGCGTCCCTTTGGCCCTTGGCTGCACCCACATTTAGCTTTTATTTTTCCACGTACCCCCCTTAATTTCTTGGGTCTTGCTGCCCAACCTCTCTAGCTATTACCCCTAAGTGCAACTGCGTGTTTTCTCCCAGTTCCACCTTTAGATCCTTGTACTTCATTTCCTTGATTTTTTTTTTTTATCTATATCTTGCCCCAGTGCTTTGCTTGACAGCCTAAATTTCATGAAACTAAACTAAACTAAATGAAATACAAAAACCATTTAGAATTAACTAACGCCACTTTTTAGTTTTCTGTAAAAGAAAATTGTTGTGCCGGCTTTGTCTGTCTTCCGCACTTTATTCTGTCCGCACTTTTTCTGTCCGCCCTCAAAGCTTAAAAACTACCAAGGCAAGAGGGTTGCAAATTGATTTGTTGATCATCCACCTTTTAATCATCAAACATACCAAATTGCAGACCTCTGGCCTCAATGGTTTTGATTTTATTCAAGGTTAAAGTTAGCCATACTCGTGCTTCTGGCAACGCTATAGGCCACCGTCGGGCCGTGGTTAAAGTTTCATGGGCCGCGGCTCATACAGCATTATACCGAGACCACCGAAAGATAGATCTGTTTTCGGTGGCTTTTATTATAAGATGTACAGAAAACTCGATAGCGCCGAAAAAACTTCGGCGCATTTTTTGCTTGTTTTATTTTGACTTTACTTAGAATCATGTCGTAATCTATTCAAAAGAGTGTGACAACGAATGTCGTGGCAACAGAAACAAACGAGCCATGACGAACTCATCCTGTTTAAACTTTGTTTTCTTCAAATATGACGTTGCTTCTTGTGAACCTTTCCCATCCGCCGGCTAACGTGAATATTACAGAAGGTCACACTCTGAATTTGTAAACGGTTTCGTTTTCTCTCTTTCTTTCACGCTGAATAAATTATAAACAAGTCACTTTGGGGTGATATATATTTCTGTAGAAGTGTAAGGTTTATTTTCTAGCAAATTTAGTGAGCTGGGATGGCTACTGTTTTTATTTTATTTTATTTTCTTTTTTAAAGCTTTTGAGAGAGATCTATTCCAGTTTCAGTTAACCTGATTTATTTGTCAGTTAACCTCACAGGAAGATTTCGTTTCGGACAAAATTTATTTCCCGCGAACCAGCCGGTGTGTATTTGCAGTGGTTAATAGTTAGGCCCCATTTATGTCATTAGAATCTGAACTACTTTCCAAGTTATAATTTGGAAATTATAATTTGGAACGTCATGAAGGTTCTTAACTTGGAGTTAGTCTTCAGCTTAGGAATCATTTGTTTTATCTCTCATTTTTAGCAGCGCAAGCACAATAAGTTATAACTGAGCTACGGAAAGAAAATACTTCATTTCGCCAACTAACAGACCCTTTCATTGTATTTATGCTTATGGATCAGGAAGTATTTATATCTTATATTCATTCTGAAGATTTGTCATTAATTAGATTACGTTATTTGTTTCGGAGGTGTTATCGAGGACAATGTTATTATCTCTTTTGCAGAAAATAAATGCAAATGCCCAAGAGCCATGACTATTTTTTTAATTTCAATATTAGTGTACCCATATGGTTAAAAAAAAAAGATTGGTGGTATAAGAGATGGTCGCAAAGGCAAGTGCCGATTTTAGGGATATCATTACCATCCTGATGCCCAAACCAGGGCACCTTCACTATGCATACTTATATTATGGCGTGTGGTAATAGCGGCTGTGTTACTCGCAAGAAAAAATAGGAACACATTCATTTTTAATTACGGACAACATTCCAGTCAGTTACGGCACAGCTTATGAATTTAAAGCTTATGAAATGTGGCGATTTTAGCTCCCTGTTACGCATCTGACAGAAACATACGTCAAGGAGTCTTTGCCTACCCCAATATACTTCCCATTGACAATATCTCCTCCTTTCTTCCTTCTCTCCTTCTTCTGATTCCTCTTCCTGACTGGATAACGAACAGAATGCTACCGCGAAACAGCTTGCACCATCCATCTGTCTCTTTCATTCTCACTTGCGCTCAAAAGACTTCTTTTATCCAAACATGGCAGCATTCTCCGTTTCGGAATGCGTAAATGCGCTCCATGCAAAGTCCGCACTCGAAATTCAGTCCCTGTGAAATAGGAGGCTTTAGCGGATCTTAATTGGAAAGAAGGGCTTTCGAGGTGGTTACGTGGGAACCAGCGTTGAGAAAGATGGATGAGGGACCATCACACGAAAAGTGAGAGACTGGTGAAGTTTAAAACGTCGTTGGCGAATCAGAATTAAAATACAGATCTTGTCGAAAAAGTTCAAGTAAGTTGATTATTACATGATAAAATGACGGTAAATGACGAAAGGTTGGCTTGAAGGAATTGGCTGATTATTACAATGTTTTTAGTTATTCAGTCATTCATATACAAATTGCATTACTCGGCTTGTCATTTTCGTATTTGAGTTTGATTACAGCGTATGCTGTTGAACAGATAAACTTTCCCCCCACATTTTAGTCCAGTACTTAAATGCGCTATTTTTTTTTTCTTGAAAATGTATTTTCATATAACCTTTTCGCCAAGTGTTATTGTTGGCTGTAATCGAATATTCTTTCATAATGACGTTGAGGCCTACATGATTCATGTTTTATCATTTATCATCATAGACAACGTTTTTATGTAATCAAATTGTTATTCTTTACATTTGCAACTTCCCTTCATCACTGTGCGTAGGATATAAACAGTCTTCCAACATCTTCTTGAAGGCTTAAAGAAAGGTCCTGCCCTGCACAACTGGTAACGTTTGCTAGGCAATCGTTCATTCAGGTTATACAAACAAACAAAACACTTGATATATATATATATATATATATATATATATATATATATATATATATATATATATATATATATATATATATATATATATATATATATATATATATATACAGTATACAGTATATATATTTGTGTGCGAGTATATTTATGCGTGTTTTTGTGTAAAAGAGAACACACGTATTCTTTTAATCCGAATTCCACGAAAACGCATCGATTCGCCGATGTTTGTTGTAAGACATCATCTTCCTGTGGAGGACCACTCTCTTCTCTTGACGCGCAAATACATCTGTGTTTGCCCACTGTTTTTGCAAGTTTCTCGTGCAAATTTGCCAAAATGCTTTGCGTTTGGATAAGCGAGGCGAGAGCTTGTCTCGACCTCAATTGTGTTTCGAGGATGTTCCACAACGCAGATTACCACGTGGAAGCATTTTTTCTCCAAGCAGAATTACCGTAAAATCTTGGTCAAACATATTTGCTGAGAAGTAAATTATAAAGGTGAATTTTATGTACAAAGTAAATTAGTTCTTTCCGTTGGCTTCCACTAATGTTTGCTAGAGCCTCTGTGTGTGTATTTGAGTACTTATATTTGAATTTATTCAGTTTTATTTGAAAGGTATGCAGACATTTATACATCTCGTGTAAGGCTTTTGAAGTTAAAGTCCTTCATATACACATATGCTTGTTCCAACTACAGATTTTATGTCAAAATTGTTATCCTTTAAAATTATAATATAGGAGATATCGGTGCTTTTACCAGTTGCTTTCTAATGAGTCATTCCGTTGGAGTGCCGACGTTGTGTATATCGTATCTTTGATTATTTTAATACTGTGGCTGGTTTCTTGTCGGTAATATGAAATCATTATTTATTGTTTTGTTATCGAAGTTTCAGAGGTGTGTGCCTTATTCTGTCTTTTATTTGTAGAAACGTTTTGCACAACATGTCATTCAGACTAGTTACTCTTTCCCTGGGGTAGGTAGAGGATCGGGAGGGTAGGGGAGACATGACACATCCACCCTCCTCATGCAAACCTGTTTGTCCGCCCAGGGTGGGGGCGGAATAGGTAAGCAATTAGGAAGGTAGGGGAACCATGACATATCCACCCTCCTCCTACAAACCTTTTTGTCTGCCTGGGTTTGGGCTGGGTAGGGAGGGGATCGGGAGGGTAGGGTAGACATGGAGACATGACACATCCACCCTCCCCCCTGCAAAACTGTTAGTTTGCCCTGGGTGTAGGCGTGGTAGGTAGGGTATTGGGAGGGTAAGGGAGACATGACACATCCACTCTCCTCTTTCAAAACTGTTTGTCTGCCTGGGGTGGGGCTGGGTAGGTAGGGGATCGTGAGGGTAGGGGAGATACAACAAATCCACCCTCCTCTTGCAAACTTGTTTGTCCGCCACGGGTTGGGTTGGGTAGGTAGGGGATCAGGAGGGTAGGGGAGACATGACACATCCACCCTCCTCCTGCAAACCTCTTTGTCCACGTCGGGTGGGGGCGGGGCAGGTCGGGTATTGGGAGGGTATGGGGGACAATGCCGGGTTCCCGCTCAGCGTAGTGCACGCCATCAAACTCGTATCTAATATATATATATATATATATATATATATATATATATATATATATATATATATATATATATATATATATATATATATATTCACACATTCACATTGTGAGGGTATTTGAGCTCTTTCACAAAATTTATCACCAGTTTAAGAAACAAGTTGACATTTGTCGCATCCCACTCATGCGAGTCAATAAAAAAATATTTTTGGAACATCTTGTCTCCAGACAAGTGCAGAAAAAAAATCCTTAATAAGCGTCCCATCGTATCGTGATATTGGGTTTCGTCTGGTAATCACAGACGAACCAAAAATCATTCTAAGATAAAGGCTTTTTCCTCTACCAAGGAGAAATGTAATAATAAAAGGAAAAGACGGAGGAAGAGGATTAAGACAAGGGGAAACAGAAAGAGGAGAGAGAGCGAATCGAGTAAAAAAAAGGAGAGGAATTATGGCCTCTGTCTCTTCATCTAAAGACAAACTTCGCGGAGAGCTGTCTCCTTTAATGCGATAACTCCGACGCCGAAGTTTTAGAAGTTGCTCCGCCGATTTTTTCTTATTCCTTTATGGATCGAGTCTTTTATGTTCCTCCATTTTTTTATATATTTTTTTGAAGGCTGGGGGCCGAGGGTGGGTGGGGGCGGGCTTTTATCGTGCTCTGTTGGAACGGTTAAGAAAATTTTTAAAATTTCCGTGTTTTTTTTTTTTTTTTTTTTTTTGCTTTTTTTCGTTTTGGTTTTGCAAAAAAATTTTGTGAAGATTTCCGTGACTTTTAAAGAATTATTTCAAAAATTTCCATGATTTTTAGAAATTTTTGTTTTTGATTTACAAAATACTTCTTGAAAATTTCCGCGACTAGAAAAATGATTTTGTTTTGGTTTTACTTAAATAAAATTGTTAATCATTGTGTTTTATAATAATCATATATTTTTACTTACGTGCAGACGCCGCGCTGGTTTCACTGCGTGTTAAAATAGAAAGAATCACTATATCAAGGAATGATAACATTGAGTTCAATAAACCAACGATGTTAGCCACTTTATATTTTTCTAAATATGCTACCCACTGAGCGAGAGAATCATCTTGAAAGCGGAATATTTCGTAAATTTCTATTCCAAAACATTTTGTATTAATGCTCATGTCAGACATATTTCACATGATCTGTAATAGTTTCACTAATTCTACGTCTTACAGAATTTATGTGGCAAGCGGCTATAAAGGTTCCAATTTTCCGAAAATGCTGTGTAAAATTTCCAAATATGAAATTCTTTTATTATTTACATACATTTTCTGAGCGGGTTTCATGTTTCTGTATTCTTTTTCGTAATTTCTCAAGCGTCAAAAAGTTTCTCGTAGGAAAGGATATTTGACAGGTTCTCGCTTTTGTTAAATATTAATGTCCAAGCACAGTAAAGTAGATTTGATTTCATGAAGGTAGTCTTCTAGTCATTGAAATTATATGTCTTTTATGGATAAATCAATGAAAAGATATACATTAAAATTGTTCGTTGTTAAACTGTTCCCCCCTTACTTTCAGAGGTACTAATTTCCCGTTTTCCTCGAAAAGTACTGAATTTCCTTTTACTTCCAAAAGTAATGAATTTCCGTTTTCTACCAAAAGTACTGGATTTCCGTTTTCTTCCACTAGTACTAAATTTCCGTTTTCTTCCAAAATTACTGAATTTCCGTTTTCCGTTTTCTTCCACTAGTACTGAATTTCCGTTTTCTCCCAAAAATACTGAATTTCCGTTTTCGTTTTCAAAAGGTACTGAATTTCCGTTATCTTTGAAAAGTACTGAATTTCCGTTTTCTCTCAAAAGCACTGAATTTCCGTTTTCTTCCAAAAGTGATGAATATCCCGTTTTCTTCCAAAAGTAGTGAGTTTCCCGTTTTCTTCCAAAAGTACTGAATTTCCCGTTTTCTTCCAAAAGTACTGAATTTCCGTTTTCTTTCGCAGTTACCGAATTTCCGTTTTCTTCCAAAAGTGCAGGATTTCTGCTTTCTTCCAAAAGTACTGAATTTCTCTTTTTTTTTTTTTCCAAAAGTGCAGAATTTCCGTTTTCTTTCAAAATTAGTGAATTTCCGTTTTCATTCAAAGGTACTGAGAAAAGAAATGTCTCGCTCACTGATATTAATCACGTATGTTTTGATGCGTAAAGATTAGCCATCAGTATTACCCCGCATTTTTCAAAGGGAACCACGAAATTATATCCGATTATCTTCTAAAAATATTTTCTCGTCAAAGGAGGCTTTTGATAATGAAATGCAATCGCCTGTCATTAATGTAATCCTCAAAGGTCTGCAGAATCATCAGCTTTCTTATTCTCTTTTCTTTGTTTCTTTCTCTGAATCTGTACGTATTTTTTTTTTTTTTTTTTTACAGGGTTAAGTCGATTCCTGTCTTCCTCCATTCATCATGATTTTTTTTTTTTTTTGTCACCTGACTTATTAGATATCGACACTGGGTTGCCAACTGCAGTAAGAGAGAGAGAGAGAGAGAAATTTTCATTTTATGATTCTGTCCTTTTCTGTTCATAACTTTCTCAACGTTGTCTACACTATTTTTTTTTTCCCTCGCATAAGCAAGAATTTTCTTTATTTAAATCGATTCTATTAAAAGCAGTTATCGATATTAGTTACTAGCGAATCAGTAATGAACGTAAAGAAATCTTGTCAATATCTGATGAAATGTCAATGTTTTAATTTAATTTTCCATTCCCACGGAAGGTCTTAAAACATGAAACATTAAAGGTAACTTTATATTTTCTCTCTCTCTCTCTCTCTCTCTCTCTCTCTCTCTCTCTCTCTCTCTCTCTCTCTCTCTCTCTCTGTGTGTGTATATGATATATATATATATATATATATATATATATATATATATATATATATATATATATATATATATATGTGTGTGTGTGTGTGTGTGTTTGTGTGTGTGTGTGTGTGTTTTGTATATACATAAAGTTTACATTAAATTTGTTTAAACCTAATGGTTTTTCCTTGAATATATTATGCATTGAATAGTGTAGCTCTATGAATTTATAGTGTTTTCAGTGGGAAATGGTGGTTTGTAATTACTTATTCTTTTTTATTTTTACTAGAAATAAGCAAAGGTGGGATTAGTTTTACCCCCTATTTTATTTTCAGAGATTTAAAATATATAAGATATTCTGGAATTCTGTTTAATATTGTCTACCTTCTACCCATTGCTAGTAGCATTTATATGTACCCATATTTAAAGCATATTCGATACAAACAGTACATTTATTAGGACATTGGACCACTGACGAAATTACTCCTTTAAGCATAAATTAGGAGTCAATAATGCAGAGACTCATGCATGCGTGACACCCTCATTTAAATAAATGATGGAATACCTGAGGGTGGATGATGCATGTCATTAATGATGCAGCATTAGCATGCAACATAATTATTATTTCGTTCTAGCTTGCGTTATTTTTATTCCTGTTTATATTCAATAAGGATAAAAATATATCGCTTCTGAATGACGGCTCTCTCTCTCTCTCTCTCTCTCTCTCTCTCTCTCTCTCTCTCTCTCTCTCTCTCTCTCTCTCTCTCTCTCTAAAAAGGAAAATTAGAATTAGGTAAAGCAAGAACTGTCCTTTGTATTAAAAGGAAATGGCTTTGTCTGAAGTACGGTTTTAGGAAATAAAATAATACTAGAATAAGTATTATACTCGTCCTGATCTCTTCGTAATTTACTGGTGCATATTAAGCACACGATATTGAAATGTTATTGAATTTTAATACCTGAACGTTAATTTTACTTGACAGCTTTCCGTCTCGCTTCGATTACATATGCCCTCATTAAACCATTTGCATATAAAAATTCGTTTAAATAATAATTGCTTCATGCCTATCAGCTCAGTAATTAATATGAATTTTTGAGTGACATTTTCAATCAATTAAATTAATTTAGAGACACGTTAGTGACGAGGTCATTCAAATTCATAAAATGCAGTATATCTTTAGATTAATTACCAGATAGTATGTTTTAGAAATTGCGACATTAATGATAAATATAAACAACCCATAAACCATATTTTCGCACCTTCATTTGTGGTTGTTTAATGACAAAATATATTCGTGCCTCAAATTTTTCCCTTTTCCCACAACAGACAGGGTACTGCGTCAAGGATCCATTTTGAATTCTTGTATGGCCGTTCCACATTAGGTCAAGATTTAAATACATGAAAGTCCATCATTATCTATCCATCATAATATTCCGTGTTAAACATGTCATTTGCCATCGTGCTACAGATCTATGAATTTTAATTAAGTGTTTGTCATCTATGTGAATGCTGGTCGATTGATGTCCCTGAGGAATTCCCATCAAAATTTAGGAAGTATTGTAGGTTCTCTCTCTCTCTCTCTCTCTCTCTCTCTCTCTCTCTCTCTCTCTCTCTCTCTCTCTCTCTCTCTCTCTCTCTCTCAGCACAGACCACGAGGCGACGTATCATTGTTCAATGTGTCTCAAAGTGATATCAGCCAGAGCCCCGAAGTATCTCTCTCTCTCTCTCTCTCTCTCTCTCTCTCTCTCTCTCTCTCTCTCTCTCTCTCTCTCTCTCTCTTCACGTTGACTTTGTCTCCAGCTTTATTTTATTAAACAGCCCCGAAATAACCCCCCTCTCTCTCTCTCTCTCTCTCTCTCTCTCTCTCTCTCTCTCTCTCTCTCTCTCTCTCTCTCTCTCTCTCTCTCTCAGCTTTGCAGACCACGAGGCGACTCTATCATTGTTCAATGTGTCTCAAAGTGATATCAGCCAGAGACCCCGAGTAGCTCTCTCTCTCTCTCTCTCTCTCTCTCTCTCTCTCTCTCTCTCTCTCTCTTCACCTTGAGTCTGTCTCCAGCTTTATTTTATTAAACGGCCCCGAAATCTCTCTCTCTCTCTCTCTCTCTCTCTCTCTCTCTCTCTCTCTCTCTCTCTCTCTCTCTCTCTCTCTCTTCCACGTTGACTTTGTCTCCAGCTTTATTTTATTAAACAGCCCCGAAATAACCCTCTCTCTCTCTCTCTCTCTCTCTCTCTCTCTCTCTCTCTCTCTCTCTCTCTCTCTCTCTCTCAGCGCAGACCACGAGGCGACGTATCATTGTTCGATGTGTCTCAAAGTGATATCAGCCAGAGCCCCGAAGTATCTCTCTCTCTCTCTCTCTCTCTCTCTCTCTCTCTCTCTCTCTCTCTCTCTCTCTCTCTCTCTCAGCGCAGACCATGAGGCGACGTATCGTCGTTCGATGTCTCTCAAAGTGTTATCAACCACGACCCTGAAGGATCTCTCTCTCTCTCTCTCTCTCTCTCTCTCTCTCTCTCTCTCTCTCTCTCTCAGCGCAGACTATGAGGCGACGTATCGTTGTTCGATGTCTCTCAGAGTGGTATCAGCCAGAGCCCATCAAAAGCACGTTGTTCATTGACGTCAGATCAATTTGATACACCTATCCTTCTATTAAACTGAATACAATAAAAATTTGCTCATGAACTCGGCTGTGAAATTACGCTTCTCGGTTAGAGATCGTTGCATGAAAGAGGGTGGAGAAAGGGGGGTGGTGGTTAGAGGATGGTTTTGTGAAATTTGCTTCGATTATTATTTTCTTGATAGGATATCAGGATCACCTTTGTGTTGGAAGTTGCATTGGTTTAAAAAATATATATATATATATATGATATATATATATATATATATGTTATAGGCATGTGATATATGAATATAGTATAAAATTCAGTTGTACTTTTGAGTAAAGAATGTATTTAGAGGATTCCCTTCGAATTTGCTGTGAGAACAGAATACGTGGAGTATGATCTAACATGAGTGAGGAACTTGTATAATATATATATATATATATATATATATATATATATATATATATATATATACACACATATATATATATATATATATATATATATATATTATTATATATATATATGTATATATTATACATATACACATACATACATATATATATAAATAAATTATATATACACATACATTTATATATGTGCATGTGTGTTTATTTATTAATAAATTTAGAGGTATTTAAGAAAAAATTATGAGGAAAGATCAAGAAAAGGGTACAACAAAAAGTAATTCATTGCTCTTCAATGTATCCGCTATACACCTTTACGATACATGAAGAAAGTTCAGGTAAATTCTAGTTTCTTCACCCCATTTTATTCGTCACGTCATATTATTCTCTTGCTTGTCCTCACCTCTCTCTCTCTCTCTCTCTCTCTCTCTCTCTCTCTCTCTCTCTCTCTCTCTCTCCCCGCCTTCATTCAATCCTCCTGAGAGGCTTCTCGGTGATGCAAGATTTCCTTCATCAGCTTCGAGGTTAGAAACTCGGTTCCTTCACATGTTAGTCTGAAGGAGTATTAAGAGAATTAGAGGTCCTTAGGGAATGCGTTATGTGTCCTGAGAGAGAGAGGAAGAGAAAGATTTCTTTACGTTTTATTAACTTTCGTTATTTGTTTATGGTTAATGTGGTTGTCGTGGTTTCTTTTAAGATTATTTCATTTTTTCTGTATTTTGAGACTATCTTACTTTTATTCCTGTTCATTTCTACATTTCAGAGTTTTGTTTATTCGGTTAGTCTATCAGATGATTTATTTTGACTGATTATGCTGCTTTCTTATGGTGTATGAAGACAGTTCAGTTATCATGATTATCTTAAAGGGGCTTTGATTTAATATTCAATGTGTATTTTAAAAATTAGAATCTCTTTAAGTTTAAATTGACTTAGAACAGATTTAGACTTTATTAACTGTAAGAGAGAGAGAGAGAGAGAGAGAGAGAGAGAGAGAGAGAGAGAGAGAGAGAGAGAGAGCGTGTGTTCCCACATTCCAGGGTTAAAGCGGAACTGTGTCCTGGCGAGAGCATAGTCGTGAATGCAGAATACCGCATAAAGGAGAGAAATGGGGAAAATCCGTCTGGCCCCAAAAGGAACTAAACGGTCTTCGGTCGAAGCAGCGAATTTAGAGAAAATTTAAGAAATGAATGGTTTGTATTACTTGAGGCTGAGGTAGTACTCTCTTTAAAACAACAGCTTGTCAACAGATAATTAGCATTTTATGTGGAAGCCTGGCACAGTAATTTAAAACATTAATTAACACGTCCTGGGTCGAAGTCCTCTTCTATATACGATGTCTAGGGTATGAGCACGGCTAGATAAGATTATAAGTAAATTAAGTTTAAATCATGATATGTTTGGGTTTTTTAGAACTTGGTTGAAACAGGCTTTTAAGCGAAGCTCGTCTCGGCGGCTGGTATTCATTTTATTAAATAAAACAGCTGCTAAGGTAGTGTCTTTCAGATTGAATTAGAAACTCAAATGGTAGTGGTGAAAATACCGCGGATTAGAATTACAATTGTAATCAACGCTAGTTAAATATTTCTCTTTGTAAAGTTGTGTCTTTTTCAAACTAAATATTTGTCCATCGTTCCATTTTCTCCATTAGCCTTTTCATTTCTCCAATCATTTTCATCACCCGCCCCCCCCCGTGTCTTTTCCATTTTCGCTCTCGTTTTCTGACGCGGTCTCTCCATCTCTTTCACTTTTTGCTCTTAACTTTTGTGCTCCCTCCTCCCCGCACAATACAGTTTATGTCACGCTTAAGGGAATATGCATTGCAAATTGCCTCAATTTCCCTGCTGGATGACACCCAAGCATAGCTAGCTGACGGCTGCCCGCCCACCGGGGGGAAGTTGGATGACAGTGTTGAAGAGAATAAATAGCGTTTAATAAGGACGAATTTTCCCTGGCGATATTAAAAGATTTTGACGTTATTCTGTCTCGTCTCATTTTGTAAGAGAAGAATTCTGGGTTTTATGCTTCATACATTTATCTCGTTATTTTACATGATACGAGGAATTTTTTTCCCAATTTCTAAGTCAGGTCGGAAAACTCTTCGTTGATGCTTCCCCAAAAGAAGCATCACTCTTATTGATGCTTTTGATGCTTTCAGGTGATGAGGGAGTTTTCTCTTTGTCCTCCTGTTGATTGAAGAGACTTTTTTTTCTCTGCAGCCGGGTGTGGCATATCTTGCTAAGAATACAATTTTTTTTTTATTCCGTCATGAAATCCTACCGGTAGTTTTTGAAGGATATATTGTTGATGAAGCTGATGATTATTTTTATTTTGTTCTTTCTCTGTTTTCTAATTGATTGATTTCTCATCAAAAGAGTGTGGAATTATTATTATTATTATTATTGTTATTATTATTATTATTATTATTATTATTGTGTGTGTGTGTGTGTATAGACCTACTATTATTATTATTTCAGTAGATGAGCTATTCCATGGAACAAGCACAAAGGAGCCATTGACTTGAGATTCAGCTTCCAAGAATGTTGGTTCAACCTCCGCAGACCCACACTGCAGTAGCAGTCATCATACAAGAGCCAGTGATTTTTCATCGCCCTTGGGGGAGATGCGACAACACTAACCACTATCCCAGCGGACCAGCTGGTATACAACTCTCATCCAAGTGAGAAATGTAAGATGTCTCTCCACTTTGGAAACATCTTTCTACAAGGTTTATGTGTTATAGAATAATTTGTATATTATTTTCCTTAATCTTTTAGTTACCTTGGAAATTAGGCTTAGTGAAGGACATTCCGCAGAGTAGCTCTACTATGAATTATTATTCAGTTTTTGAAATTCTGGTCTATTGACAGCAAAGCTGGAATCCTTTTTTTATTTATTATTTATATAGTTCATCTCAAATGGATGGCAGCTGTAGGCCTGAATATATTTTCGAAAATTAACTCGCCAGTTTGTTAAGTCATGAGTATTTATGGCCCGCCTCGTCTTTCCGGGAAACAATAACTACTGTAATTTATTTAAATTTGCAAGAATGATTGTGTCAAATATATTATCTGCTTTCTTTTTTCTTGTAATTTATTTATTTAAATCAACCTTATTTATTTATCTGTTATTTGTCTATTTATTGTTTTATTACAATACTTATTTCTTTAAATTCAATTGTATTTTCTGTTTATTCATTTTTTTTATCTATTTACCTATGTCTTAAATTTGAAGTTTATCCATTTATTTTTCTATGTATTATCCATTTATTTGGGCTATGTATTTATTATCCAATTATTTGTCTATGTATTTATTTTGTATTAACGTACTTATTTATTTGAATATGAACTTTACCTGTTCATTTATAAAGACATCACAACTCAATCTTGTAAAATCTTGGCCATTACAATTACTCATCGACATGCCAAGTCTGCCCCCTTTTTTTTTAATTTGCTTTAAGGTTCATAAACAAAAAAATCCTCGATCTTCTGACACCCCAGAGTGGCAATTTATTTCATGGCTTGTTTCCTCCCTTTAGCCGCTTGATGGGTGAAAAAAAAAAGTTTTTTCCCCTTTTTTTCACCCGGTATCGGAGGATAATCCCCCAATTTTTGGAAATATTCTCTTCCCTGCCGACGCAGGATTTTGGGATCTTTGAAATACTTCTATAGTAGTCTCTTAGTGTCATAAATAAAAAGTTTATTCGTCATATTTACAAATAGACGAAGACCCTTCGGTCGTAAGGAATGAATTTCATATTTGCATCTTCAAGTAATCGGGTGTGAAGGGAAATGATATTTGTCATTTATTAATGCTTGAAAGTCTATCATAAATGTTGGTTGATTTGGTGCTTTCGGGAGCTTCAGTATAATAATAATAATAATAATAATAATAATAATAATAATAATAATAATAATTATAGTACTCTCTGAATGATACCTTTTTAGTTTTCTGTAAAAGAAAACTATTGTGCTGGCTTTGTCTGTCCGTCGGCACTTTTTCTGTCCGCCCTCAGATCTTAAAAACTACCGAGGCTAGAGGGCTGCAAATTGGTGTGTTGATCACCCACCCTCCAATCATCAAACATACCAAATTGCAACCCTCTAGCCTTAGTAGTTATTACGTTTTTTAAGGTTAAAGGTAGCCATAATCGTGCTTCTGGCAACGATATAAGATAGGCCACCACCGGGCCGTGGTTAAGGGTTCATGGTCCGCGGCTCATACAGCATTATACCGAGACCACCGACAGACAGATCTGTTTTCGGTAGCCTTGATTATACGGTGTAACGGCTGTACAGAAAACTCGATTGCGCCGAAGAAACTTCGGCTCATTTTTACTTGTCTTTTTTTTTTTTTTTGTAGAGGCATTTTCCCCGCCACCTTATTCTTTTAAAGCAGTGGTTCTTAACCTTTTATTACCCCAAGAGTTGGTCCTTCTCTCCACGCCCCCTCCCCTTGCATCTATGAGTAACATTCCCTCCCAGATTTAAAGGCAAATGAAAAAAAAGAGAAAGAGAAGGGGTGTTTTTATTCCTTTAGGAATGAATTAGTGAGATACTTGATACTGCTTCTTAGCGACTCTTGTTAAGAGAATAATGAATGCAATTAGAGAATTTTTTATTTTTCCCAAGGGCTCGCGCCTCCCTATGAATTGCTGACGCTCCCCTAGGGGGGCGCGCCCCCCAGGTTGAGAACCACTGTTTTAGAGCATGTGTAGCTACCGTTCCCGTTCCTTTTGGAGTGGGTATCATCAGCCATCCACTTATTTCTCTCACTGGAGAATTTGTGTTGTATACGAGACTTAAGAGTTTTGAAATCTTGAGAATGGGTGTCATGTGAGTTTTCATATCACAAGACTTTGTGACTTACAAGTTTTGAAGATGAAAGTATTTTTTTATAGTCATTAATCCATAGAAAAAATGACATGATATACAAGACTACAGAGTACGGTACGTATGAGTTACAAAATTACAAAGTCTTTCCTTTTCAATTCGGTAACTTGTAAGTTTTGAAACAGTTCATTATGCAGTTTTCAAGTTTTAAAACTAAAAAAAAATGTGACTCGTGAGTTTTAAAATCTTTTGAAAATATGACTAGTGATTTAAAAATGTGACTTGTGAGTTTTAAAACTTTTTGAAAATATGACTAGTGATTTAAATAATGTGACCTGTGAGTTTTAAAATCCTTAGAAAATATGACTATAGTGATTTATAAAATGTGACTTGTGAGCTTTAAAATCCTTAGAAAATATGACCAGTGATTTTTAAAACACGGAAATATATGATTTGCGGATTTAGAGACCCATTGAGTCTAGGCGTTAAAAGTAATGAATCTTTAACAGCTCGTGTTTGACTTAAATTTTAATGAAAATTTGTCTTGTTTAAATGTTGAATTTAAAAAAATGTTTTCTTACACATATAGGTAAAGAAAAGTCGGGGACTTCATCTTGGGTAATTCATTGGAAAAGCAAGTTTTCAAAAGTACATGAAACAGTTCATGACAACTTCAAGCATTTAAGAATTGGTAATGGTGTTATTTGTCCTTTGTCATTTCGCCTGTATGGAAGAAATTTTTTAAAGGCCATTAGCCCAAATATATTCGTCTGAACAAAAACTTCGAGACTATATTGCTCCCACTGTTTTTCCATCCGTTGAAATCAAATGATATAAACATTAGAATTTATCGAATGCTAATGGCATTTCCCCACGAAGACCAGTAAAAGTAAAAAAAACAAAAAACAAAAAGAATTGAAGATCAAATGTAAGAATGTTGTAAATGAAAAGCATCCTTTTGAAATTGGAGGTACTCAACACCAGTAGCATGGCCGTTAAACTTTTATGTCCTCTGGAAATGGGAATCCGGAATTTGGAATGAGTATTGCTCTGTAGGAATGCACTGTTCCTATCGGCTGAATGTAGGACGTGTGCTGGGGAAAAGAGAGGAGAAAGTTTTACAAGCATCGTTGTTTGACACAGAGAGAGAGAGAGAGAGTCCATTTCATCTGATAATGAAATACAGAACTTCTGTTCCATTATACACAAGAACTTCTGTATAACTTCTTTAATGGTGTTTTGCAAAAATATTAAATTATTTTCTTTTTACCTTGCGATCAGTGA
>NC_089741.1:45721857-45734357 GCF_040412425.1 Macrobrachium rosenbergii
TCAGCGCGCTTTAGAATGTGGTTTGGTTTAACTATGCATTTTAAGACAATGTAAAATACTCATATCTGAGTAAATGCCTTGCAAGGAAGATTTCATTTTACTAAAAAGAGAAAACTACCAAAACTCGATGCGCCAAGGATATATATTGTACTCATTTAAGATAGTAAATAAATGTCGTTACCAAGAAGCAGGAAAAAAGGACCACTCTAACCCTCAGCTCTAAGTACCCATTATCTGAATAAGAGGTCGGCTAAAAGGACCACCCGCCTTTACTATCTGGTTTTGGTTGAACCAGCCATGAACAGGGGACGATGACACTGCAAGATGGCATTGCAAGATATTCGTGAATTTGGGAGTATTTCATTACTGCCCTTTGATTGCAGAATTCTTAAACTTATATATATAACTATATATATATATATATATATATATATATATATATATATATATATATATATATATATATATATATATATATATATATAATTTATATAATGTGTGTGTGTAACTTTGCTGCATGGAATTCGAAACGTGATTCATACTATAGTTTGTAGCTCACGTGAGCTGAAACCCCAAGGGAACTTTTCTGGTCAAAGTTTGTCCTGCGTCAGTCTTTGTGTTTTCATTTATGTTTAAATAAATGCGTACGTGCATTTAGTATGTCTTTTTGGTAAAAAGCTATTTAATTTTTTAACTGCTTCAGAACCACTGGACCAGTTTAACCACTTTGCCCAAAGCATCCCCTGCTTCAGGGGTTTATGTTTGTTCAAGTGGTCTACCAGCTCCCTTTCTAAAAGGATATTAGTAAGAAATAAAGGAAATAGTGTGGATCGCCTTTAAATCTCCTTCAAAACTTCTTGGCCAGGAATAACAAAACTTCAGGGCCAGAAGTAGCAAAACGTCTTGGCCAGGAATAACAAAACTTCTTGGCCAGGAATAACAAAACTTCAGGGCCAGAAATGACAAAGCTTCTTGGACAGGAATAACGAAACTTCTTGGCCAGAAATAACAAAACTTCTTGGCCAGGAATAACAAAACTTCTTGGCCAGAAATAACAAAACTTCTTGGCCAGGAATAACAAAACTTCTTGTGGAGTCAACAAAACTTCTTGGCTAGAAATAACAAAACTTGCTGGAAGTGCAGCCATGATGTTCAAGTGAGCAGTGTGACCCAAGGTCTCTTCTTTGGCTAAATTGTTGATTTGAGAACCTTCTCTAGAAATAGAACACATAAGAAAAAATTCTTTTACAAGAAAACTGAATTGTGACACCATATAATTCACTGTGTGTAAATAATACCATCGATGGACAGTGGTTTTATTAAACGAACAAGCATGCCTCTTTTCATTCGGAAATCTCGCAAAATCAGGAGGAGGAGTAGTTGGTAGAAGCAGAACGAAAGACAGAAGGAGATATCCAGGAAATGTGAACCGAATGCTTGGGCATGAATGCAGGGTGAGATAGCGCTGGAAGAGGAGGCATCCTGGAGCTGAAAGATATTGACTTCCAAAAAGGCAAAACAATTTTTTTATTTAACTCTGCATTCCTTAACGGATTAAATTGCATTCCCAAAGACTCAACAAATAAAGGCGAGTATGCCATGAATTCGTAAGAACACGATAATGTCATAACTTCTTAATATTTCGATGGGAATTACCTAAAAAGAATGGATGTATGTGAAGAACCTTTGCCGAGATGAAAAGGGATTCGATTTGTTAGGAATTCATGAGCGGGATCTCAGATTCATGGGACTTGCTCACCGCATTGAATTGCAGATAACGTTATGATACAGAATTTTTTTGTTGGTGGCACGTATGATGTGACATTATATGACATTCATTTAGGTAACCTAGCTTTCTTTTTTATTTAGAATAATTAATTACTGGGAAGAACGTCATCATATATATATATATATATATATATATATATATATATATATATATATATATATATATATATATATATATATATATGGCCGTGTGTTTTAATATATTGTCCTGTAGTCCTGAGTTCTTGTCTTCCCTGGTTCAGACCCATGAGACGACGAACTTGTTATCAACTAAAAAATTCCCTTTCAGGTATCATATGAGAAATATATTATTTCCGGTAAGAAACAAATTGAATATTAAAAGGACGTTTGTAGCTTAATGCTCATATATATATATATATATATATATATATATATATATACTATATATATATATATATATATATATATATATATATATATATATACATGTATATGTATGTATGTATGTATGTATGTAATGTATGTATGTATGTATATATATATATATATTATATATATATATATATATATATATATATATATATATATATATATATATATATTATATATATATATATATATATATATATATATATATATATATATATATATATATATATATATATATATAAAGAGGAAAGTGTCATATACCAACACGTAATTTCTAATACATCTGATTAGGTAAACCAAAGCATTCGCTTTAACTTTCATGTTGGGTTAAAACATGGGAGTTACGCAGTTCTGGCATCATAGTTCTGAGAGTAAGAAAAGTTTGCGTTCTGAAGCTCTTCTTATTTCGCCGACGGTTTATATTCTTAAATCTCAATAAACTTACGACAGTTTAATTTCTATATCGCGTTTCTCTTAGTTTTATTTTCGGCTGCTGGGATTTTTTGAGGTGGGCCGGGCAATAATTTTCCTGTGGTGTTGCCATGAGGTCGGATTGGTATTATAGCATGTAATAATACACCATTATTTAGGTGCATACTTAATGGACAGTTTTTTTTATCATTTATTTGTCATCGTAGTTAAAAATGTATTATATATGAGCCTTGAATATTCGCCATTACGATAACTGCGACAAAGAAAAGTTTCTTAGAATTCTCTGGTAAATAAAATTATTATACTCCAACCAAATCCTTCCAAGTCTGTCTGTTTATGTCATCTCAATCCATTAATCAGAGAAAAGATTATAGATATATGGTACGTGAAAAGGTTTCAGATTTATGTTTGCTGAATGGATCCGGAACAGATATTCTAGAATATTTTAAGCAAAAGTTTTGAATAGAAATAGACCCTATATAAAAATAATTTCAACGGAAAGGGGGACGCATTTGTAACTTGAGAAACTGTGTTTTTGTTTTCCACTGAGTGAAAGCAGCGGAAGACGCTTTTAAAAGCACGGCAGAGCGAAGGGCTCTCTTGCAGTCGCTTGTTAGTTTTGCCCTTAATACTTTTCAAAATGTATTTTTCCTTTCAGCTACAGTCGGATGCCAAAAGATAGGGAAACTGTATTTTCGTGTAAATACGTCGCCATTGATATTTGCTTGTTTCATTATTTTTATAATTAAGGAACGTGTAATAAGATGGTAAATTTCTTTTAATTTTCAAATTGGTTAATCTCCATCGATTTTCGTTTGGATTCCATCCTTTTTATAGTGAAAAATCCAGGAAATAAGATAGAAAATTTCTTTTAATTTCCCAATGGTAAAATCTTTAATTTTTGTTTGTATACTCTCCTTTTTGTATTAAATGGACCTAGTGATAAGGTGAAAAATTTCTCTTAATTTTTCAATGGTTAATCCCCATTGGTTTTTGTTTGTATTCCATCCTTGTTGTAGTAAAAGATCCTGGAAATAAGATAGAAAATTTCTTTTAATTTTCCAATGGTAAAATCCCTTTAATATGTTTTTATACTATCCTTTTTGTCTTAAAAGGACCTAGTGATAAGATCCAAAAGTTCTGTTGATTTTTTACTGATAAAATCTCCATTGATTTTTGTTTGTATTCCATCCTTTTTGTATTAAAAGGGCCTAGTGATAAGATCCAAAAGTTCTGTTGATTTTTTACTGATAAAATCCCCGTCAAATTTTGTTTGTATTCCCTCATTTTCGTAATATTAAGGAGCTTGTAATAAGATGAAAAATTTATTTTAATTTTTGACTGGTAAAGTAGTCAGTCAGTTTGCATGGTTGAAAATGTTAATTCGTGTTGAGGTTACGCAGTATTATCTTTATAATGACAATGCAAAGTAAACTATAACATGTAATGAAGTATAGATTCTAAAAAAAAAAAAATGTATCCCCGTATTCTATCGGGTAACCATTTGTCGTAATATAATTCCATGTCGAAAAGAAGAAACTACAGTATTCATTCAGTTTTCAATGGAAAATACCCGTGTACATCAAAGTAAATGGGAATACGCTTACCCTTAAAAAGTAATTTCAGAAGAACAATGACCGAGCTTATAAGGGGGAACGACAATATAGCCAATACAGGTTTCTGGGAATAGAAGGAATGCATTAAAGGGGGTGAAAAATCGTTTTGTGAAAATACTCTGATATGTCATAATGGAACGTGTTCCAATTAAATTTTCCTAGTTTTTATTGATCTGATATCAGCAAGCGGTATTTCAACGTTCTTCACTTGAAATATATATATATATATATATATATATATATATATATATATATATATATATATATATATATATATATATATATATATATATTATATATATATATGTATGCATATATATTTATATATATATATATATATATATTTAGTCTATTCCCCTCTGAAATATTTTACCCTCTGAAATATTTTACACACACACACACACACACACACACACACACACACACACACACACATATATATATACACACATATATATATATATATATATATATATATATATATATATATATATATATATATATATATATATATATATGTCTCTGTGTGTGCGTGTGTTTGTAGAATATTTAAGAGGGAACAGACAGATAGGAAGAAAGAGATGATCTTTGCATGATTTATTCATCAGCGAAAACGATTCGCCAACACAATAACAAATTCTTCGTTTTATTACAAATTCCGCAAAATCCGACTTCATATCAGATTCCTCATCATACAGAATTCTCTCAAATTGAAGATAACAAAAAACCACGGCTTTTTGTAGGCGCCATTACTTGAAGAGTTCATAAAAGCCTTCGGTGTTTCTGAGCTAAGTAAACGAAGTCTGTTGGCTCGGCCAAATTTGTTTAATACCTTTGCACAATGTAATGTAAATGCGAGCCAGATCTGAGAGAGAGAGAGAGAGAGAGAGAGAGAGAGAGAGAGAGAGAGAGAGAGAGAGAGAGAGAGAGAGAGGTGAACGAATTGATGGTTGGCGAATAATTTTCATAAATCATTTGACTTTATATTTTGAATGAACATTTTGGTTTTAGCATTAATCAGATTATTGTTTTAAACATTTACGTTCAGTTTAAACATTAATATTAAAAATCACAGGTAATATTTGGATTTTGCAAATGCATTTTTTCTTTTCAGTTTGCGTTAAAGATACTTACTTTTGTATAGGTTTTATTTTCAAAGTTTTACATAATTTTTATGTTGTTTAAAAGTGGCTTGCTTCACATGAGTTTTCTGATCACTGGTTTTCTAATTCCGACCGAGAAGTCTTGTTTGCTTTCGGCTCTCTGATATAAAAACTAGATAAACTTTTGTATTAGTATTTTACAAGTGGCTACTGTCGTTTTTAAACTTTAGGATTAGTATTTTATAAGTGGCTACTGTAGTTTTTACTTATACACTAAATAACTTGTATTCATTTTTGTCCTTATATTTTGCTGTCATGGTAAAAAAAAGAGCAAATTTGTGTAAGTGTACAGTTCAAGATAGTGAAGTGATTTAGAACTCTCGACGACTGTGCTGTTAATATTAATTTGTATGGTTGTTATAATTATAAGTATAACTATGAAATAACCTTTTTTC
Organism: Macrobrachium rosenbergii; assembly: GCF_040412425.1. Classification (NCBI taxonomy): domain Eukaryota; kingdom Metazoa; phylum Arthropoda; class Malacostraca; order Decapoda; family Palaemonidae; genus Macrobrachium; species Macrobrachium rosenbergii. The sequence goes on from NC_089741.1 coordinate 45,727,642, forward strand.
TGTTTTTATAAAATCACATAAATAGCACTGATAAATAACAAGTATAATTATAAAGTAAAAACTTTTTCTGTTGTTACTGAAGTTACAGAATCACATAGTAGTCCTGACGAATAACAAGCAATAGACACTTTCCAAGTTAGTGTGCAAACCCGTGTCTTTCTCGAAGGTAGCAGTGGTTAATCCGCAAAGTCTTCATTCAGCAACGCACTGGTTACCTGACACTCCGTCAGATGAGAACGTCCAGAATCCCGTTGTATCTCGCGCCAGTTTCCCCCAAGTTCGAACTCTATAACCTGAGTCCTCTGTATCTTGGGTCGTTTTGCCTGAAGTTCCGGGAATGTAGTTGACAGCAAACGTCGCTGCCTTTGATACGGTTGTTTCCCGAGGAGAGAAATGGCGCCTGTGTGACTTCCATCTACTATTATACTAACGTTTGCAGTTATTTCGTCAGAATTTGTTATTTAGTTGATTTGTATTATTTCCACTGCTTGGGTGTTTTTTTTTTTTTTTGGTAACATATAATCATTAGACAATACTGCATATGTTTATTGAAATGTGTCAGCATGCTTTTTGCTGTTCATATTATGCTCCTAACTTGCACGGGTGTTTTTATACTTTATATCATTAAAAACGATGCATGTATTTATGCAAAAGTTTTTGAACATCTGTTTGTGCTTCCAGTTTGCACAGGTGTTTTTATAGCTTATATCATTAAAAAAAAATACTGCATATATTTATTTAAAAGTCTATGAATTCTGTTTGTACTTTTATTATGCACCAAATTTTCCGGTGCACTTCTTTTTTTATTGAAAGGTTATAACCATTCCACTGAGTCAACTTTCTAAGCTTTCGCCGTCTTCCTCAAAGGAATCCAGGTTTTTTTTTTATGGGAAAAGGTGGATAGGCATGAGGAAAAGGTGGCGCAAGGGATGTACCTTCTCCTTGCGTCCCAGAACCTGAGATGACAAGTGAGGCCTTTCATCTCAGGTTCCATAGAGCCCAGTGTTATTATGAGTCCGGCCAGTAGGGAATTTTTCTTCTGCTCCCTCTCCTGGAATTTATCATTGGTGGGAGATGGTATTTGGAAGATGTCACTATTGTTATTATGACTTGTACATGACCTTCCTAGGTGTGACCCTAGGTATTATTATTATTATTATTATTATTATTATTATTATTATTATTATTATTATTATTATTATTATTATTATTATTACTTGAATTTATATTTTTGGGAGATGTTATTTGGAAGGTGTTATTCTTATTATAAGTTGTAGATGACCTTCCTAGGTAATTTTGTGATTTTTATTAGGTATTATTATTATTATTATTATTATTATTATTATTATTATTATTATTATTATTATTATTATTATTTTCCTTCACGATGCAGATGTCTTTAAGTGCTTGTGTTTTTTACTTGATCGTTTCACTTTAGATGAACTTCACAAAATATGAATTAGCCTTTGATATTTTACCTGGTATTGACAAATTCTTTGTGTAGGTTTTAACGTTTTTCTCTTTTGTATTTATAAGCGATTGTTATAGCATGCATTTTTCCTCTGTGGCTGGGTTACACAATTTAATTTTTCTAAAATGTGAATTTTAGGGGTTTTATATCAAAACTCGCATTGTAAAAGCCATACATTATTAAATTTTGACTAGTGTTAGCATGTGAATTTTATCAGTAGCCTCAAAAAGTTACATTTAACGTCCTGCAAGGCATGAGTTTAAGATGACAAACGGCGATTAGTTTTAGTGATAATGTGTGTAATAAAAATCCACAATTATATAGTAAAAAATATATTACTATGTAAATAGTAGATGAGCAACACCACTCAGGTGTTCGGAAGTCTTTGTTTATTTTAGATAGTAATATATTTACTACATAATTGTGGATTTTTATTAAACATTGTTTTTCACGAGAATGTGAATTCCTTAGCATTATTGATAATGTTATTTCAGGAACTACCAAAGGATCCATATTATCATTCATGTAATTTGAAACTTAATAATTACAACTCAATTTTTTCATCTGTCACCAGGATTTTCCCTACCGTTATTAGCAAATGAGACAAGTGTTCATTTGGAGTTAAACAAATGGAACGGCAGATTTCCTTGGAACTTAGAATGACTAGTGTTTGCGTGCTAAATTTTGAGATTCGAAATATCCACAAATCCAACGAGAATTCACCGTTAGTATATTTGATTTATTTCCTTGTTTTGGAAGTCAAGAAGTCTCCATCCTCTCAGAAATGCGAAGCCCTTCTTTCACACATGTGTGAGGTTGCTTGAATTTTAATGAGGTGTACTCGAGTAAGTGAATTAATTATCCTTTGACGAGAAGCATGAAGGATTAACAAGCAGTAGTGAACGTTGCAAGCTGGAGGAATTAGTACACGGCGAATGAAATTTGGAAATTCTGCCCCTGTACTCTACCTAGCAACCATGCTTCAAGATGTCGTATCTATTATTCGTGAGGAAATTAGAATTCGTAAACTAATTAATTATATATATACATACATACATACATACATACATACATACATACATACATACATACATACATACATATATATATATATATATATATATATATATATATATATATATATATTGTATATATATATATATATAAAATATGTGTGTGTCTGTGTGTGTATATATATATATATATATATATATATATATATATATATATATATATATATATATATATATATATATATATATATATATATATATATATATATATATATATATATATATTATACTGTTTATATATATATAAATATATATATATATATATATATATATATATATATATCATATATGTGTATATTTATATTATATAAGTGTATATGTATAATAAATTATAAATTTTTATTGGCCATAGGAAAATAACTGAGGCTGAGAAGTCCCAAGTTGGGACTGTTTCATGTCTTGAGCGAGTACTTCCCCCGAAGCAACGGCAAATTTCTATCGAATGACACCTTGAGCACCAAACACTCAACTTCAAACTTGGGTTATTTTGACCTGCATCGTCGCAAGTGACAGAGGCTGACGCGTGATTGGCGTGTCTTCTTCAGGCGGAGGTACTCCGGAGGGCGTCGAGGTGAAAGTTGAACGTAGAGAACGCGACGCCAGCTCGACGTTCGTTTGTTTTCAGAAGTGTGGGGCAACGAGAGAGTTCGCGGTGTGGTCAGAATTCCAACACGATATTTCGACGGGTCTCAGCTTCACGTATTGAATATGGAGACAAAGGAACTCATCGCAGATGGGCAAAATTATATATTTCCGTTGGCACTTATTGGCGAGAGACTAATATCGAATGCGTTGATTGCTGCTTCGGTATATCAAAGCGTTTTGTCAGATACATCGATATTGCGGAGGGCTGTGATTTTCAACCTCCTCTTCTCGGAAATTTCAAATGATTGCCTCTGCAAGTAGATCTAATTTTATAATAAAGGAAGAATAGGCAACGTCATTAAGTTCTGGAATACTATATTCATGCATCATGAAACAACCATGTTTTAAGGTCAAAGAGCTTATTGGAATGGTTGTGAACCCATTGGGAAACGACGTTTTTTAATAGTAGTTTTAAGTCTCATTCGTTTCAAACCAATGACGATCGTAGCGTTGCTTAAGTTGGAGTTACAAGAAATTCAACTCAAGCAATTTAAATTCAACACAAGCAAATTGCTTGACTGGAAAGTTGCTCTCACATGACTTTTACTACATGAGAGTCTAAGATTATACGACAAACAAGAGAGAAGTAGAAATATTAATCCTGTGGTTTTAAAATTTTTTTGGAGCATAGGTCTGTTGGTAATTTTCAGTTTTTATCTCCTTTTTTATTTTAGTATTCATGTTGAATTAGACTATTTATCCAGATTAATTTCCCTTCTCGCAAAGAGAGGATTTAAACTTCCCCAAAATATGTCCATCTGGATAGAAATCATATCCTGACTGTTCACTTCATTTGACGAAAATCACAGAAAACTCTTTTGAACTCGGCACCGCACACTAGTCCCTTTACATAGTCCAGAGCCGTTGAGTCACTACAACAGGAACATTTATCCGAAATCTTTGCAGATTTGAAGTGTGTTTGTTTAGCTTAGCAAACTCATCTGAGTAATTACTTCCGGCTTTCACGTGTGACATGGAAGGCTCAGAGCCAGATGCTTTGTCCAGTATATATATATATATATATATATATATATATATATATATATATATATATATATATATATATATATATATATTATATATATATATATATATATATATATATTATATATATATATATATATATATATATATATATATATATATATATATATATATATATATATATATATATATATATATATATATATATATATATATATATATATATATATATATATATATATATATATATATATATATATGTGTGTGTGTGTGTGTGTATATATATATACATATGTGTGTATATATATATATATATATATATATATATATATATATATATATATATATATATATATATATATATATATATATATGTTCACCTCTTGATGATAGCAATTTTGATTATTCGTTGTACCGTGATTATGAAACAACTTCATGATAGTAAGTTCGATTAACCGTGATATGAAACAACTTGATGAATTTAATTTTCTTATGAAAGCAGACTTTTTACAAAACTTTTGCTTATAGTGTCTTAACTATAAGCAAAATGCGCACTGTCAGTCAAATAGTAGGCATGAAATGGGACCATTTGTGACCTGTCCTATCGACTCCGTTACACAAAATGAATCCAAAATGTTTTTTGGAATTGTAGAGATGTCATGGGAATAATCGCGCACACCAGTTCGACTCTAAATTGGTCTCAATACCAGGAAAGATTCTCAACATGAACTTTATCATTTCTCTTATCAATACACGGAAATGAAACCCAAGGAATTGTCAGGTAGCTGTTTACCAGGCAAACTTCCAAAGCCTGGTAGTTATCTGAATTTGAAATACGAAAAGGAGGAAGACAAAAAGAGATTAAATAAAATTACAACGCGCTTGTTAGCAAAAAAATAAATATATAAATAAATAAAATAAAAAAACTTTCAAGTTAAAGCCCGTGATATATTCGATAAATCGGCATTGTAAAAGCTGTATGTAAAATTTGATTAACCTCTTGCAGATCATTCTCATCTTTAAGTAATTGATAATTGTTAACTTTTCATTAAAGCATGTTTAAATGGCTCCGTATCATACATAAATTATAGATACCATAAAGATCACGAAATTAGACAGGTCCAATAGTAATTTCGCTCTTATGTGCTTGTATTTCACTGTCTTGCCATCCTCGTTCACCCGAGACCCCATATAACCACTTTACGAGATGAATAATTTCATCAGCATATGGCAGTGCCATTAAATCAGTGTTTTTTTATGAATTATGAATGACAATTTCCCTTACGGTATGAATGAAGGCCGTGCAATTGTTGGCCCGTTTTCATACATTTATGTGTCTTTTATGAAGATTTGCTACAAAGATAAAGCAACTTGTACGGGTATTTTCTTTCAAGAAGAGATGGGTCCTTGTATCCGTTAGGTTTTATTAATATACAGTCTCTCTCTCTCTCTCTCTCTCTCTCTCTCTCTCTCTCTCTCTCTCTCTCTCTCTCTCTCTCTCTCTCTATATATATATATATATATATATATATATATATATATATATATCTATATATACATACATACATACATACACATTGAAGCATATATGTGTTGGTATTTATATATGTATGAATGCACACACACACACACACACACACACACACACACACACATATATATATATATATATATATATATATATATATATATATATATATATATATATATATATATATATATATATATATAGAGAGAGAGAGAGAGAGAGAGAGAGAGAGAGAGAGAGAGAGAGAGAGGCAAACTTGATGTAGTGAAACTGGAGAGAAAGATAATGAATAGCAGACCAAGTAAATTGAAGTATCTCTCTCTCTCTCTCTCTCTCTCTCTCTCTCTCTCTCTCTCTCTCTCTCTCTCTCTCTCTCTCTCCATTTCTAGAGAATGGGGAGCGCGGCCCGAGTGAAATATTACCCGAACTTTTATCTGTAGCTTTATGGCCTGCCGATGAAATAATGAATTAACTGTTGTATAAGTCTGGACGTCCAACAGTGATTTATAGAGGAAGGTCGGGAACATTGGCCGTTGGCATCATAATTTTCAGGTAAAAACCCATACTCTCTCTCTCTCTCTCTCTCTCTCTCTCTCTCTCTCTCTCTCTCTCTCTCTCTCTCTCTCTTAGGTAACATGAAGGCTTGAGCGGATCGATGTCTTAATTGAAAATTTGCATTTAAAGAACCTAATTAGGCTTCCTTTTAATATATATTAATTAAATGATGCCAAAATCTCGTATAACATTTTCTGAACCTATTTGTATTAACTCTAATCTTCATATAAGCATGCTCATATATACATATACAGTATATATATATATATATATATATATATATATATATATATATATATATATATATATATATAAATTATATATATATATTATATTATATATATATATACATATATATATATATATGTATATATATATATATATATATATATATATATATATATATATATTATATACAGTATATATATACAGGTATATATATATTGCGTAACTACGAATC